>NW_008706746.1:721855-853439 GCF_000327385.1 Lottia gigantea
GGTGGGGGGGGGGGGGGGGGGGGGTGATTTTGGTCTTGAATATAGGTCTTCAAAGGTACTAAAATGTACAAAAATAGTTTAATTCCTTAAATCCACAATTGAACTCTCTTTCTATATATAGAGTATCTTAAAATGACGAGTCGTCTTTTTTACTTTTAAACGAGAAAACGAAAACGAGACACACATAGCTTTGAAAGCTCAAATTTCGATGCTGAGCTGTGAATACTATTACTGACTGGCTTAGCTAATCTAAGGTACGATCGGTGAGAAAAAATGGCGCACCTGTCGCTTTTAGTAATTACATCAAAAATCGCGTATATGGAGTATGCCAGGGATATTCAATCAGCCTGGGGGTAATTAATTTGACATTCTCAGGGTGTGGGGGTGTAATTCAGGCTGTTCTATTCAGCCAGGCTATATTCTCCGACGTGGAAAAGATTGCTTGAAAAATCTAGGAGAAAATCATGAAATAGTAAGGATTTATAAGGGCAAGGGGGATTATGCAGTCGATCAAGGATCCTGGAAGGGATTATTATAGAATGAAAAGGGTTGAATTATATGGACTCTATGATGTCGAGTTAAGTCAAGCTCATCAGATGTTTCAGAGTGAGAATATATCGTCTCGCCCACTCATCCTCATTCAATAAACTTATTTATCAAAACTTAACTAATTGTAAAGGTCTACTACCTCTTAGGGCGACAAAAAACTTTTTTTTTAACTTAGCTTAGAAGCGTTTTTCAATTATTACTTAGTTTAATGGATATATTGTGTTATATAAAGATTCTATTCTTTAGTCAACCTTAGTCCAACTAATGAATATATACTCTTATTGGCAGAGTTTGAGAGACTATGGATTCTATGTCCATTCTAAGAGGTAGTATACCTCTAAGGAGACAGCCCTAATACAAACTTGACTGAACATCACCGATAACAAGCTCTAAAAGAATTTTCGAAACTGATAATATTTATTTTACCTGTACAGCCTCGGAATAAACCAACAATGATGATCAGGTTCGACGTGAAAGACATTTTTATCTTTTACTGCTCAGGTATCCTCGTTATTTCAATAAACGTGGCATAGGACGTAAAACTCCGTTAAGATCAGTCGATCAGTTCAGTTGGGATTCCTAATTTACAATTATCCGGAGCAAAAAATTGCAAATACATGTATTCTGTTTAAGAAAATTCACCAAAAAACACACGATATTTTCGTTTACGATACACTTTTGCGCGTCTTTATATTCAAATCACCAGAAACACGTGCCGAGGAGGTTCATTTCTGAGACAGTTATATCTGGGATAATAAACTTGGTCAGATCGATGAATCGAATCAAATGATATGATACAAGACCGTCATGGTATAATAAGTCAAACAATTATAACTAACCAATCAATAAAATATCAATTATAATTGTTATTGGTCCTTTGAGGAATACGATATAGCAATCTATTAATCTTTATAACGTGACCAACCAGGCAGCAGTTTGTAACACGATGCCAGTGAGCTACCATTGATCTAAAACAACTTTTAGTACCAGATATAGCAGTTAGCCACCAAACTAGCTAGGAGATTGAGCTTCGATAGCAGTTAGCCATCATTAAATAAAACTATCGCGTACAATTATAGCTCTTGATTGTGACACGATGGCATTGGGCCACTTTCGATATTAATTACGTGACCAACCAGGCAGCAAACATGGTGCCAGTGAGCCACCATCGGTTTAAAACACAATTTGTCAAACTAGCTAGGAGATAAAGCTTGAGCGACCATTCAATAAGGCTATCGCGTACAAACTATAGCTCTAGATTGTGACACGATGGCATTGAGCCACTTTCGATCTTAATTACGTGACTACTAGGCAGCAGATAGTAACACGATGGTAGTGAGCAACCACTGATCTAAAAAAAAGTTAAAAATGAGATTGTGACTCGTTAGCAAGCCATTGATCAAAACTATCGCGTATAACTGGCTTTGATTATAAACTATTCAGTCCAACTAAGCAGCAAAACAAGATAGCATACCAATTGCAAATTTTGAATGATATAATGTAGTGCTATGATCGAAAAGGGCAATCTATCTGCAGGATGGAATTAGACAAAAACAATAAATAGTGCCCAAATGAGATTATCTTTAAGCATATAAAGTTTAAGGGTCGACATTACGATATTATAGACAAATTGGATCAAAAAAGTAAGACAATTCCGTTAATCAAAACATAGTCCAAAGTATGGCGAAATCTAGAGTAAAAGTTGTATAGTATATAGTGGACTGTTCAAAAGAGAATTGCCATAAGGTGTTTCGAAAAGAGTAATCATGCTTTATCATAAAGTTTATGGGCGTCACCCGCGAAATTGAATTTCATCATTTCTAATTTTACTCCACAATTTTCTCTGGGAGACTCAATTTGACATCAATGATTCGACTAATTTGTTGTTATAATTGATTATCTACGGGCTATTGATAAAAAGGTTCAGGATAGGATACATTGTTTGATCTGAAGGGTCTAGATGGTTAATTGTTCGATGCGTGTAGTTTACTGAAACCGTTTCCAAATGAAATGGACCGGATGTATGAATACTATGATTAATATATGTCTCTAAAAGGGTATATTCAGAAAATGTTATTGATAGTCATATATATTTGATATTAAGTGGTGTAGGTTTTAGCCGTATATATAACAGCAACAATAAAATTCAATCATTTATTATTTCAAAAACTCAAGCACCATCATAAAAATTGTCACTAAACGATATTAATCGATCAGGACAATGAATATGGTCCATTGTCGAGTTGTCCGGTTTGAAGTTTTTGTTTTAACAGGGAAGTTGCCATATTGCTCTACTTTAGGTTTCGATAACATGTACCACAATTCCTTATTGATCAAAAGAGAAACGAAACTGTCATCTAATTTTAATTATATTTGGATTTGCGATACAGTAGAAAATAAAAAAAGTTTATGTAGAAGAGTTGCTTCGTCTTGTTTTCACTGCATTCCACAACGTACAGGACAACGGACCTTGTTGTCTATATCGGGTGGTCCAAACAAAACGGCAACACTTTTCAATTCAAGATTTCTCATGAAGTATCAAAGTAAAGCTATAATCATAATATTTCGACCTTTTTAGAGATAGAAGACATCTTTTCACCACATTACAGCTGTATGTCGAACAATTTTGGAATCCCAGCCTTTTCAAAATTCCTTGTCTTGTACAAAAAATATATAGCCACCATTTTCGGCAAAGATCACCTGAATTCCCTTTTTCCATGACAAGATAGTGCCTGTCCGGTTTCAAGTGGTATTTTATTGAATTTCTCTCTAATACTGTCTTTCAGTTTCTCCATTGTCAATTTTGTCAGTTAGAGAAAACACACTGGTGGTAGCTATTCATGTTTGTTTTTTTTAATTTTGCTGAAAATGTCCTCTTCGTGGGGCATTTGTTTAATTGAAGAGGGTATATTACAGAATTTATTGTCGGCATTATATATTTTGACAAAGAATTTTAAAAAGGCTGATATTTCCAAATGATTCAACCTATAAAGCTGTTATTTGCTGAAAAGATGCTAATTTGCTAATATCCTTATAAGTATGAGGTCGAAATAGCTTTGATACGTTTTTGAAAAATCCTGAAATGAAAAGTGTCATCGTTTTGGGCCACCCGATATACAACACAGAATACCCACAAAGCAGTTCACTTTGATTATCAGCTAATGATTTATTCATTTAAAGCATATAATAGAGTTGTTTATGATGCAAACTTGCCACACAACTTAAATTCCCATTAGACTTGACGAATTGGCATCAAATATTTATTAAATCAATTAACAGTTCAACCCACCCATAACATATTACATAGTGTAAAAATCGGACCCGTCGCAAAACTTGCTTGCGCGCAGGGGCAAGTAATACATCCAGAGGGGCAATGGTGTACCGTCGTTAGTTGCAGTAATGGTATAGGCGAGTTGTCCGAATTTTATTACGGGGAAGGGGCTTATCCCCTGTAGCTACAAAGTAAACATTATTACCTATGTTAAGTTTCATTAGAATTGGACTAACAATAATAGGACATGGTCCGGCATTTTTGGAGGTTGAATTGGGTCTTGAATACATCTAAATAGTCTTCAGAAGTATCAGAAATTACTCAAATTAAGAAATTCAATTCCTTTTCTATACAGGTCTTTCCTATATATATTTACAGTCTCAAGAAAAGGCGAGTCGTCTTTTTAACTTTCAAATTCTGGACCAACGGGGATTTGAAGGATCAATTTTCGATGGTGAGCTGTGAACATATCACTGATTTGCTTTGCTAAAAAAAATCCCGTTTCTGAGACTTGTACTTGAATGACACAGGCAGAAGGAGAAAGGACAAAGAAAATAATAGCCTTTAACTCAATAAAACAAGCTTACATCTGTGTCTCGTATGTTTATTTTATTGCAATTGTCGGTAAATTCTGTTTAGAATTCAGTCAAAAAATGAACAGTAAATTTGCGTTCCTTCATACAGCGGGTTTTGAAAAAAGGTTGTCAATTTTTTATGATTGGATTGAAACAGAGGATTTTGGCAGCTGGTATCAAAACCTATAATTGAAGATTAATATAAATCAGAAGTTAATGCTTAATCATTTATTAGAATTAGCCTATGTTTTCCTTTTAACACAAGTTTGGTTTGTGTTCTTTGAGTAGCCTAAAGGGGTGCAAATTGGTTGTCCTTGTGTCGAAGAGTGATTCAACTCAAGATAGCTGGCAAGAAAGACTGGTGCTGGTTGAATCTCAGCGGGTTCGTAGCTACGGGCCTGGCATTTGACTAGCTGCATGTCTAGAAAGTATTTACTCTTTCACTGCACACATATCTTTATCAGTGAAGTCAGATTCATGCCGCTGTCCTTGTAACCGAATTTCACTATTTACACACTGCATGGCATTGTCCGTCTTCATTTCGTTTATTTATTTGTGGTCTGAGCTTCTTTTGTAATGTAAATAAGTTCAATGTAAAGTTTAGTTTTGGAATTTAAGTTTCATTTTCACGAAAGTTTAGTTAGCAGCATATCTGAAGTAGCAGAACAAACACGATTTCAGTAAATATTTGCAAATTCTTCAATTTTAGATTAAAACAAACTCAAATTTTGGTCGATATTTACGCCATGTTGTAGTTTTAAAAGTCCGTGTCCAAAATATATATAATCGTAGATCCAAAATGGCTGACTTTTCTTCGTGGAAAAAATTTGAAGACGTCAAATAATTAATTGTATCGATTATTTTGTTGTCAACACATAACCGATTTCTTGAAATTACATAAATTTGTTTTACTAAGTATGTGACACTTTTGAAACTTTTTTGCAGTTAATTTGATCCTCCTTCGTTTAGAACACTCATAGATGATAGAGATTGGGTCAGCGGCCAGCACAGCAATGAACAATGACAGCTGCAGTCAAAATAGTCAAATCATGACATAAAATAAGAATATCTTTAGGTTGACTGAAAAACGCCGTTTTGTATTTCTTTTTAACTCTACTAGTCTAAGGTTCAGTAGTTTTTGTACTGATCTCTCTTAAATACAACATATTTACAATAAAACAGAATTAACAAAAATTCTGTCATTTCACAAACATTTTTTTTAGAATTTTCAAGTGCATGTCATTTACCTTGTGTTTATCAGTACCACTGTGTTATGGCATTTGTCACTATTCTACAAGACTAATGTTGATTCAATTTCATGCAACAAACATTTGTCCCCATTGAATTATAAAGAACATTATAATAATGCTGCTTTTTTAGTTCTTTTCTCTATAGAAGACTGTAAGAAAGATACCACTGATCAATCCATAACTATTGATGGATCTACAATCTACACTGCCTGTATATTTTATTTTATTCATTTTTTCAGATAAGTTATTAAAAGAAATAAAGCAGTCAGTGGTTGAATCTTGTAGATAATAAATATGGACATGTTTAATAGAATCAAGAGTGCCGTAAGTAGTGCGTTACCTGGCAACCCGCTCCAGCGTGATTTTGATACCCATTCTCAGATTGGTAGTGGAGGTCCGGGTTTACTCTGGAAGATATATAGTGGTGTAAAACGAACAACAAAACAGGTAGCACATTGCTTTGAGTTTTAAGATAAAAATTGATTTGGTAAAAAAATATATCATATTTTCGAGCGTGACAATGAAAATTAATGAAATTATAAAAAGTATGGGGCAGAGTTTACATGCAGACAAGCATTTCATGCTTGAAGCCCTCCATTTTCAATAAATTTCTATGTTCCAAGAAGAGGTACATAACCTCTCTTACTACAAATTTTACTAGTTTTTGGAAGTATAGTTTAAAAATTAAAAACACAAGGATCATAAGAGCATATTGGTATAAAATTAATAAGCAGTACATTTCCACTTTTTTCATTTTGAACTGCTATACAGCCTACCGTAAAAGTTCCTCCATGATTGTCCAATGTTGAAATTTCAAGGTAATCTTTTAATGAATTTTCTATTATTTTGCAGGAAGCATCAATATTTGTTTTAGAGAAGAAAGTTTTAGAGAGATATTCACGACGTGATCGGGAGAGAATTCTAGAATCTTTACGACGTGGTGTATCCCAGTTAACAAGACTTCGGCATCCTAAAATACTCTCAGTTTTACAACCCTTAGAGGAGTCGAGGTAAGAGGATTTTCTTTATGATTATAACTTTATTCAAGATCTCTAAATGGGACAAAATACTTCATACAGTGGTAGGAAGAAGTTTACTTTTAAGAATGCTACTTCTAATGATTTACAACAATATTTACACAAGTTTTCCAGTTTCTGTCCTCAAAAAACCTTATCCTGATCGGTTCACTGGTAATTATCCTCTAAATGAGTTAAATATGAGACAAACTGGTATTTTTCCAAATAGTTATAATTATATATATATATATATATGAGTGAGTGTTTAAATAAATAAAAATAAGCTTACTATCTTTAACTTGATTATCCATTCTATTTTTCAGGGAGTATTTAGCATTTGCAACAGAACCTGTGTTTGCAAGTTTAGCCAATGTTTTAGGAAACCACGAGAATATTACACCTGTACCTAAAGAATTACAAGAATATAAATTATTTGAGGTTGAAATACGACATGGCCTTTTACAGGTAAGCAAGTGATTCTTTCGAGAATAAGTAGCCTAGGTCACAAAGTAAAGATTTGTGATATTTTTTATTAAAATCTTCCATAAAAACTCATTAACACAAAATCCTGATTTTATTTAGAAGATATGATTGGCTCATGAAGATAGATTCAAATTACTAAAATATCCTCCTCATTATAAGTTTTTGAAAATGGTTCCTCAGTATTTAATCAGGGGTCTTATTTTTTAAATTTGTACTTGAGAAGATTGTAGTGTTCCAGTAATCTGTATGATCAATTTCGTCAATTATTTTAAATTCTGTTTTATAATCTAATTAAATTACTGTATTTTTTGAAAATCTGAAGTTTATTTACCAAGAATAAGGTCTGAAAATCTGAAGAATAAGGTCTAAAGCTTTCTGTATATGTTAAAATCTGGATTTTATCTAAGTTTAGTTAACGAGAATAATGCCCCAGGTTATTTATCATTCAGGTGATTGAAGGAATATCTTTTCTACATAACGATGCCAAAATAATGCACCATAACATCTGTCCAGAATCAATCATGTTAAATAAGAATGGTTCCTGGAAATTATCAGGGTTTGATTTCTGTTTGTTAAATACCAACCCTTCAGAGCAGGCTGTGAGTATTATTTTCTATGTAATTTATTTTTGATATACATTAATTTATTATATAGCTAGTGAGTTGATAACAAGTGATATCAATTCAATTGTCAGCAGTTTTCTCAGAGGTTATATATACAATATTTATACAACCTTTTACAGTTAGACAGTTAAACAGACAGTACATCAAATACAAATACCCTAAAACTATAGTAGGCCTACCTATGCTGATTTCCATAAAAAAAAAAAATTACATAGCATATAGAGAAACCTCTAACATAAATTTCCTGAAACCATAGTGCATCTAACTTTCTGGGCGTTACTGATATTCTCATGGGAACTTATTACTAATGAAGTTATAATATGAGTAAAATCTGTATGTGAGAAGGTCAATAACACCATACAACAGTGTAAACTGGTCTCTTTAAACTTATCCTTTAGAAATTAGAGTTAATAAGTCAGTTCTCTACTTGTTTTGTAGCAATATGTAGCAGATAGAGCTAAGGTAGATTTTATTTCGGTGGAGATGCTTTCTTGTGTTTTGTTTTTTTATATTTGGTTATTTGGAATAAAGGGTTTTTTGGTATTGTTTGAAATTGATTGATAAAATGGAAAATTTAAATAATTCAGAATTTTTCCACTTTTCATTTGGCTTGTGTTTTGCTTTTTTCTCTTCTGTTTTTTTTTTTGATGATGAAAGCTGGTATTTTTTTGTTCTTTAAAAGAGTCTAGCTAATTATTTATGTCCTATCTTATTTCAGGCAGATATAAATGGCATATAATCTTTGAAATATTAGTTGCTTGCAAAATTCTGAACAATTTCTGATTCAGATTCATGTATTATACATAAAATTAGTATATTGAACAGAACGTTAAACTTGTTATTACTCTGTGCTTTTTGATCTAGTCTATATGCATGATGTACAATACACATATTATAGATAAAGTATGTATTTGTATAGTTGAGCAAGTGAACATCTGAGATTAATGATAGTTTAAATTTCATTGAACAAACTATATGGTTTATGATGGCTTCAATTACTATTTATTTTACCTCAAAATGAAGTCGGCTGTCTGTGTTTTTAATCAGTCTGCACAGATATTTTGGCTTGACTATATTACACTACCTGAATAATGGTTCATCAAGACTATTTCTCTTTTTAGCCGATGTATGAGTTTATAGAATGGGATAATAACAGTCCGCCAGTGGCCCAATCTAATCTGGACTTCTTAGCACCAGAATATACATTAACTATGACATGCAGTCCTGCTAGTGACATGTATTCACTGGGTGTTCTCATCTATTCTATTTTTAACAATGGAAAACCCCTGTTTGAATGTCAAGGTCAATTATCAACATTCCAGAAAAATGCGGAAGAGGTAATTATAGAATTATTATAATTTATAATAGTTTTGATGCTGCTTAGATTCTCAAAATAATTTCTCCAAAACGGTAACATCCCCTAAATTTAATGTACAAAGTAGTAATAACTTTATAAACAAAATGCACAAGGGAGTATATTATGGCATAACACTCTACTTTCAAAGTAACAACTTTGTACATAATGTTTCAACACAATTTACACGTGTTGTCATCAGATGAAATGATAGTTATAGTAATGATTTTGTTTGTAAAGTCTAAATGGGTCTCATAATAGTATACTTTATATTTTGATAGTTACGTCACCTAAGAAGTACTCTATTAGGACGTGTACCAGACGAACTACGAGATTATGTTAAATTGATGTTAAATATTGAACCATCAGTTAGACCTGCTCCTGAACAAATTACTAAGGTGAGTAAAAGCATACCTTTAAACACAGAATATCAGAAAATATTACATCATATACCCTGAACTACCAAGTTGAATACTGAACTCATATGATTTTATCAATATGTCACTTGCTTCAGAGACAGCACAAGTGTAATGAAATAGATTAAAACATATTTTGTTTAGTGTTAAACGCCCACGTCGGAGACTGCTCAGTAGCATTTTGGATGAATCATTAGTTGCTGAATCTGATAAAGTATACTTCATGTAATTATGAGAATACTTTTAAATTTCAGGTATCATTTTTTGGAGATGTTGGTTCCATGACCCTGCAATATTTAGACACATTATTTCAAAGGGAGAATTTAGAAAAATCACAGTTTTTTAAAGGATTACCAAAAATTATTGCCAAATTTCCTGTGGTAAGTATCAAATCAACTCAAATTCACTTGTTAGAACCTGAGGCAAAATAAAGTGAATGAAAGTTATGCTACAAATTCTGGCTGATGATGCTATGGCTAAAAGGCTGATGCGTTAATATATATTATCGTGACACAATATGCTTCTGTTATTATGCATTCTGAGATCTGATTGGCTGTTTACATGATTTGCCTGGAACTGATTGGTTGTGTATAAATTTTGCTTTGATTGGCTGTAACTATATTTTGCTATGAATTGATTGGTTGTTTATATATTTTGCTTTGATTTTATTGGCTGTTCATATATTTTGCTTTGATCTGATTGGTTGCATACATATTTTGTTTTCATTGGTTGCTTATATATTTTGCATTGATCTGATTGGTTGTATACATATTTTGTTTTCATTGGTTGTGTATATATTTTGCTTTGATTTGCTGTTACTATATTTTGCTTTGATTTGATTGGCTGTTTGAATATTTTGCTTTGATGAGAGGCTGTCTATATATTTTGCTTTGATTTTATTGGCTGTTCATATATTTTGCTTTGATCTGATTGGTTGCATATATATTTTGTTTTCATTGGCTGTTTATATATTTTGCTTTGATCTGATTGGTTGTATGCATATTGATCTGATTGGTTGATTGTATATTTACAGCGAGTGAATCAGCAGCGTATTCTACCAGCATTATATACAGAATGTAACAATAACAATATGATTCCCTTCGTATTACCCACCATTTTACTGGTGGCTGAACAGTCGTCTGATAAAGATTATGTACGATTGATTTTACCTCAACTTATTCCTATGTTTACTATTAAAGACCCCATGCAGGTGAGAATAATATCAATGTGTTATTTTGGTAGACTTCTTGATTTCAAATTGTTAAGGGTACTCTCTCTTGGCCTATATATTTTACCAATTTCTCCTTATCTTTTATCTGTTATCCAATGCTTACCATTAAAGACTAAAATGTCTCTCCCTCCTTATCTGATGAAGAAGAGGATAAGCAGTTGATTTTCTTAAAATAATTTGAGATAACTTGGCTTTTCCCCTGAAAATTAATAATTTGGAATGGTTCTTGTGAATACAAATTAACATTTTATCAATTTTGTAGGTGTGCCTGATATTTCTACAGAATATGAATTTGTTATTGAGTAAAACACCCCAGAATGACATAAAAACCCATGTTTTACCCATGATTAACCAGGCCCTAGAATCTGATAACTCACAGATACAGGTAAATATTATTATACTGTGTGAAAAAGAAATAAAAAATACTTTAAGACAATAATGGCTTTGATCTCTCCAACTAAAATTCATTTTGATAAAGATAACATCTCCTGCTAACTGGTCAATGGCAAAACAATTTGGCAAAGATTTTTTAAATTATCACAACTACCGACTGAGGTAATAAAGGAATATCATTTTTTAAGGTCAACAGACTCAAGGTCAATAATTGACCAAGGTTAGAACCAACAACCACTGCTCAGATTTCAATGCTCTGATCAACTGCGCTACAATATTTCCAGAGCCCAAAATTCTACATTACAATTATATAAATGACTTTTTTAGGAATTGTGTTTGAATATAATTCCAACATTTGCAGAGTTGATAGAATATACATCTTTAAAAAATTCAGTGATACCTAGAATTAAGAAATTAACTTTAAAAACTTCTGTTTTAGCTGTAAGTACACTTTATGAATTATAGTACTGAAGATGTTAACCCTTGGTCAAGGCAGCTGGGAAAACAACAGCTTATTGAGAAACATTTCTTAACTCAATATATGATGCATGTTAGACATGGACAAAAGTTCCTGGTCATTTCAAGGAGACAACTAACAAAGACTCTTTATGTTCGACAGATGGAACCTGAAATAGATTGGACATTAAATGAAAACTTTATGTGCTACAGACTGTACACGTTAAAGATCTGTTAACTTTTATTACTAACAGACAAATAGGTCTTGAACCTGAAATAGATGGGACAATAAACCAAGATTTTGTGCTGCAGAATGTACACCTTAAAAAACATTTCAACTTTTATTACCGACAATTGATGACTTATTATGACTATATTTTATTATAGGTAAGAGTGAACTGTTTACTGTGTTTAGGACAAATGTTAGAACATATGGATAAATGGTTCGTTATTGACGATATTCTGCCTTTATTACCCACAATTCCTACACGAGAACCAGCGGTTTTGATGGGAATATTAGGTTGGTAATTTACCGTACACTTTCATCCCTTAAAACTTAAAATGTAGAAATTTCACCAAATGGTTCAGAGTTCTATTCTGGCATAATGTTCATTCACCTTTTAAACAAAAAGTTTTGAGCTTGTAATTTGGTTGTGTTATAAACCACATTTAAAACAGAATCTGAAACATGTCGTTACTTGGAGATGCATGCTGTGCAATCTTCAGACACCTGACCTATTTCAGCCTGTGTCCTTACTGATCAGACGTCACATCGTTTAGTTGTGTTTATATTCTAGGTATATATACAGTAGCATTTAGCCATGATAAACTAGGATTGACTAAAGATGTAATGTCCAACAAAATACTACCCTATTTAATACCAGTTTCCATGGATAATAATCTAAACTTACAACAGGTAGGATCATGGGGTTAAACAATAAACAACAAGGTAGAAGGGGTAATTGTTTGAAAAAAAACTATGATATAGTAATTTTAGTTATGTAGACAGTTGGTGTAAACAAGCATTTGTCTGTGTTCCTCATTGATGTGGTGAAGACTCTGTAATAGGTTATTATTATATTAAGGCCAGACCAATTTTATTTTTTTGTTTTATGGATTTTTCCTTAAGCCCTTGTCATTACCTCAGAAATCAAAGAGGAATTCTAACCCAAAGCTGTGCCTGTGCTTTCGTAACATTGCTTAACCGCAATATTACAACCTTAAATTCCAAAGCACATATTTCTTTTTTTCCAGTTCAATGCCTACATGGCTCTAGTGAAAGAAATGTTACAAAAAATAGAAACAGAACAAAGAACAAAGTTAGAACAACTAGATCAGATGAAACAAGAACAGAAGTAAGAAATGATTTTATATTTTAGATCACACCATCACTTAGTTTGTCTTATGGATGCAAGCCTGGGGGAATGGCTAACAAGATTACCGCAAAAAAGTCTAGTACAGCACGTCTACTGAGTTAGACACTATTAACCAGTCTTGGAGATTAGATTTCCCTTCAATTAATCCAGTCTTTTGTAAAATTGAAACAAACCAAATGACTGTTCACCATTATCGTAAATTACTGGTATTTCATAATGTTTTATAGATCACTTGAAATCAACAAGATATCAACCACCATAGAGAATGAGAAAAATCTAGTTTCTGTTGGTGATTCGGGAAGACCTAAAACTATGGTAAGTAAGAGGGGTAAAAATCTATTCATTCTGTGTTTTTTTAAGGAGACTGTCTTAAACTATTGGGGTAGGGGGCTGTCTAATAGTAATGGGCAAGAAGATCTTAATTATGCTACCAAAATGCGTTTCTGAATTTGAAAAATATCTTCATCAGTACGACTAGTTTTGGAAATAATAATCAACTTGCCAAGGAATGTTTGAATGAAGTAAGTGAACACAAAGCTGTGGAATATATCAGCCCATAAGGAATTTTGAACAACAATTGCCAGGATTTGGAGAGGACAAACAATATTGTTTATGAAGCAAAAATCTAACAGAAAAATGCTATGGATAACTTAAAGAAAAACCGGAAAAACTTTCTGTTTTTTTTTTTTTAGATGGATCAGTTTTTAAGTGGGTTTGGAATGAGTAGCTTACTCTCTGGTCAGACAACAAAACAAGCAACTAGCGTCAATGGAACTACAGGAAGTTCCCCTCAACCAGTCCGTAGTGTTTCTACAGCGCCATCTGCTGTCACACCACAAAAGGTACGTTATTAAATGAACAGGATTAATATGAAAGCTCATGATTTGTGCGAATTTCTAAAAATATATCTCTGAAACCACTAGAACTAATTTGTCAGCTCCACTTTAGATAGTAAACAGAAATTTGAATCAATTTTTTATCAGCAGTGGATTCAAACACAATTTTCAGAAGCAATTCCTAAATTGTATTGAATGTTGGCTAACTGGGGTCTGGAGAATGGTTACTTAGATTTGGTGATAAAACCAGAACATTAATCATTCGATGTATATTTCTCATATGAAGTCATTTTTTCAGGTAACTTTATCTTTAGAAGAAAAACAGAGATTAGCAAAATCCCAGGACGACCATTTAAAATTTAAATCTCAACAACCTTTGAACCCGTCAGGTTCGTCAAGACCAAACGCGCCAAAAACAGCGCCATCTAGTCAAACACGTGACCTTACTTCCTCTCTTATAAACTCTAATTTACAGAAAATGAATTCACCTAGTTCGTATAGTGTGGGGAGTCCTGGAAACAATTCTTTCATGGGAAGTAACTCTAGTCCATACATGGGCAATAACACTATGATGGGAGGTAACTCTTACATGACTTCCAGTGGGACCAATTCAATGAACGGACCAAAACCAACAGCATCAAAATCTGTTGATTTATCTGCATTTGATGATCTATTACCGAATAAAAATACTTCTAAGAAATCTTTAAATGAAATGAAAGCCTCCCAAAGTGCTCAATCTTTTACGCAAAACACAGGAATGGGCATGATGGGTATGCCAAGAATGGGAATGATGGGTAATCAAGGAATGATGGGATATCAACCAGGATTCAACCAAACATACGGTCAGCAACAACAATTCAACCAATCAGCAATGATGGGTGGAAATCAAATGACTTTTGGTCAGCCTAACAACATGATGACATCACAACAAACGATGGGAGGTAACTTTATGATGCCACAAAATCAGACCACTAATAAACCAAATAATGCTAGTAACAATACAGACTTGTCAGATATATTTGGATAGTGAGTCAAATATCCTTTGAACTGTGATAAATTTGAGTGTGTCTGATTCAGAGAAAAGATTCTGGTGTATGAAAACAGTTTATAGGAAGCCAGTACACTTGTGTTTCCTTATTTTGGTTTCATTTTCAGCTGAGGTTTTCATAGTAGGATGGAAGAACGTGTCAAACCTTAACTGTTCTGGTAAATATTTAATATTAAGGTTCATGTCTGCAGGCGATTCAGTTATCAAATTGTCTTCATGTTAAAAATATTGCCTTAATCGAGACTCAATTCAAGTTGCCCTTACCGTTTTCAGGCCATGCAAAGGAATGAATAGACAACTTGAAAACGAAAGTAAAATAAGGCTTGCATGGGGATGATTAAGTTTACTTTTTAGTGTAGTTGTGAGAACAGACTGTAGCTCAGTCGAATCAGAGTGTTGGAATCATGACATGATTTACTGCATTCATGGCAAAATTGGGGAATAATAATGATAATACCAAATGTACATTATATATAAGCTTTTATAGATCTAAATTGATAAAAGAAATAACCATGTTGATTCTCTTAAAGAGGTGCTGAATTATATAAACCTTGCGGGCAAGTGGCATCAGGTAAAATTAGAGTACTATTGTACAATATACTACCATTTATAACTCTGAGATTATCTAATAAGACAGGTATTTATTAATTATTCATAAATATACATAGATATGGCTGTATTTACCAGTTATATCTGCCCAGAGCTCTATGATAAATCAAAGTTATTTGTATCCATCAAAGAATAATATGATTTTACATTTCAATGTTGGCTTTATAGAAACTATACATGCTAGACTTATTCTGTTCAATGATATAGAGGAAATATATTTATGTTCATCTTTTATGTTTGAATTGTACCTAGCTTGTGCAGAAATATCCTTGTTCTATTATATCTAATTATATTTCTGCTTGAAACTCTAAATATTTCCAGAACTTGATAAATATGATATATTTGTGATAAAGACAATAATAGAAAGGCTTTTTAGCCCAATTTCTTACCCTAATAAAGTGATTATTATAATAATATATACAGTATAATATTTATATTTTATTTTGAAAGAGCTCTGTGCTATGCATTGTTATAATACAGTTTTATTATTTTAACTACACAAAACATTTATTGTTGAAAAATTTGAATTTGTACAAAGCATTTATTGTTGAAAAATTTGAATTTGTACGTATGAATATTCAAGTCTCTTCTTGTGGATGAGGCTAGAAAAAAGGGTTCCTTACATATTAACTTCCTTGAGTTGCATTTAGTAATTGATGATATTGTATTTATTTTGTTATATTATGTTGTTAAATAAATTATACATCAAGTTAACTGTAGTCTGAAGTATGAGTTTATTAATTATTTTCAATAAAAGTTTTCTATTTTAGAAACCAGAAAGTGTCTATGGGAAGATAACTCTCGTTAGATTTTAGAAAAAAAACTAAACATTTTCAAGCTTAATTAAATATTCATTGTGACATGTCTATTCGTTTATTCGAAGCAGCTAAACATGCAGAACTGTATGCAAAATTTAGGCCTAAATACGGCCAAGATGTGTTTGACGCCATTTTGAATTTTTGTAAGAAAGGTAAATGTGATTTTGAACAAGCTGTCGATGTTGGGTGTGGGTCGGGTCAAAGTACAGTCCCTCTTTCAAAGGTTTTTAAAAGAGTCATTGGCTCTGACATCAGTGCTAAACAAATTGAGAATGCTCCTAGAGAGATTAAAAATCTTGAATACCATGTTGGACCTGCAGAAGATTTGTCTTTCTTGTCAAACAGTTCGACTGATTTAGTTACGATAGCCCAAGCTATACATTGGGTTGATACAGAAAGGTTTTATTCTGAAGTGACTCGTGTGTTAAAACCTGGTGGCGGATTGGTTGTCTATGGTTACGGGTTAAATGTCCTGGACAATAAAACAGCAAATAATGAAATCCATCAGGTAAATTTTGATTCATCAAAGCTATAACTTCCAAAAAATTTCAGAATTATTTGGATTGGTTTGTATGTATTTGGAAACCAAGCGAGCATATCATATAAAGATCAATATCCAATAATAATAGTTAAAAATTAGTAACAAATTGTAAAGATTTCATGAATGGCCGGCCAAGTCTACTTCTAGGGTTGATTGAAGCTATGAATTTTTATTTCAGTTTTACAGTGAAACAATTGGTGAAAAATATTGGGATGAGAAGAGAAAATTTGTAGAACAACATTACAGTTCATTTTCTTTACCATTTCCTGGCTGGTACAGGTGGGTGGCTGAACTGTTTTTACAACTTTTGGAAGGATAGACGTTATGTAATTTGATAGTTGCTGGACAATGCAGCCCATGCCTTCATAGTGTCTTCACAATGTCAATTTATTACAAACTCTATCAAATACTTTGAAATAATTATGTTATTGTAGGTTAGGGAATACACCCAATGAGAGCTCTGGGCAGAAAGACTGTTAACAATATTAATGCATATTTTGAATAGAGGGTCTGATTGGCAGTATTTGCTTGCATTTACAAACTTTTGTAATACAATAAAAGTGCCTAATGTAAAGGTAGGCTACCAGTAGTAGACATGTCAATATGACAAAGTTAGTAATAACTTGACATTGAAGACAACTGACAGTTGCAAGACATTATAACAGGTTTAAAATATAATTTTCTAATATTTTTTGTGATGGTCAATGTATTCGACCATTCTATTAATAATGTATTATACTATAAAGATATAATGTGGTTGTGTTTGTAGAAAAGATGATTTAAAGATTAGAGTAGAATGGACTGTAGAGGAATATTTAGGTTATGTATCTTCCTGGTCAGGTTTTACTAAATACTTAAAACATAACCCAGACTCAGACGAACTTCAAAAATTAATACTCAGGTAGGCCCCATAAGCTTAATCTTGTCTTATCTATTATCGTCTTAATCCAAAATATTATTGAATTTGAGCTTCACTATAAAATGGAGGTGGGACATGTCACTAGAGAATGGCATGCTCACTCTTCTGGGCCACCTGATTCAATCCCTAACATTAGTATATCTTTCTGTCAATCTATATTGGTATTTCTGTCTTACATCCAGTTGTGATTAAGTTTTATTTATTTACACATTCAGCTTAGTCATCTTTAATTCTCCAAAAAACTATTTTTATACGCCCACATGGAAATGTGGACATATATTGCTGTCGCCCTTGTCCGTCGGTCTGTCAACATTTCTTGTGAACACAATAGAGACTACAGTTTTCAACTGATTTTAATGAAATTTAGTGTGATCATTTATATTGATGAGATCTTGGTCAAGTTCGAATGTGACGATCTTTCGATGAACGGTTTTTGAGTTATTGCCCTTGACTTAGGAAAAACGCGTCAAAATTTGTTTGTCAACACAATAGATACTACAGTTTTCAACTGATTTTAATGAAATTTGGTGTGACCATTTATATTTATGAGATCTTGGTCAAGTTCGAATTTGACGATCTTTCGATGAATAGTTTTTGAGTTATTGCATTTGAATTAGAAAAAACGTGTCAAAATTTGTTTGTGAACACAATAGAGACTACAGTTTTTAACTGATTTTAATGAAATTTGGTGTGATCATTTATATTGATGAGATTTTGGACAAGTTAGGATTTGATGAACCGTTTTTGAGTTATTGCCCTTGATGAAGGAAAAACATGTCAAAATTTGTTTGTGAACACTATAGAGACTACAGTTTTTAACTGATATTAATGAAATTTGGTGTCGTCATTTATATTGATGAAATCTTGGTCAAGTTCAAATTTGATGATTTTTCGATGAATGGTTTTTGAGTTATTGTCCTTGACTTCAGAAACACACGTCAAAATTTGTTTGTGAATACAATAGAGACTACAGTTTTCAACTGATTTTAATGAAATTTGGTTTGATCTTGTATATTGATGAGATAATTTGATGTATTCGGGTTATTGATATTGATTTTTAAAAACTTGGTGGAATTTCTCAGCATAAATAACTGGCAGTAAATATGATATATATCATTGAATTCAAACTATTAAAATTTCTTTGACATGAGACAAATCATACTTTAGTCACTAAATACTTTTTTATCATTTCTGACAGCTGCCAGTGGGCGTATGTTACCTTGCCTGGCAAACTATCTTTCATTGAAGTTAATGACCTTTTTTTCAGGTTTAAAGAATTGTACACTGTAGATGGTACAGAGAGAAAAATGAAAATTGAGTTTCCAGTTTTTATGTTGATGGGCTATAAGCCTCAGTAATTCGAAGGGTGGGGCATCAACAAAAACTATATCAAGGCTGAGGTATTACCCAGACAAGCCTGTCTTGCTAATCGAATAGAAATTAGTTAACAGCCCTTGGGCCAGTTTCATGAAAACTAAAGAAAGATTTTGATGTTTCAGTCAATTGATTGTTTTAGAATGTAGTTTTGTTATCTGTTATCTTTTAAAAGTGGTAGTTTTTATGAAACTGGCCCAATAATTTAGAAATAAAAACTGAAATAATACGGTACCTGTATTTAAATCAGAATGAACTAACGAATAGAGTTTTTCGTCCTACACTTCTGCACCTAATTGGGCTGAATAGTGAAAGATTAGAATAATGTTAATGAATCAACATGTCTACCTCATGATTTTATTTTAATTAACCAATCAATTTACATCTCATTGATGATATTTATTTTGTATCATTTAGTTGTTTTATGTTGTTAAATAAATTATACTGCAAGTTAAATGTAGTCTGAAGTATGAGTTTATTAATTCCGTTGAATTGAAGTTTTCTATTTTAGAAACCAGAAAAAGTCTTTGGGAAGATAACTCTTGTTAAATTTTAGAATAAATCAAAACAATCATTTTCAAGCTTAATTAAATATTCATTGTGACATGTCTATTCGTTTATTCGAAGCAGCCAAACATGCAGAACTGTATGCAAAATTTAGGCCTAAATACGACCAAGATGTGTTTGACGCCATTTTGAATTTCTGTAAGAAAGGTAAATGTGAATTTGAACAAGCTGTCGATGTTGGGTGTGGGTCGGGTCAAAGTACAGTCCCTCTGACAAAGTTTTTTAAAAGAGTCCTTGGCTCTGACATCAGTGCTAAACAAATTGAGAATGCTCCTAGAAAGATCAAAAATCTTGAATACCATGTTGGACCTGCAGAAGATTTGTCTTTCTTGTCAAACAGTTCGACTGATTTAGTGACCATAGCCCAGGCTGTACATTGGTTTGATACAGAAAGGTTTTATTCTGAAGTGAATCGTGTGTTAAAACCTGGTGGAGGATTGGTTGTCTATGCTTATGGGTCAGAAATTATGGAAAATAAAACAATTAAAGAAAAAATCAGTCGGGTACAGTAAACAATATAAAGAATTAAGCCTATCTCATCTGGAAATTCTGCCATGCAAAGTGTCCAGTAAAAATAGTAGACCTAAACATCTGTCTCTATTCCATCCTCTGATAGCTATGTGGACAGAATTAATAAGCCCTGTTAAATGGGGACATTCTGCATCTATACAGGTGCGGGGTTTTTAAACCAATTTAGATACCTTGGATCTGCAAAACCCATGGATATTTGGAGAGATGAATATTTTTGTAGTTCAATCATACCATTATTTTCTCCTTACACCACTTATGTCATGTCTCCGGTTCAATCAAATTTTTTTTGGGCAAAACTGATCTAGCATCGGACATTTAAAAGTAATTCTAACAAAACAAAAGTTACAGTGATGCCCAACACTAATTTACAATCACCTTAAAGGTAATTCAATATTGTGTTAGAGTAAACGCATCTTTGTTGGTGTAGGAAATCCCCATTTAACAGTGTTTTTCTTCTGACTCTACACATCAAAATATCCATTAGAGGCTGGAATAAAGGCAGATGTTTAGTACTCACTGGACCCTTGATGTGTGTACTAAACTAACTTCGGTTCTAAGTTTAGATGGAATTGCGGACCAGTTTATAAGGATATCAGATTATAGATAAGATAACAATAATATAATAAGGAAACAACTGTTGACAGTTAAAATTGATTTTTGTATACCAATATTAGCCTTCTTCTGATGTTGATAATTATCATTCTTTTTTATTTTAGTTTTACAGTGAAACACTTGGTGATTTCTGGAATGAAAAGGTAAAACTTGTAGAAGAAGAACATTATAGTTCATTAACATTACCATTTCCTGGCTGGTACAGGTAGGCTCATTGTGTATTGGACTTGAATTTAGTTTGTTAACTTGCCAGGCAATGTAACATGACCAGCAGTCCGAAACATCTGATGGATATTTTGACAGTAAGATGTCAGCTGGAGTAGTCAGAAAAAGAAGTCCCTGGGCTGTTAAATGGGGATTTTCTACACCTCCGAAGATGCATTTCTGCTGACATGTCATAAAATTACCTTTACGATGACTGTAAATAAGTGTTTGGGCATCGACGTAATTTTCGTTTTGTTTGTATCTCGTCAGTCTGTGATATTTGAACTTTTGATTGCGCAGTGCGCATGCAGTATTAAATGGCCAATGTGAGATGTGACATAAATTGTGTAGGGAGAAAGTGATGGTATGACAGAACTGCAAAAAAATATTCATCTTTCCAAATATATATGGTTTGCAGATCGGTGGTATCTAAATAGGTTTAAAAACCCTGCATCTGCAGAGATGCACAAAGTCTCCAATTAACACAGCTGACATCTGTCCAAATAGCTATCAGAGGCTGGAATAGAGAAAGATGTTTCAGTTTACACAACCCACTGCCCACTGACAGCTGTAGAACATTAAATAACTAAATTACAAATGCACTAATTTTTAAGAACTTCAAAGCCACTCATTTTTTTGTTGGATGTGCCAATACATTTGAGTATAATTATTTTAAACTAACATATAAATTGTTTTGAAACAAAGAGGATAAATAATAATAAAGGGGGCCTAACAAAGTCAAACTGTTCCAAAGCAACTACAGTTATAGGCCAATATTTTTTAGGGTAATGACACAAAAAGTATTTTTGTCCCCTATTCATCTGACAATGCATTTCAATGTTGGCATATTATTTAATTGGTGTTACTATACAGATCTATAAAATATTTGTGTTTGTTTGTAGAAAAGATGATTTAAAGATTAGAGTAGAATGGACTGTAGAGGAATATGTAGGTTACGTATCTTCCCGGTCAGGTTGGACTAAATATTTAAAACATAACCCAGAGTCAGATGAGCTTCAAAAATTATTACTCAGGTAGAGTAGAAATTTTTTTTCAATTCAAACGAATTATGCACTGGCTATTAGCACCGTCATGGCACGTATTGTCTTTGTTTCCATCTTGTCAATGCCATTGTTAGAAGCATTGTTTACATGGACAATGCTAAGGAATTGTTTCCCAGTCTCGTGCTGTTTTTTCTTGAGCGTGAAGCCTTTTTAAATTCAAGATGCTATTAAGCGACTTTTTTATAATAATAATTCTGACCACACATCGATTTGAAGGCTCAAATTTTGATGGTGAGCTGTGAACGCTGATACTATTTGGCTTAGCTAAAAAAAAATCCGTTTTTGAGGCTTAAGTGTGAAAAGATTGGCGCACCTGACAGACATGGGCAATAAATTATTATTATGCCTCATTCTTCAGGAACACCTAATGTGTAAAATTTTTAATCATTTTAACAAATCTTTTGTTACTTTTTTTCAGGTTTAAAGAATTGTACACTGTAGATGGTACAGAGAGAAAAATGAAAATTGAGTTTCCAGTTTTTATGTTGATGGGCTATAAGCCTCAATAATTCTATAAACCTCAATAATTCTATAAACCTCAATAATTCTATAAACCTCTATAATTCTATAAACCTCAATAATTCCTCAATAATTCTATAAACCTCAATAATTCTATAAACCTCAATTATTCTATAAACCTCCATAATTCTATAAACCTCAGTTATTCTATAAATCTCAATAATTCTATAAACCTCAATAATTCTATAAACCTCTATAATTCTATAAACCTCTATAATTCTATAAACCTCTATAAAGCTACATAAAAACCGCAATAATTCTACAAACCTCAATTATTCTATAAACCTCAGTTATTCTATAAACCTCAATAATTCTGTAATAATTAAATGGTGTCCCCGATACACATAAAGGAAAAGTATCTCCTGGATTGGCTGAATTAGAAGCAATATTAAATGTTATTTTGATTTGTTATCATTATATGTAATTGTTATAAAATTATGATTAAAATTGTGATGGATTGAATCTAATTGTGATTCCTTACCTTACCATGCTTTTGTGTGATCAGAAATATTCCAATCCGATTCACCAAATGCAAATCTGGATGTTTGGTATTGTGTTTTTTCTGCGGTTGACTCGACTTGTCATCCATGAACTGATGACTCTGCCATCTTCATTTTAAGACATTACTATAGGTCAAAATAGGCCTTTGGTATTAAACTAGTATTACTACTACTACAATGTAGACTAAAATATATATTATTATATTACTGATGACGACCGAGTAATGTCAAAGGAAATGATGTCTGGTACCATGTTTATATTACTGATGACGGTCGAGTAATGTCAAAGGAAATGATGTCTGGTACCCTGTCTATATCACTGATGACAGCCGAGTAATGTCAAAGGAAATGATGTCCAGTACTCTGTTTATATCACTGATGACAGCCGAGTTATGTCAAAGGAAATGATGTCCAGTACTCTGTTTATATTACTGATGACAGCCGAGTTATGTCAAAGGAAATGATTTCCGGTACCCTGTTTATATAACTGATGACAGCCGAGTAATGTCAAAGGAAATGATGCCCAGTACCCAGTTTATATCACTGATGACAGCCGAGTAATGTCAAAGGAATTGACGCCCAGTACCCAGTTTATATCACTGATGACAGCCGAGTAATGTCAAAGGAAATGATGCCCGGTACGCTGATTATATCACTGATGACGACCGAGTAATGTCAAAGGAAATGAAATCCGGTACCCAGTTTATACCACTGATGACAGCCGAGTAATGTCAAAGGAAATGATGCCCGGTACCCTGTTTATACCACTGATGACAGCCGAGTAATGTCAAAGGAAATGATGTCCAGTACTCTGTTTATATCACTGATAACAGCCGAGTAATGTCAAAGGAAATGAAATCCGGTACCCAGTTTATACCACTGATGACAGCCGAGTAATGTCAAAGGAAATGATGCCCGGTACCCTGTTTATACCACTGATGACAGCCAATAATGTCAAAGGAAATGATGCCCGGTACCCTGTTTATATCACTGATGACAGTCGAGTTATGTCAAAGGACATGATGCCTGGTACCCTGTTTATATCACTGATGACAGCCGAGTTATGTCAAAGGAAATGATGTCCAGTACTATGTTTATATCACTGATGACAGCCGAGTTATGTCAAAGGAAATGATGTCCAGTACTCTGTTTATATCACTGATGACAGCCGAGTTATGTCAAAGGAAATGATGTCCAGTACTCTGTTTATATCACTGATGACAGCCGAGTTATGTCAAAGGAAATGATTTCCGGTACCCTGTTTATATAACTGATGACAGCTGAGTAATGTCAAAGGAAATGATGCCCAGTACCCAGTTTATATCACCGATGACAGCCGAGTAATGTCAAAGGAATTGACGCCCAGTACCCAGTTTATATCACTGATGACAGCCGAGTAATGTCAAAGGAAATGATGCCCGGTACGCTGTTTATATCACTGATGACGACCGAGTAATGTCAAAGGAAATGATATCCAGTACCCTGTTTATATCACTGATGCCGACCGAGTAATGTCAAAGGAAATGATGTCCAGTACCCTGTTTATATCACTGATGACAGCCGAGTAATGTCAAAGGACATGATGCCCGGTAGCCTGTTTATATCACTGATGCCGACCAGTAATGTCAAAGGACATGATGTCCAGTACTCTGTTTATATCACTGATGACAGCCGAGTTATGTCAAAGGAAATGATGTCCAGTACCCTGTTTATATCACTGATGACAGCCGAGTTATGTCAAAGGACATGATGCCCGGTAGCCTGTTTATATCACCGATGACAGCCGAGTAATGTCAAAAGAAATGATGTCCAGTACCATGTTTATATCACTGATGACGACCGAGTAATGTCAAAGGAAATGATGTCACCCTGTTAATATCAATGATGACAGCCGAGTAATGTCAAAGGAAATGATGTCCGTCCTGGACCCTGTTTATATCGCTGATGAGTGCTGAGTAATTTTAAAGGAATTGATGTCCGGTAGCCTACCTTGATGACGGCCGAGTTATGCCCCAATGACAGAAAATGATTCCTGGCCTTTATGTCGGTCATAACATTGACGAGGGACAGAATATCCGAAGGTGAATTTCTGAATCTGATCCAAGTTTATTTTAAGAAATGGAGAAGCCAATATCAGGTTTGTAATCATATCTGTTTTATTTCCATTTAATATGTTTATTTTATATTATAAGATGTTTATTGTATAAGCTTTTATAAAATGTTTATGTATTATATTGAAAAGCTATAAAACAGACATTGATGATGCATTTTAAGATATCAAAAGCTTTTAAATATTACTTTGATATGATTTAAATATGCGGAATTAAATCATTAAATTATAAAGGGGGTTGTAGTGGGTAAAAAGAGGCGTTATAACTTGGGGTCATGTTTTCTTTTTACAACATTCCAATTTTTCGTCTGATATCTTGGGGTTCTTATTTTTTTGATTTTGAACAGTGTATGATTTCACTATCACTATCACTATCACGGTGGAGTTTCTTCAGAAAGAGTATGGCCCAAGCCCTTCCTTTAAAATGAAACACCGACTGTTACAACCAACTAAAAAACCTGGATTTGAAGTAAGAAATGTCGGTAATAGGATCTGAAACTTGAAGTTTAGATAAGAAAAACTAATATTTATTATTGTTGATTTTTGAGATAAAGATATTTTTCACTCATCTTGACTCTATTATCTGATGGTTACGTCTTCTTTTATTCAACTTTGGTTTACATTCCTGTCCTTTAGTTGATTTGCAGTTTGAAGATTAACTCCAACACCGTCAAGATCGTGCAGGTTTTATTCTCCGATTAAATTAAATGACCCTGCAAAATTACTCACCATCAAATTTATTAGCGTATGTGCATCGCGGAGACTGATAGCACCGATTTGGATTATTGCCATTTTTAATCAGACGCCTGTGGGTCATATTTCGAGACTGCTTCTGAATCTCAAGCGATTTGTTAGCTTCGAATGTTTTATGATATGAATATAAAGTGTCATGTAAGCGTGAAAAATCTTGGTTTTGTATCTGGAGTTGTTCGAGACTATTTTGAACAGTGAGTGATTATGCAAGTTTCGAATGTTTTGGGATGTAAAAATAAAGTGTTTTATGTTGTAAAATGGAGTTAATCTAAAAAGTACGGTGAGATAACGAGGGGAGAGGTTAGCTTTAGAATAATAAAATAAATACATATCTTCTTTATATAAATAGACGAGGTATGGTGCCCGGTGCAATGTGTGGTGCTGTGTACCAAACACGGATAGAAAAATCAAATGCACTCGAGGTACGGTCTTACCATTTTCCAAAATGAAACTACATGTATATAATAGTGTCAATGAGCACTGACAATATGCCATCTATAGTCGCACCATTCAATAAATTGTTCTTCAATTGGCTGAAAAGTGCAAGATGGAAGTAGGACTAGTAATGATCCTGAAAGGATGATCAAGACAGGTAGCGTCTTGTAGTGTACACGATGAAATTTTCAGCAGACAACTGTGGCAGTTATCTGTATTATCCTATCCTTCTGTCCTTCTATCCAATTTGCCCCTGAACCGGGAAATTAAGGCAGTTAACGCAAAACAGTGTTCAATGATTTAAAAATTTTAAAGAAGAAATATTCGGTTTCCCACTGTGTAAATATTTGAGAGGAAAAATAAACTAATTAGCTGTATAATAAATGTGTTTTTGTGAAATTGTGCACCCCGTGGTTTCTGTAAGCGATTTTTAATTCCAAACATTTTAAGATTTTGTTCATGTTTACATCATTTCTTGTATAGAATGTTGGTTTTTTTATAAGTTGGCTTTAACCTTGTTTTTGTTTGTTTTTTTGTTTTGTTTTTATTTTTTTGGATTTTTTCTTTTGTGTTTTGTATAATAGTTTAACCCAGACCTTCGTCACTTTAAGGCATTTTTTTACCTAAATATTACGTCATATAACGTCATCGGAAAAGCTTTGAAATTTTAGAATTTCAGACGGACGTCACTTCCTTCTATTCGCCCTATTTGACGAAGTGAACGTCAATTTTTTGTGAAGAATGCAGAGATATGCGGGAATGTCTGTCGATATTATTGCGAAAAATGCAAGAAAATGCTGTAAAGGCCTGCATCATCTAGTAAAATATTTAGACAATCACATCCCATCAATTTTGAATGTATTTTTTGGACGTGTATAAATCTATCACGTTCAACGGATTCTCTTGAAAGAAATGTTAGCTTATTGCAGATGAACAGTTCGCCTTTTATAATCTGAAAAGGTAGACAGATATCTAAAAGCTAAGGCGTGATAATTAATTATAAATATTCAAAAGGTAGTTTTTGAACAGATGTGAATAATTTTGGATATTCAATTAAGAATAAGTGTAGGATGTAAAAGAGATTCGCTGGGAATGTTCTTCTGCCATTCAAACTCACATTCAAACTCGTCCAAAGAAAACTATACAGAATATCAAACTATAAAAGAATAGATACAATGTTTACGAATTGTGTCTTATACCTTGACTTTCATGTATCACGGAGTGCATCGATTTGATCGGATTTGGTTTGCATCAACAGAACAACAGATATACTGTAAACATTCTTGCTCGTTTGCAGTTTGTAATCGGTAACGTACATACCAACCAAATCGCTGCTTTTACAAACTTCTGTGATACAAAAAAGGTGGCTATTGCAGTCAATGTATAAGACGATGTTCGTAATAGCATGACATCGTGAAGATGGGGTGCGCCCTCTGTGGTGTACGAAAGCAATCATTGACTTCAGAACGTAAGGGCTATCACCAATCACTAATAGTGAAGACAGAGATAAACAAACCAGGTGAGAGGATTGGCTCACAAATAATTTACATTTTTGGGAATTTTCTTGGGTAATTGATTTTCGTCTGGTATCTGGTGTAATTCCATTTTTTCTTACAATTTAGGTAATATGGTCTTAGGTGTAATTTAGGTGAACGGGTCGATTCTGGAAAACACTGACCGTGGGTCGTGGGTGTCATTCATTTTTCTACCGAGAAAAGGATTTGAACCCACAACCTCATTGCCAAGCCTTCGACACAAAATAAAGTGAAAACTGTTTTATTCGACTCTTGTTAGTCTTTATAACTTTTTGTTCGCGCTATGAGCACACTTTTGTGTGGAGTTTAGCGCTATATAAATATACACATTATTATTATAAGGCAGTGTTTCAACCCAGAGACCCAGCGAGAGGAATTGACGTTCACATAGTTCAGGAGACTCGAATCCATGTTACCTAATCCTCTTTAAGACAGCAGTAAAGCAGTGTTCCTCCCCATTGTTAGACAGATGTATTTGCGTTCACACAGTTCAGGTTGTATTCTGCAAAAAGGACGTGTGAGTGGCTAGGTTTTTTTTTCTCATTGCACACTGCATGGTGTTAATTGGCAGCAGAAAACTAATTCACAAAGCGTGCCGTCCAGAATCTAGCTCAGCTGGCTTTGTGAATGAATGGAATTGTTCGTGTATATATATATATATATATATATGATGTTCGAGGATTTTGAATAGACATTAGAAACAAGCTGATATGTTATAACATAATATAACTTGATGGTGGATGCAAGTATCATGTTTTAGCTATTTTACTCGATGATTTATGAGCAAATTCAAGATTCTACCATCAAGTATTGGATAGTGTTTCATGAGATACCTGAATATATGTAATTATTATTTTCGAGAAGTTTGAATATAGCGTATAAACCAGCTGGTATAGAATACAGTTGAATGGAAGTATTTGGTATCATAGTTTAGCTATTTTACTGGGTGTTTTATGAGCCAATTCAATATTCAACCATCAACTATATTCAGGGGATAATTATGTAATTATTATTTTCGAGAAGTTTGACTGAATATAATATAAAATAGCTGATGTAAAATACAGACTTCAGTTGACGGTTCGATGAATGAAGGTATTTGATACAAGCTGTTTATTAGATGTTTTATGAGCCAGTCCTAGAATCTACAACTAAGGATTGACTGGTATAGTTTTTTTGGAACATATAATTGATATATAGACGATATAGCAGATATAGAATACAGAATATATTTGGGGGATTGCTGTTATGTTTTAAGGAATATGTATTATTTTTCGAGGATTGTAACTGAATATACAGTGTAAACCAGCTGTTTTTGACTAGAGACGTTACTTGATGCTATTTACTGGATGGTTTATGACCAACACAGATTGATTATACAGTAATTAAGTATTTAACTATATGGACAGTTATTGCAGAAAACGTGTTATCTATATGATATACGAATTAGGAATTGTCTGCTGTTTGGATATGTACGAAAAGTACTGGAAATTGTAGAAGTAAAGGAAAGGAGACGTTCTGTGACTACAATTGTAAAAGTGGGCCGGTCAGTGGTTTCCTATTCTGACCATCAAAAGCCGAGAAATTTACCAAGTTTACTAGCTTACTTGATGGCATATAGACCCATCAAAACGCAAACTTTCATAAAGAATTGACGGTCTTGATGAGTGAAAGGACTAAATCTTTCAAGAAGTTGTTGTAGGCTAAAGTTTTTGTGGAATATTGTTATAATTATCAGGTAGGTTTTAGAATCCTCAGAAGTTTGGAGGATTTAGCTAAATTTCATTGATGCCTCTTACTGACTACTGAAAGATGTCTTGCAGTCTTTAGTTAAGCCATAAGTTAAATGTGCCATGTTTTCATTTCTTGGTTATTCGGAAATCGAAGAGTAGGGTAGACTAATAAATGCGACTCTTTTGCGAAAATTTACCTACCAACAACAGTGGCATTTCAAAAACATGTATTTATTTTAAAACATCAATGCTGGTCGACTAGTCAAGTACTTGTAGTTGTTTACGATGAGAGACTAGTCAAGTAGATGTTTAATGTAGAAAATCTGGGTTTTAAAGAATGTCTGTATATAAGAAGGTATACATGTATAAGAGAGTTGAAGAAATAAGATGTTGCATTCTACTTTTCTGCGCCTGATTTGGCTGATCGAGACAAGCATCATATGCAGTGAGCAAAAAGCGAAATTTGGGTAACTCGATGACATTTACCTACACTTGGTTATCTTCTATTTTCAGTTGTCGAAGGTTGGGAATCAAAAAAGAAGTCTTTATTAGCCCAATTAGGTGCAGAAAAGTAGGACGTAAAACTCCGTTCATTTCATTTTCTTTCAAACTGCCTAGGGATCTTCAATATGCACAGCCTGTAGAGCCACGGTTTATTGTTCCACACTGGCTCTAGAGGAGTTTTTAGTCCCACGCATCAGACTAGATAGTCTGTGAATGACTTTCTATTCTGAGTAGCTGTGAACTCTTACCTTGTCAGCAAATGATAATATTTTGTACTTTACAACATTCCTTTACAACATTTTTATATGCACTGTTATAGATGTTCTAGTGCTCAAAGCTTATAAACAATCTAACCACCGTAAGCTGACATTGGTCCAATGCACAATTCTCTGTATCTATGAGCATCCATGTTAGATTATCTGGGGACGTGGATCGAAGCTTATTTTTGTATAATGGAATATGGAGTGAATGCATTCATGTATTTCATTGTCTTTTCAATAGTTGTCTGTGGAAGTGAATGCATTTTGCGATGCCCCCGGCTGCCTTTCTTTAAATATCTGGGACTATTTTTTAAATCATTCAAGTTCCAAACACATCTTTCTTTTGTCATTTGTAATAGTTTATCGTGTTACATTCTTGTTTTTTGCTAGACAAGACAGTCTAGAGCAATGATGGCTGCACGACAGTGCAGATCAATGGCGGCTCACTGCTATCGTGTCACAATCTGTTTTTTTAGCTGGACACGATAGTTTAGAGCAATGATGGCTTACTGATATCTTGTCACAATCTGTTTAGATAAATGGTGACTCACTGCTATCTTGTTACAATCTGTTAGATTGCTAGCTGGACTCGATAGTTTAGAGCAATGGTGACTCACTACTATCTTGTCAAAATTTGCTAGCTGACTGGACACGATCGTTTAGAGTAATGGGGACTCACTACTATTGTGTCACAATATTGCTAGTTGGACTCAATAGTTTAGATCAATGGTGGCTCATTGCTATCTAAACAAAATCTACTAGCAAAGTGGACACGATCGTTTAGAGCAATGGTGGCTCATTGCTATCTTAACAAAATCTACCTACTAGTTGGACACGATATTTCGTAAGGCATATTGAACATTGTAGTGGGATGTTTTGATGTGTTCACCTTGATTTGTATATGTACGGTTTGATCTGGTAATTACAACAATAGCTGTTTTGATGGCTGGACTATTAGATATTAACCTTGTAATGGGTAACTTGAATCTTTTGCGTGGTCGCTTTGAAAATGTGAATAACAAATTCTTGTTGGCTATATCGCAAGTTTCTGTGGTCAGAATGAACAATTATTTCTTCGTATTATAGAGTTCCGGTCGGACTGACCGCTTCTAAGAGGTTTTGAGATTGAAGATTCAATATAAACTATGACGAGTGCGCCATTTTGGGGTGTTAGAGTCTTCAGTATATGTAAATGGTTATCAGAAGTACTAGAAATGTACAAAAATCTCACAATTTCTTCAAAAATATCTCACTATAGGATTTTTTTTCCCTATTTTTTAGATTTTCTATATATGTCTAAAGAAACGACGACTCGTCTTTTTAACTATCAAACGCCGATACTTCTGGACACACATGGATTGAAGGCCCAAATTTCGTCAGTGAGCTGTGAACACTATTTCTGATTGGATTAGTTAACCAATTTCGGACTCAAGTATGATTGGTAAAAAAATGTCCCTTTAAATATGAAACAAACCAGAAAACAGTTTAATTTCACTTAAACACCTGAACACGTGTTAACGCTAACACTACTTTCGTTTTCTAATTAACCTTTGACCTGCACAAGGTGTAATATTATAAACTCGAGTTGATTAGGTTCGCTGCCAAATGTTGGTAATTACTTTTTTCTCTCTCGTCAGTTTCTTTTCTCTCTGTTTCATTTGACGCCAGCCTTATTTCAGTATGCTACCTAACTTTGATGTCGGTCTGTTTGATCTTCATCCATCATCATCACTTTTTAATTTCTACCTTTATCTTCATCAATTGACCGAGCCTGGAAAAAATTTGAGACAAACATTTAAAACATCAAATAATCATTATACCTGTTTTTCTCCAGGCATGTTTCAGACGAAACGGATTTTTACGTCTTATTTTCTGCACGTAGACTATAAAGTGAGCTAGTAATTGGGCGGAAAACGCTATGCCAAAACAAACAACTCTGTTTTTCCATTTCCAGCTGCCAAAACGCGCACAGGGCCTTGGTTTATTGCCCAATCCGAACGACTAAACATTTTTTAAAGGTCAGCCCCTCGGACTTGCATCACTGATGGGGGGAAACCGGATTGGAAAATCTACAGGTATCATTAAAATTTTAAACTTACTTATATGCTATTATTTATAAGGTATTGGAACTTATAAACAGAAGGTTCTAACCTTAAGTCATGGTATGGTATTTGAACTGGATGAACAGAGAGCTCTAACTTTCGTATTGTTTATTAGTATTGCTGGTATAGTTTAGATTCATTGTACTTTTTTACGTCCGTGATTATCTATATTGGTTTGTTGGGGGTCTTGTGTTTGAACTAGAGGAACAGAAGTAAAAGTGATAATATCAACAGTAAACAGTAAAACTGAGCGGCCAGGTGTTTTATTCCCATCATCTTAACCTTTATTTACAGTTCAAATAGAAAACAATCAGCTGAAATCTCAAACCGGATGATATCAGGTGTCTTATATCAGTTTTCGTTATGTTATCATTCTTCTCGGTATATGAATTTCACACATTTTTACTTTCTGGAATGATAATAAAAATATGGAAGAGACCATTCCTTACCCTTTCGTGTTGGATTTGTGGGTCAAGGGTTTTGCCAATCGCCAGACCCCACCACTATTACCCGAATGTTAACGCCAATTCCGACGATATTATATCATCCCAGAATACTAACTATTTATAAAGTTACAATAACAAGTGTTTTTTTCGTGTTTACTGTCAGAAATGGTATTTATGTTACCATAGAAACTGTATCTTTGTCGTCATCAAAATATCTTACATAATAACTAACAATAATTCGAATTGTCTCACAATGTAGTCCGAATATGTCCGATGGTTTTTGTATATGTATAGCGTCTTGCTCCATACCAATAAAATGTTTGTGACCCTGAGATTCTGAGATTTTTTTTATATATTTCAGTAATGACGTAATACGAGACCAATGACAAACACTTCCGGCATGAAGGGACCAATACATATTGTTGTGTTGGGAAAGGAAGGAGTTGGTAAGACAGGTAAGTAGAAAGTTATATCAGATGATCTGGGATCGATAAAAATGGCATCCTTTAACCACCGCAATATGTCATAAGAGTGCTAGCTGAACTTTCTCGATGGACCGGTTGGAAAAATATTGGGGAGCTAGAATTTGACTCCATCGTTTGCTAAAAAGGTCAGGAAAAGATATGGTACTTATTCTAATCACTGAAAAGTCTTATTGTGCTTAAACCGACACACCTGCCTCTATTCCAACCTCTGATAGCTATTTTGAAAATTGGCTACTCCAGCCAATAACTGTCAAAAGAGGCTGATATAGAGGCAAATAGTTCGGACTATATTGTGCTAAGCACACTCTGCTAACTAGTTGAATACAATTATTGACATCGGTACTCTCTATTTGGTTTTTTACATCTTCAAAATCTTTCAAATATTAGAGGACTACGTGTGTTTCAGAAGAGCTGTGTAGGACTTAATTTTCGAATTTCTCAATTTTAATTTAGAAGAAGTTTTATTGCGTCATTAAAAACTCGATTGCAGCCAGAAATTATGAGGATTTTAAGTAGAAAACTGATAAAAGATAAGAATAAAAAAAAAGGCAATAAAAATTTCACCTGTTTTTTATCGACAAGGTGGAAGTAGAAATTACAGTTTGTAATAGAGTTGAAAATGAAGTAATAATTTTATCATTTAGATTTTTTCTAAATTTTACTTGTTATTAAATATGCAGTCTTGAAGTCTGTAGACCTCAATCTTGAACCTTTTTCAAAAAGGAAGAAAAGTAAGATGCCCTAGAAAAATGGTTTGTACCACTACTTCATTTCTAACAAAAATAAAAATATCATTTCTATACATTTTAGCCTCAAATATGTGTAAGAATGCACCAAATCAAACCTTTTCTTCGAGAAAAGCCCTGTCAGACGCTCCTTGGGTTGGTTGCACCTATACGATTCCCCAGAGATGACGGATTTGAATCTCAATCTAGAAAGTTGCCTAACCCCCACCCCCTCGCCCAATCACGTCCACACACAAACACACACCCATTAAGTCAGTCTGGCCCCTATTTGTACCCGACACTGACTATTGCTTCCACGTCTTCATTGCCGATATTCAGTTTTAATATTTCTTTAAGACTGTTTCAAGGACTCCAACTTGAATCCTAATTTATAATCTGAAGTATACATGTAGTTTAAAAACATCATTTAACTAGGCAATAATAGATGCCAGACACGTTTCAAAAATTCTTTTTTCTAATCATAAAAGACGTTTTGACAAGTTATTTTTAAAAGTTTAAAACTCTGTAAAAATGATCAGAATAAAACCATTGTTTCCCTGCCAAAATATTCACAAAAGATAAAATAAATCTTTACAAATAGACAACTTTTCTCTTCTTCTTTTCATCGCCTTAACTTTTTTACGAAAATGCTGATAATTAGATGGGTTTATTTCAAATGTAACTGATAGTGTCTTATAGTTTTGTTATAAAATTTTTATCTTGTCTGAAGTAATTTTATTTTAAATTTAGCTGAAATAGTTTGTAGTATCATAAAATTAGTCTAATCTCCTATTTTCCGGATTCTAAAAGTCTTAATTGGAAGGCTAGCCCCTTTAAAAAAAACTATAGCTGTCCTGATGAGGATGGGTATCCGAAGCATGAGAGGAGCTGTGGACAATTAAACTCTGTAAAAATGATCGTTATTCCACCAAAATATTCAACATAAATAAAGTAAAACTTTGGAAATAGACAAATGTTCTTGTCATTGATAATGAGATGAGTTTATTTCAAATGTTACTCAAATTAATCTTATCTGAAGTAGAATTCGATGGGGTTTATTTCAAATTTAGCTTAAATAGTTATGTAGTTTTTGTTATGTTAGTCTTTGATACGCCGGTAGTTTGACTATTTTTCCTATGTGTATTGCAGCACTAGTGGTGAGGTTTTTAACCAAAAGGTATTTATCAGAATATGCTCAAACTGACGAAGCTATTTATGAACGGAATGTGTCCGTGGACGAGAGGAACACAGCTTTAAGGTTTACAGATATCAGCGGCAAGGTAAGAAACTTGTACAAATGTATAGAAGTATAGTTGCTTCATAAAGGGAGGTAATATTATTGAGGACAGTAAAGGGATGTAATATCAGTGAGACTATAAAGGGAGGTAATATCAGCGAGAACTATAAAGGGAGGTAATATCAGTGAGACTATAAAGGGAGGTAATATCAGAGGTAATATCCGTGAAACTATAAAGGAAGGTAATATCAGTGAGAACTATAAAGGGGGGTAATATCAGTGAGAACTATAAAGGGAGGTAATATCAATGAGAATTGTAAAGGGAGGTAATATCAGTGAGACTATAAAGGGATGTAATATCAGTGAGAAATATAAAGGGAGGTAATATTAGTGAGACTATACAGGGAGGTAATATCAGTAAGACTATAAAGGGGGGTAATATCCGTGAAACTATAAAGGAAGGTAATATCAGTGAGAAGTATAAAGGGAGGTAATATCAGTGAGAAGTATAAAGGGAGGTAATATCAGTGAGAACTATAAAGGGAGGTAATATCAGTGAGAATTGTAAAGGGAGGTAATATCAGTGAGACTATAAAGGGAGGTAATATCAGTGAGAAATATAAAGGGAGGTAATATCAGTGAGAACTATAAAGGGAGGTAATATCAGTAAGAATTGTAAAGGGAGGTAATATCAGTAAGAATTGTAAAGGGAGGTAATATCAGTAAGAATTGTAAAGGGAGATAATGTGGCCTTTTCTATTTTAAGGATGTAGAAAGAAGAGCAGCCAATAAAGAAATGATCAGTAAAATGGATGGTATAATTGTGGTCTATAGTATTATAGACAGACACAGTTTTGACGTGGCTAAAAATATCATCAGTTGGCTACAGAGAGAACGACGACCAGCGCCACCCATACCTCTCCTTCTCCTTGGTAACAAATGTGACCTTGGACATCGAAGGTGAGTGGTCTTTCCTATTATTTTAATTTATGACTTTCGACATTGAAATGGGTGAAAACATAGTTATTACAATTCTACGGTTCAGACGGATAAATTCTTCCTGGCTGATAAACAATGTACTTAGACAGCTATATATCTCTGTAATATCTTTCAGTCGACTTTCAGTAATGATGATATCACTTTAAGTTCTATCAGTCGGTAAATGAAATAATTATTAAGACGACTATATGGCGTGGCATAAATTAAAATATTAAATGAAAACTTTGTTCTTGCTTGTGTTATTGAATAATGATATTTTTGTTCTGTTAATATTATGTTTTAATCAAATCTGACACTGACAGGTGAATTCAAGATAACAAAAATAATTTGTAAGTCATTGTGTATTAACTTTACATTTCTTTTAATTGGAGGATAAATAAAGAGTACAATAGTATTCAGTTTTTCTCTCCATATTTTGTATGAATCCTTTAAATAATATACTGTATGAAATCTTCCTTTAGACAGGTGTCGGCCAAGGTTATCTGCACGTGTTTGCTTCAGGTAAAATAGGACTCAGATAGCCTTTTAGAAAAAATAAATTTGATTAAATTCAGGAGTTTCCCAAACCTGTTTACAAATATATCATTTTCTGATAGCTAATTTAGACAGCTTGATATTAAACCCATCAAAGTTAAAATAATGTCTATCTGCACGTATTATTGTACAGATTACAGGTAGACCAGAACTAAAATAGACTATTTATCAAAACTTCTGATTGAAGTCGGGAGCCTGTTGGTGTGGTTTTATCGATACCGGAAATCTACAGAGTTAAATTTGCCCTACACTAGAACGGGGGTCAGGAAACTTGTTAAAACACCAATCAAATCTGTGGGATTGGTTCAAAGTTATCTAAACAGTTGCAGGTTAATGGAAATTCTTATCTTAGATTCTAAATTATCTCAACCAAACATTTCCTCTTTCAATTAATTTCTTATATCACAAATCACTCTGGATTTTACTTTTATATCTTCATTTTCTTCATCTGGTAACTCCATGTCAATTAAACTAGAATCGACTGCAATGATATGACTTCTACATGCTATCGATATCTTACACCCTCTAGGTTGGCTTTCTGCTATCTTTATCCTCTGGATAAGCTAACTGTAGTAGTTTACACCCTATAAGCCGGCATACTATATTTACCAAAGAGCATAGGGATTAACCATAGAGAGCATGTTAACTTTATTATAACCCTTCACATCCTCTAGATTGGCTGCTATATTTATTAACGTTATTACACTACAGGTGTAAGAGTATCTAACTGTTACTGTGTATTTATAAAGTTAATAAGACATACCACTATATATATTGATGTTATTTATAATGGTATTAGACAGGTAGTGACGTCACTCAGTGGGGAATATCAAGGCGTTATACCTGTTTGAAATGGTTTTAAACTATAACTTACATTAAGAGAACATTACCAGTTTATTTCAGATTAAGCTACATTATTACACATAGCGGGAGTTGTATACCGTATATCTCAAGGCATATAATCTTCTAAATATGTGTTTCATCATTCATCATTAATTTAGTTAGATTTTAAAGAGATAGTCACATTATTTCTTGGTTTACCAGCTAAGAGAACTGGCAGAGACACAGTAGTCATAATATTAGACTACCAAATAATTAAGGAATGACCTGAACATTTTTTCAGTTTATCGATGCATATACAGAAAAAAACTGTGTACACTGTATAAATCCGTTTAGCAGTTTATACATTAGAGTACCGGTACATAGGTTTTTTTGGGGAATTCGGAAAATACCTTAATCATTCAGTGAAGTGTCGATTTCGGCTCTGTTGACGTTCGAAGGAACGACATCGACGCCGTGTAGTTTCCACATCAATCAAACTCAATGATTAAAGTAGTCCGTTAAGTTATATTTACTATCTGTTTACATTCTGTTTACACATATATAAACCGAATGCACGTGGCCGCTGTTATCCAGTCAAATTGCGTGATACCGTGTAAACGGAGTCGTGATTTAATTATTTAATCTTGAAAGTGATATAGTGATTTGAAATATTTTCTTTATAAACTGATATAAATAAAAATAAAGTCACACAGCGATTCCCTCTGAGGTAACAGAGCGTTTTCTCCCTTTTTATAATTAAATCAGAATATCATTGATACCCCCTACCCGAGCTGTTTATTATAGCCAAATAAAATCCGACTCTGTGATATTTAGAAACAAGAATCGTGAATAGTCAAAGATTGTTAAACTAAGTTATCTGATCTCACTCCAGGAGATTAACAAAATAAATAATCATGTACACACGTTCTTGAACACGGTGTATTCTATAATGATGATATGAAGTATTTAGTACGGTATGACTTATAAACATTCACTTACTTGGCACATAGTTTCATCATATATTTACAAAATAATAGTCTGATGTACTGAAAACATCACAGCTTGGTTAGACACTAGCTGGCATTCACTCTTGTTCACTGAGTTCTGAGTTTGCTTACTTTCATAATTTGCCGACGTCTAGTTTTTAGCCCCTATAAAGTAATCCCGAAGTTAATTCCTGATCATCCAAAACGTACGTCGATGACATGAGACGAGCTTAAATCATTATCATCATCATAAAAATATAAGAAAGAAACATTTTTTGGCCACTTTCTTTTTTATATTTAAATTACAGGGTGGTAGAAAGCCCGGGTTTAGACAGCCCAGACTGGCAGACAGATTCCGACTGTTTTCTCAGATTCGAATGTTCAGCTTGTGATGATGTAGACGGAGTAGATGAAGTTTTTACCAAATTCATCCGGAAAGTAAGTAGTCACCACATTTCGTCCCTTTTTTTTACATTGCCGAGAAGTGATATGCACTAACGTCTGCAAAAAGTTTAGGGTCTTGGTCATATTTCAGTATTAATATCTGGGGTCAATAAAAAAAACCCTGATCGCTTCGATTTACACTATTTAGACCAGTGGTTTTCAACCTGTTTTTGTATGTGTCCCCAAATCAATCAGCATGAAAATGATGTCCCCAAATATCGAAAGTGTATCTATGATTGGATACTAGGAACGTTCTCGCATAGTTTGGTAGTAATAATTAATAATAGTACTTCTAGACAATGTTATTTGTGCAGTCATCATATGAGATGTTGTATATATTATAGATGGAAAGTTTTTATTTTTCACAGCATGTGACATCAAATGTCCCTAAAGAAAAGTGCAAATTTCCCCATCTTGGGACATGTCCCTGTGGTTGAAAAACTACGATTTATGCGATGTTGAATTCGATTTAGATCATTCACGGTTTGGAAACCAGATTCCAATTTTGAAAAAAAAAATAGCTGAAATTTATTTTTATCAGCCGGTAAAGTAAATATTTAGAAGATTATATCTAATTAAATTGTCTCCGTTGTCATTTATTTTTCAGATCCAAGAAAAACGTGATCCATCGAGTAAACCGCCTAGAAAAGTGAATCATCATTCTTCCGGACTGGGTTCACCAACCCAACTACGTGCTGCCATTAGACGGCGGTTCAGTGTTTTTAATCGCGATAGAACGACATTTTAATCACAATATGGAAATTTTCATTTGGTCATTTTGACTGAATAAAGTTGAATATATTATGTTGTTGATTCCAATGGTTAATTGGATTGCTACAGTGACTTGATTATTTCTATCAGACTAGATAGGACTGTATCATAATCTCGTATGTGCTCATATTTTCTCTGAATGAAAGGATTTAGACAACTTTCTTCGTAACCCTTGGAGACATTTTGACGCCTTCATGCCGCTGGTACGGCACCTCCAACAAAAAAAAAACATTACTACAACGTAATTCAATGATTATTTGTAATAACAAAACCTTTATACGAGACCTTTCAGGTACCACCTGGGGTTCTCACTGGTACAACAGGGGATTAAACCAATTCCTAACGTCAGTTTTAGTAGGGTCGGATTGCGACAGGTGCGTGATCATGACATAAACACTTCTGATCTTAATAGACAACCATTCGACATAATGTCTTCCGTGAGGGTCCTGCTAGCGATCTGCAACATAATCAGCTTTACGGAAACTGCCGAGAATTGCCGCATGACCATTCGACTGAACGAAGTTGTGTATTTCTTGCTCACGTCAGTAAAAAACTGACTAGAAAGTGGCATTACCTTAAAATAATGTGTCTTAAATACATAAATGTGTGGAAATGTGAATATATTGGAAGACGAGGAAAATGGTGTTACTTTTTTGTGAAATGGGGAGGTTTGTTTCTAAAATTCGCCAAACTAGGATGTACGTGAAATTCACTTAAAACGTCTTATAATACAAAAAGCATTGTGAAGTGGAACTAAACTTGTTTGTTTGCAAAACTTTACTGAAGCCCGACTGAAATTTTGAAATTACCAAAGTTACGATAATTATACTGTGAGAGCTTGAGTGTGGGAGCATATTCTGACACCCTAGAAACAATTTCGATGTTCTTACTCCCCCATAGAAAGGCCATTTTTACAATTAATGAGTTTAGATGCACCCTAGGATTTTTTGTGAAAAAAAGGCTTTGTGATCAGTTGACAAAACTCAATGAGTTGCAATCTCAATAGGTGACTCGTGACGTGAGAAAAAAAACCAGTTTATAAAAGAGAATATATTATTGTCCTGCGTTCTATTATCAGTTTAATAAAATTTTATTTCACAAAATCCTTTGTCTTGCTGAACAGATCTTAAGGGAGACTACTTACGATGAGTTATTTGTGGTCTATTGAATGTATACAACGGCTTGAGTGTGCAAAATATTACTAAAGTATCTACCCAACATGTTTAATATACCTTGCTGGAATAGATAGTGTAGTAAGAGATTTAGTTATTAGCCATTGCACGAGGGGTACTACATGCTGTTTTTACGCTATTTTTGCCCATAAAACGTCTGCTGTGGTTCCTAAAAACGTGCCCAGATTTTAATGTATGTCGCTATTTGGTATAAATTGTAATTTCTGCTCAAGTTTAATCGGAACCACAGACATTAAATGACATGGAAGGTATACATGTATATAGAAGATTCTATAAGTACGTCGAAACACATAACTTCCGATACCATACATTACCTGATTATCAGCAAGACACTATTATGCATTCGAGGACTTATATTTTGAAAATTTTCATAAAGCTATTTTTATTTTAAAATAAATATGATAATATTGAACAAAAAATAAGGTAGAATAGAATCTCAATATAAACTTAGACTAAACCTACTAGTATAACATATCCACGGACCATAACTCTGTATGTTACTAGGAGTGAGATGAGATCCAGTCTTGCAAGATTTGATTCGCTCCATGAAGTCCGAACTCTCGAGAAATATCTAGAGCATTTTTTCCATCCTGATTTCTAATTCGCGGATCGCATCCATGATCCAGAAGATTTTGGATGATTGCAACGTAATCGTTTGGATCCGTTTCGGTATATTTTGGATCCGAATCCAGTAAAATCATTTTGACTGCATCCATCATCTCAATGCACTTGTCTTTATACACAGCCGGCAACCGGATGTTATTCCGCAAATAAATAATCCCTCGTGATGCCGCCACGTGGAGCGCCGTATTACCGTTACCGTCTAAAGCTGTGACTTCGGCGCCATGTTGAAGAAAAGACTCCGCAGCCTTCACTTGTCCACTTCCGGCTGCAAAATGTAAGGCAGGAACGCGAATATCGCCCATCAGTGACGGGTCTGCTCCGTTCATACATAACAAAATGGCGCAATCGAATTGACCTTCCGCGGCTGCTAACCATAATGGCGTTTTATTTTCTGCATTGCGACAATTTACATCCTGATTAATCATTAGAATTTGTAAAAGTTCCGCTTTACCTTTGGACGCAGCAACATGGAGAGAATTCTGTCCGTTTGGATCAAGTTCTGTCGCGTCAGCGCCATGTTGGAGAAGTAAGACGGCACATTCGATATGGCCGCGTTCGGTTGCAAGGGTCAGAGGAGATTTATCCTTAAGCGGTGAGTTAATATCGATAATTTTAGATTTCAAAATGGATTCCAGGACAGACGTGTTGTTATCAGTCACTGCTGTGTGCAATTCGGCTGTCGTTAAGGGATGACGTTGTTTATAATTGAAATCCAGAGCCAAGAATCTTTTCAGACACCAACCAAGCGGCAGGGAATCTATTTTCAGTATCATCTCACTACCCAGAGCTCGTCTGATCGTCAACCTACATTGATGTTGAAATGAAAATGGCCACACGTCTGTCGCATCGTTATTTTGAGTATTTTCAGTAGAAGAGTTATTTCCCTTTGTAAGATTATCTCCCTTTAAGCACGTGATATCACAGTTACTGAAGTCAGTCGCCATTATTAAGGCGTCTATAAGTTTCTGGCGGTGTTTCTCGGTTTGGGGATTGTTGGTTGTAGTGTTAAGCACATACGAAATTGGTAGCACTTTTTCTCTCGTTTGAGGGTCAACTAGCCGCATACTTGGGTCACATCCATAATATAGCAGAACTAAGGCGAGTTCATAACGAGGTCGATCACGTGTTATAGCTAAATGAAAGGGAGTTAATCCCTCATTATCTGGAATGTCCAAACCACAACCATGTTCCATAAATAAACAAGCGCTGTGGAATTCGTTCGAGTCAACTGCATGGTGTAAAGCTGTCCTTCCATTTTTATCTTTTAAATTAAGATCACAGTTTTTTGTTAAAAGTAATTTCACTATATCGATCATTTTAGTCAATGGTTTCCCCCGAACATCCAGTTCGTAGGAGGACGGTATTGACATCATCAAGGGCGACAACTTTTGGTCTTTTGTTTGAGAATTAACACAACAACCGTGATTCAATAATAACTTAATCACTTCTATACTGACATTGGAGCATGCGCGATGTAAAGGCGATTCTCCCTTGAAGTCGATTTTGTTTACGTCGGCGCCATTTTGAATTAAGAAGTCCGCTGATCTAGCTGCGTCATCCCAGCTCGTAGCTCCAAGGGGAGTAACTCCTCTTATATCACTGGCGTCCGTTTCACATCCGAACGATTTCAACTTTTGAACCATAGACAGCCTATCGTATTTTGCTGCATAGAAAATTGGCGTGCGATCTAATTGATTTTTGGAATTAGGGTTGAAGTCTTTATGTCCGATCAAAATTTCGGCAATTCTGTTGTTGCATAAATCCACGGCTCTCGTAAACGGAAGTTCTCTGTTGTACAAGGCATTAACGTCGGCACCATTTTGAAGCAAACGTTGAACTTCCTGTTCGTTGCCTTGAGAAATGGCGTCGTGAAGATGGCTGCTCATGGACATGTCGAAATGTGAGTAGAGGTTTTGTAGCAGGGCGGAGGCAGCACCAATATGGCAGACACTGTAGATCACAGGCCTCATCTGAAATGACAGGAAAATGTTAAGAATATCAACAACAAAAAAAGTCAGTTACCAAAAGAGCAAAATTGACTGAAAAAATAGATAGATAGGCCTATAGTCCTGAAAAATGACAATACATGTGCTGTCAAGCATATTTATACATAAGACACAGAAAACTATCATAATTATAACATAACAAGCCTACATCGTCGCCCAAAAGTTAGACGTTAAACTCCAAGTCATTCCTTCAGTCCAAAAATAAAATGAGGAGAAGGGCCTGAAACTCAATTACATTTCATTGGAAATGAAATGAAATGAATGGAGTTTTACGTCCTACTTTTCTGCACCATGTGGACTCATTTCATTGAAGCAATATAGTACAGTAGGAAATAAAAATCCATTTCAATATTCCAATAAGATATAGAACAGTAGGATATAAAACTGCATTTTATTTCATTAGTCCAAAAAGTTTCATTACGGTGGAACCCCATTCCGTTTTATTATTCCAAAAAGAAACAGAACAGTGGGATATAAACTCAGTTTTATTCATCAGTCCTATCAGAAACAGAACAGTAGGATTTAAAACTCAATTTCATTTCATTAGCTCAATAATGTAACAGAACAGTAGAACTTAAACACCATATGATATTTAGATGAGAACGAAAGTTTTGCAACACACATTTTTTTTTCTTGCTCTTTCAAATAAAAAAATGAACCTTCATACCAACCACATCAAAACGAACAAATCATGTCAGCCAACTGTGTCACATATAGTTTCAGAGTTTTTAATTTTACTGAAAAAAGGGCGATACATATAGTAGGAAATATACCGACATAAATTATATTGAATACACAACTTTAGTCCGAAACTTCTTTCTTGAATTATACTCTGTTTATCTTATACTAACTAGACAGTCTAACCACGAAATTGCCAAGTACATTCCTCCGTAGTTTTCAGCGTCCATGTTAGAAGCTGGGGTTCCGCGTAGAGCTGCATCCTGTCTACAGAAAACTACCATTGTATCAATTACAGGTCTCTGTGGCTAGAAGCAACCATGTAAAACTGATATAGCGTAGATTGCGAGCGGAATAAATTGAAGTGAAAGCAATCAAGCCATTTCTGGGGTTTACTGCCAACAAAAACAGGAGATGAAAAAAGTTATGTTGCATAAAATTACATTTGAAATGAATGGCGGCTCACTGCTATCGTATCACAATCTTGGGCTAAAATGAAAATGGTAGATTGAATATATGGTGGCGTTCTGCTATCCTGTCACAATCCACTAGCTAGTTGAACATGAAAGTATAGATCAATGATGGCTGGGGGCTCTAGTGTTTGCTAACTAAACTATTTGACATACGATACTCAGTTCCATTTCATTAGTCAAATGTTTTATTGCAGAATTACGTGAAAACATCACTTCATTTCGTTAGCCCATTAAAATACATTAAGGTACTATTGAAAATTCCACATTGTGTATCACACTCTATTTATATACGAATGAATACTTATTCAAAATGATGCATTAAATCAGATGATGTAAATTAAATGTTAATTTCTGGTCTTGGTCTAATGATATTATAAAAAAGAAAGGTTCGGATTACTATGAATAATGTAATAGTTGTAAAATGTATTTGATCCCGGGGCAAAATTTCTTGTAAAAAAACAAAACATTGCCTCAGGTAACTCATTTATAATTCAGACTAATATACTTGTTTTTGTCTACCTCGACTAATTTTCTATTTGACTCTATCTTAGTCTTTCTGGTGGACCTATAAACCGAGGTCTGTGCTCAACAAACTGTGTACATCCTGGCAGTTGAAGTAAAAGGCGGTTATTGTTTCTAAAATTCCCCTCATCGCATTTTTGTTACCCGTCAAGCAAGAACAAACAAAATTATATTTCAATTATATATTTAAATCAATCTTCGGAGAAACGAAAGCCTCCTTCATTTTTTTATTCTACCATAGTATAGTGATAGCATGAGCTACGGATGTGAGGCATCGACACTCTTTAGAAAGACCCGATTCTACTTTGCATTTGCCGCATCTTTTACCTTATGGGGTTTGTGAAGCCGTTTAAGTTTTAGGCCAAGTAATGGGACTATATTGAAGCAATTTATGACGTGGAATTATTGGACGGGTCTGGATGGGCTATCTTTTGGACTTTGAACTCAACATATCAAATAAATTGAAGTGCAGTGTTAATTATGAACTGTAGCTTTGTTTTCCTTCTGGATTCAATATGGACTGTAACAAAAGAGACATTTGACAGAACGTTAAACGTAAAAGTAGATCAACCTATTTTGTGAACAGAAACCTCAAGAGAAAATGTCTCATAGTTACCATGGTATAAATTGACCTATTATCATGTCCTATTTCGCAACATGTTAGTGAGAAAATAGGCGATTTAGTTTCAAATCTTAGAAAACGTGTTATGTTCGTGGAATCTTGTCGTTACCATGGAATGGGAGGTCTATAGACAACCCTTATCAGAACTGATTTAAGCTATGCCACCAGATAGGATTTACAGCTAAATGTATAACATTTAAATCATGCATTTGTATGATAGCTAAAACAACAATTTGCATTGACAGCTAAACCAGCAGTTAGTATTGACATCTAACCCATCAGTTAGTATTGACAGCTCATCTATCAGTTAGTATTGACAGCTAACCCATCAGTTTGTATTTACAGTAAAACCATCAGTTTGCATCGACAGCTAAAACACCAGTTTGCATTTACAGCTAAACCATCAGTTTGTATTAACAGCTAAACCATCAACTTCATTGACAGCTAAACCATCAATTAGTATCGACAGCTAACCCATTAGTTTGTATTGATAGCTAAGCCACCAGTTGAAATTGACAGCTAAACCATCAGATTGTATTGACAGCAACAATCAGTTTGCATTGACAGCTAACCCATTAGTTTGTATTAACAGCTAAACCATCAACTTCATTGACAGCTTAACCATAAATTAGTATCGACAGCTAACCCATTAGTTTGTATTGATAGTTAAACCACCAATTGGAATTGACAGCTAAACCACCAATTTGCACTGGCAGCTAAATCATCAGTTGCATTGGCAGCTAAACCATCAATTAGTATCGACAGCTAACCCATTAGTTTGTATTGATAGCTAAACCACCGGCTGAATTTGACAGCTAAAACATCAGATTGTATTGACAGCAACCATCAGTTTGCATTGACAGCTGAACTACCAGTTTGCACTGGTAGCTAAACCATCAGTTGCATTGACAACTAAATCATCAGTTTGCATTTACATCTAAAACACCAATTTGCATTGACAGTTAAACTGCCAGTTTGCATCGACATCAACAGCTAGACCATTAGTTTTCGTGACAGCTAAACCATCAGTTTGCATTGACAATGCAGTTTAAATCTGTAACAGCTGTAATCACCCTCCACTCAAACGATTGAACCCATACAGCTGCCATTTTGCTCTACTGCTCTATCTATTTGTTATCAAGTAACGAGTCCTACATGATATACTTTTATTTGTTAAAAATGAGAACTCGTAAGATTACAAAAAAAAGAAAAGTAGAAAAAAAAACTGTAATCCAATTTTAATAAGGTTTCCCTCACTCAAAGTCACTTTTTATTGTGTATGCCAACATAATTCGAATATTTGAATAATCTTAATAAAAGTTGTTAATAACGGCAAGACTTGCATTGCGATTCATTTAGAGTTTAACGTTCTGCCAAACATCACTATTGCTTGTTTACAAAATTATGTGACCTTTTAACCCCTCAAAGCCAATCTATTTATTATTGGGCCTCAATAAAAACATAGAAATCTCCATGAATGGGCAGTTTTTACTTTTTATATTAGTGGACAATTCAAACAATAAGTCTATATCATAGAACGGATGCACAAATAAAAACATGTCCCCACATGGATCGGGGGGCGCTTTTGCACTCAATGACCTCATCTCCTCCACTTTATACTCTACATAAATTAGTTTTAAATGTTGAAACGTTTTACTCAGTAATATTATCAAAAGTTATGTCATATGTAAATTATTGAGAAGTTGCGTACACATAAGCCTAAGATTAACATGCGTTCACATGCAAATGTAAATTATTGTCAATAAGCATATATTATGTATGCCTACTGAAATTTCTGAAACGTTGCGTACAGAAGTGTCAAAACCCTCTGCAATATGTTCATCACTGTAAAGAGTAAATTCTATTTACCTGCTAGTTTTTGCTATTTTCTTTCCCAAGACCATCGATTCATGTTTCCCCAAACAAATTTACACCACTGCATTCATTCCACACAACGTTTCGACGCGGTAGCACTCTTTTACAGAAAGTACCATGCATCACTGTCGGGAAACTGTCATTATACATTGTGTACAACGTTTTGAGCAGGTAACATGGGTGCTGACAGGACAAAACACTCAATATATGGATGGTATTGACAACGTTTCAACAAATTACAATTATATCAATATACATGTATATCCAAAGCTGTACACTCAATATGGATGACAACCTCTCTGACAAAGTTTCGATTAGATTACACTAGTCGCTATCATTCCTAATAAAACTGCAGACCGACTGGTCAAGGTGTTAAGGTAACATTCGGACAATGACTGACCATAGTTTGTGTCATCAAAACAAAAACAAAGCCCGGGTCACACTAGTCTTTATTACTTTATTGCTATTCGAAGTGGGATAACCCAGTATGTACTCAATACTGAAATAAAATGCTGTTGACACGGTCAGTGCTTTCTAGAGTTAGCAAGGCCCATCTAAAGCTAGAAACAGACTACAATTCGACATTGAGAAGAATTGACAGCGGTAAAACGTCAATAATATTATCTTCATTGGCTGTTAAGCCCGGTTCACACTTGAATTGATTTACCTTAATAAAAAAAAGCGCAGGTCACACGATTCATGTCCTCAAGCTAGAAACACAATAAATTTGATTTTACCTGGCGAAACAATTGCTACAAATAAACAATACTAATTGTTCGTCTCCATTGATTTAAGTCACAACAACATTATAAATGATTTAAATGGGTCCTCCTTTCAGAGCGTACACATAAGTAGTATTGTGTTTTTATTTGGACCATCCTGTTGATTTGAACATGGATTTAGTTTTTACATGGCGAATTTAGGTCTTTTTTTTAAATCATATCTGTTACTTCAGAATAAAGGAAGTATTGAAAATCCGTAAATTGAAACCAAAACAGAATAATATACTATAAAACGGATCCTCGCACCCGCCTCCTAAAAAAGAAAAAAGGAGAGAAAGTGCATTGTATAAGTGTGAACAAGTATACATAATTATTATAGTTCAATTTCATTATTTCCATCTTTGGTTGAAAGCGTCCAGAGCTATCATTCGGACATGACCTTTTGACCTGTATTAGGTCTAATGGCCCTAATCCATGAATATATCATCAATAAGTACTTATTCATAATGAAATGAATTATATTCATAGAAAGCTTCTATTCTTTGCCTGGACATGTTTTATCTGGTGCAGACAGCGTGTTAGATAAGTGAATATACACAAACATTCAAACTATTCCACCACAATGTAGCTGGCTGATAGGAAAGCGCTATATCTTTTCATATCGTGGCTGTCATTGTAGAACAACTTACATAATCTTCGGTGGCTAATATTCGGCTTATGTATGTCTAAATGATTGATTTTGTCGGCTTCTGGACTTTTGGAAATAATATCACATGTCAGTTTCCCTATTCAGAACAGTCATGCACGCACTGAATATGTGGAGTTTTACGCCACTTTTCGTCCCCTCTTTGCCACTATGTTAATCTGCTAGCTGTAGATATACAGCTTTAGTCTCATTCTGATCAAAGAAAGCAGTCATTGGACTAAGCACCCTTTTAGCTAGTTTAGTACAATACTTAATGTTTTCGTTCCATTCTCTAACCCAAGTAAACTGCCATTAATTGTAGTCATATATAGCAATCTGCTAGCTAGTTGGATAGGATGCCGATACTTTGGTAAGCCTTTGTTCTTTTCTGACCACAGTAAACGCATTACACCAAGCACAATTTGCCTGCTTTTTGGACATGATAAAATAGGGTTTTTGTATATCCTTGTTCCATTATGATCACCGTCATTGTATCAAGCACAATTTGCTAGCTAGTTGGACGTGATAGTTTGGTATGCACAAATTCCACTATGAACTGCTCGCTGGTTAAAAGTAAGGGTCATGATTTTGTTGTGGTCTGAAGTATCATGACGTTATCTGGAGTTGCTTCCCCTTTATCATAATTTCTACTTCCACTTTCTAGAAAATTCCGGAAGTTGCATGCTTTGTTTCAAATCTTAGTTTATCTTACTATTTTGAAAGGATTTAAGCTGAATTCGTCGATATATTATAAAAATGTCGCAAGACAAAAGTGGTGAAACCCCAGAAAAAATTGATTTAACACCAGAAAAAAATGGTGGCGTTTTGAAAGAGATTTTGAAAGCTGGTGACGAAAATGAAGGATCTCCATCAACCGGAGACAAAGTTTTTGTTCATTATGTTGGGACTTTGTTGAATGGGGAAAAATTTGATTCGAGTCGTGATCGAGGAGAGAAGTTTGAATTTACTTTGGGAACAGGTAAGTCTATGACAGGATATGCATCTTTTCTTATTGGAATCGTATTCCTATCTCAAAACTGAATAGTCTATCTAATCTACACACTTTGTGTTCAAAAAAATGCAAAAAAAAAAAAGGCCAAGAGTGAGGTTTGGTTTAAGGACACAATTGGAAAATCCAAGAAACAACTTTGGTCCCTGTTCCATGAATGTTCAGAATTTGTGAAATTGGTATCTGTACATAATGGAGGTTTGATTAGCCTATTATGATCTTAAAAACAAGATGACTTACTGTCTTTGTATCGTACATTTGTCATTTTCCTCCAGGACAAGTAATCAAGGCATGGGATCTAGGAGTGGCGTCGATGAAGAAGGGGGAAGTGTCAAGGTTGACTTGCCAGTCAGACTATGCTTACGGGGATTCTGGTTCTCCACCAAAAATTCCACCCAAAGCAACCCTCATATTTGAAGTGGAATTGTTCTCTTGGAAAGGTAAGAAGTTTTTGATATCTGTACATCAACTACTAGCAGCCGACGGTATATCTGATAATATCAATGGATTGAGTGCAAAGACAGTTGGATTATGAAAGTTTCCTCCAGCAGCTCATGTTTGCTTATGTTCAACTGTAACAGATCTATTAAGATGTTTTGATTCACCAGTCAACTTGAAACCATCCTTACTCGTAGGACCTTTTTATTCTGTCTAGTGATTTCACTTATTTTGCTCATCTAATTACCAGTTTTAAGTTAACCCCTATTTCCACACTGATAAATATCAGAAGCAAGTGTCAGCAGCAGAAAAGCTTGTGTCAATTAAGAGTATTTTGATTGGATGATATTTATTACAGGTGAAGATTTGACCGAGAAAAAAAATGGTGGAATTATACGGAGTATAAAGAAACAGGGGGATGGATTTAAAACACCTAAAGATGGGTCAACAGTTAACAGTAAGTTGTTATATTTTACGGCCATATGAATTGTGACATAATGAGATATTTTGCAGTTTCACCCTCCAGTCCATTGCTTCACACCATTTGACATTGTGTCAGTGATAACTTCATTTTAAACAGACCCACAGGTCCTACCAAAGTGGAGCCGTGGAATATGTGATACTACTTTTCACTGCGTTACACCAACTTGTATACAATGTACTCTGTTAATTCTGACAATCTGAACAATCTGATATGTTTTTTGAGCTTCTTTTCAATTTCCAAAGTTTAAAAAAAACACTTTGACTGTACTGGTGTATTCTGAACTTCTGACACTAATTAATGGAACAGATGAAGCTGTATAATATGACATCTCAGCATAATCACTCAGCACCAATTAGATAATCTTTTGTAACCAACATCCCAATGTGTGCAGTTTTTTAGTTTTATCTATTTCATGTCTATCATTTTATATTCTAGTTCATCTAGTAGGAAAATATAAAGGGAGGATATTTGAGGAACGAGACGTGGAGTTTATAGTGGGTGAACCAGAGGAACAGAATGTTATAGAGGGTATTGACATTGCTGTGACCAAAATGAAGAAGGGAGAGAAGTCAGTATTTAAAATTGCCCCAACCTTTGCTTACGGTCAGGTTGGAAATAAGGACTTTGATATTCCAGCAGAGGCTCATCTGGAATATGAAGTTTATTTATCCTGCTTTGAAAATGTAAGATTTATCATTTCTTTTATAACAGTTTCCAAACTGCCAGACATTCCAGACCTAATTGGCCTAAAAAATCAAACTGACAATAGAAATTAATGGAAGCCTGACCCTGTGTTACCTTACCTTGTAATCTTATTTAAATTAGATTGATGTATTTGCAAAAAGGAAAAGTATGAAAGCATCTCAAGAGTTGTGTTGTAACAAGCTCCTGGATATTTTGATTTTATTGTTAATTTGTTAGTTAGATTGAGAGATTTATTAGGTGTGGTTGTCACTAATTAAAAGATTCAGAATAAGTTTTCTAGCCTTCATATGTGTATTTCAATCTATTCAACAGGCTAAAGAAGCGTATGAAATGGACCCACCAGAGAAACTTGAACAGTCAGAGATTATGAAAGCTAAGGGAGGGAACCTGGTGAAGGTAAGGTCTGGTGAAGTTTGCCTCATTGCACACTGCATGACAGTTATATTTAAACATGTATGCTGAATATTGGGATCTTAACATCGTGATGTAAAATACTGTTTCTACAATGTTTTAAAAAAATTTTTACACTTGTAATTCGCAACAGACAAATTTGTGAAATATCCCTCATAGTACACTGTAATGGGTTTCCATCTTCTTTGACATTGATATATCTTATTTGTCATGAGAAACAGTATGGTTTTAAGCTCCGTTTTATTTTCATTGTAGGCAGGTAAATATCTTAGAGCTATAAAATGTTATAAAAAGATCATAGATTATCTAGAACACGAGACAACATCTACATTAGAGGAGGCAGAAAAAACAAAACGAGATTTTCTCATGTTAGCAGCTCATCTTAACCTGGCTTTATGTTACCTCAAAACAGAAGAGTTCAACTCAGTTTGTGATGAGTGTGAAAAGGCGTTGGAATTTGACCCTAAAAGTACAAAGGCTTATTTCAGACGAGGACAGGTAAGCTTTCTTTTTTCTAATCTGAAAACTTTGTACCAGTTCCAAGCATAATCTTGAATTTCAAACCAGGAGAAAATGTACCATATCACAATCCAGAAGTCAAAGTAATAATAACAAGGATACCTATTCAAATCACAAGGAGAAAATTGTCAAAAGTAATCTGTAACTCTCTAAGACACATATTGGAAATAAACAGGAAAGTAAAGTATATTGTAAAAGAAACTAGGATGTGAAACACACATTTCTGTTCAAAGGGAACACAGCAAGTTGGAATGATTTTCTCAAATTTATCTTTTAACAATCTACAGTTCAACTCAAAAAGATAACTTTGAAATCAAAATTGAAATTATTTCATAACGTGATAGTTTTTTATTTTTGCCCAAACACATTCTCTTGGTACATTAACTTTGTAATCACTCGTTAATTTTCAGGCATATTTTAGTAAACATGAGTACGAACTGGCTAAAGCTAATTTTGAGAAAGTTTTAGAGTGTGAACCAGAGAACAAGGCTGCTAAGAATCAAATTATCTTGAGTAAACAGAAAATAAAACAATTTAAAGACAAAGAAAAGAAGACTTACTCTGGCATGTTTACGAAGTTTGCTCAACAAGATATCAAGGTAGGTTGAAATTGTTATCAAGTAGCTTTTTATTTTGAGGACAGGTTGTAGCTCAATTGTTTAGAGTGTTGGAACCTTGACATCATTTCAATTGTTACCTGACACAAACAGTAGTTGTGTATTCTAGGTTGTATTGGAAAATGACCTTGGTCCTTGATTTAATCATATTTCCTCATTATTTCAGTTAATATTTTTTAATTCAGCTGTTAATGGATAGATGTATATTGTCAAATTTTCAATTGCCCAACTGTCTGTCGTTTCAATTAATCCCTTGCTCAGCCTAAAAATAAAATTGGAGACATTTTATTTTCATTTTTTCATAAACTGATGCCTATCAATTTTCTTCATTATTGGACAAGTTTTCACAGATTTTAAGCACAGGACTAAGTGCACTTTAGCCACATTGTGGTTTGTTCATGCTTGCTCCAAGAAAGTATAGTGTTTAGCATTTAGGTGCTTTTTATCAAAATTGTTTAGCATCTGCCCAGACCTTTACCAACTCTAGTTAACATGTCCACTATATTGTAGAGGGCATTGCCAGATTATGTGGCACCAGTTGGAGATGTAATGGAAAGTATTGATAACTGGTCCAATGATATGGCTAAAGACATGATGTCTATTGAACAAGAAATGGCCGCGTTTGGAGAAGTTATGCCTGAGATTGATAAAGAAAATCTGAAACCAAAAAAGAAATAGAGGTAGGTTGCTACTGGATACAACAAAATTGTAAAAAAAATTCAATTATGATTAAAAAAATATAACTACAGTATGTGTATGAAACGAGCAAAGTTATAAAGGAAAAAATCATGTTCCATATTCTTAATCTTATTTTATGTGAATTAAATATTGTTTGTACAAACATATGGTACTATAAATTCTACTGAACAAATTTAACAAAAATAACCCTGTGCCTGGGTTTCATAAATTGATTTTAGCTTTAGTCATCAAGACTTAGACATCTCGGATAATATCATAAAGTTAACATTAAGTTATTAAAATTATTATTAAATATTTTGTCAATAGAGTTTTTCAGTAGCAACCTATCTTGTTTTTTTTTGGTTATTTCAATTTCAATTTATGCTTAGGGCACAATTATTTGACTTGCTGTATATATAGTGTCTAACCGAAAAACTTTGATACTCTGGAATTTAGAGAGTTGTGTGACGTTGGTTCAGAATTTTCATAAAAAAGATACAATATTTATTGTGTGAAAAATATGTTTAATTTGAGTTTTTTTTCCCGTCTAAATCATGTTTTATTTTCGGGACATAATGAACCAATATCTTTTCATCTTATTTCTGCATTTGACATTGTTATGTAGTTAAAATATAACCCAATGTTAAAATCAAAGTCTATTTAAGTTATCTAATACTACTGTGAGGTACATATTTCTGGTTCTTACAGTTCTTGTGGCAAACTTTTTTTTGTAGATTTGTATTCAGTTTTGTAATTCTATATTATAGAAGAGTGGGACAGGAGACCAGGTTGAAAATAAAACTAAGAAAGAAGAGTGGGAAGAAGATAAAGCTGAGAAAGGAGAAGAAGAAATTATGGAAGTCAGTGGAAACTGAACTTTATCCAATCTGACATCTTTTTTTAAAACGTCTTAACCCTTTGAACTTTGAGTGTATATAAAATAAACCTTCATATACTCTGAACTATAAGCTATATATATTTAAGAGTATGATTTAAGGTGAACATTGTGTGACATCACTTGGTAATGGCCAATCAAGCAGTTACATTTAGCTTGTGATAAAGAGAGATGTTCGAAAAAGATAAACAGAAGCTAATATTGTGTGTCACTATTATTCAAATTGATAAAGGTTTTATATATTTTTATAAAGCTCCTATAAGCATATTTGAGAGACAGAAATAGTACCCTGTTGTCGATGTGTCAGTACTCAATTGGCTTTTTTGTGGAATTTGTTTACCTAAATCCATAAGTGACTGTAGTCATTGAAGATATTTGGGGACAGTCCAATTCAAATCATTAATATAAGAATTTAAGATTTGTAGTACATTGTATTATGTTATCATGTCATACTTGTTATTCATTAAATCTTTCATACTGTAGACTTGTACATATTACAATCTAAGAGTATGTATATATTGAAGCATTTTATTTGTATAATTTGACACCCATCTCCCGTCTTTCCAGCTTACAACTGATTTTTCTTAAAACTTATGACTGATTTTTAAAACGGATGTCTGGGAAACCCAGTACCCAATTAGGACATGACCCAAAGACCCTTTTCACAAAACTTAAAGGTATACTACTCTTGTGATGACCAACTTTTGAGAATTTAAAATCTTATGCCCATTCTAAGAGGTAGTGTCCTAATGGGGGGAGGGGGAATTTTCACAATGAAATGAAATTAATGGAGTTTTACATCATACTTTTCTGCACCAACATGCAGGGTGCAATGAGGGAAATTAACCTATTTTTCGATTTTCAACTGTCGAGGAATCTTTAACGTGCATAGCCTGTAGCACACAGGGCTTTGGTTTATTGTCCCATCCGAACAACAAGATGCTTTTTCCATGCCAGACGCTCTTACAGGGAAACAACCACAAATATATAATGATTGGTCTGATGGTTCTCCAAGAATTAAAAAATAGAATTTATTTAATGCATTCTGATATAATACGGGGCAAAAACGTAATAGAATTCATATTTTGAAATTTCTTAGAAAAGCAGTTAGATACAATTTTGTGAACCTCCAATGGTACAGTCAGTGCAAAAGGATATCAATGGATAAATAAAACTGATAAAAAAATCACAGTTTATATATAATATTATATTAACAATATGTTATCTGGTTCAGCATGCAAATAATAGTAATAATAATAAATCTACCAATAATATAATTAGAATTACTTAACCCTTTACCTGCCAAGGCCTGAAACATTGCAATATGGAAGATCAAGCCCAATTTACTGCAAGTCTAATATTAATATGTAATATTACTATTCAATGCCATCAGTCATACAATTTTTAGGAACCTAGCCTCTATTTCTAATTTAGATCTTTTAGATATAGATCTCAAAAATTTGTTGTAATTTGTCAACTAGAATAGGAACTTTTTTTTTGTGCAACAAGACCCAGACCTCTGTTATCCAAAAAGTTTCAGTGTTGTAAGTGTGTTATAGGTAAGAGAAATAACATTCTGACGACTAAAAATATGAGAAATTTTGTCCAAATGTTGACAATATATTTCAACAGACCTGGCAGTTTTTGGGTTAACATCTCTAATTGCACGGAGAATAGTAAATAAATGTTCGTTAAAAATAAAATAATTATCAATCATAATCTAACCTACAAATAATTCATAATATTAAGCAACTTATACTCCCTATTTACGACTTCAACAATTTTAATTTGGTGAATCGGTGAATTGAAAGAACCAAATAGGCTACACACTGCCAAGAACTTTCATGAAAAATTCGAACAAATGAGATGACAATCTGAGGCCATACCTTCAATTAATATAATTAATGTAATTATAAGGGAATAGTGATTCAGTATATATGCAAGTGAAAGGCACTATATAAATTTAAGATTGTTCACAGACTGCATTGTTTTGTCATGACAACTGTAGTGAGATTCTTTCTGATTGGTTCAAATATTATTCTTTGACCAATAAAATATCTTAACACATTTTATCTTAACAAAACAAGAAAACAAATTGAAAATATTCAAAAGAACAAAAAAAATTGCTTTTTGCGTAAGCATTTTGCTGCCCCACAAAAAACAAAATGAATTATGCAAAATAGAAGCTTTAAGCAAAGCAAATGCTTGTTTTTTTTTTACAATTCACTGGGACACTAGGGCCTGTTTCTCAAAACTTAACTTAGATTGATATTAATGCTCATCTGATTGGTCAATAACTGAAATAGATTTTAAATTTAGCCTTTTTCACCAATCAAATTACTATGTCTTTAAGTCACCATATTTATCTTACTTAGTTAACATTTTGTGAAACAGGCCTCTTATAACTACAAATGTATCTGATGTAAAACAGGGCTGCTGATTTGGATTTTTTCAAACTGGACATACATGTATTAAGAAGAATGATCGATTACCCATTACAGAGTTAGAGTTTCTTATTTCCAAACCAAACTATCTTGATGTGGACTCCACAACACTTGTTTTCAAAACCTGGCTGACATATGTACAAAAAAACCCAAATATTAATGGGATATTGTCAAACTACACCTCCAAATCAACAGTTTTTCCACAAACAGCAGTTACATCTAGGTATATTTATTGAAAGTTCTGTTGTCATATTTCTGTAGGGGGAACTCTAATCTATTACTAGATTTAGTCATATTGATGACTGAAGAATTACATTTTTCTGCTAGTTATCATCATCTGCTTGCATTCCTCAACCAAACCAAGTGGAATCTGACCAACCACCTGACTGCAGTTACTAGTATCCCCCATTAAAAACAACTTATGATAGGTGAAATTTTGATAAATTTGTCAAGTTGTAAAAGAGTTATTTCCCCTAACGTTGAAGAATGTGAAACGGAAATCAATTTGAGAATTTAACCAAGAGGTAGTATTATGACAAAAACAAAGATCAATTTCACACAACTAAATGAAAAATATATCTACGTCTATTCTGAAATATATTTAACAATAAGCCAAATTATTCTAATTAACTTCTCCAATATTCACTTTACTACATTACTATAATATGTTGTGAGTGCTGACAAAATGGTGAAAAAATACAAACAGCTTTGGTTTATGTCTTAAGATTTTATAAATGAATATTTTACAAAATGAGGCCATGTCTCTTCCCTGATGGATCAAAAATCTCAGGAAAAGGACCATTTCTTGTATTTCTTAAGACAATAACTTTATTTAACTCCTAACAGTAGAGCCACAGTGGTTGGAGGGCTGAACAGAGGATGTTTGGACTCTATGGTTCCATAAGTCAAGACAGCAGAACCACCCTTGTTAAACCTGTCATTGATGCAGGTTAGAGGGACTGATATAGAAAAAAGTTTTACCCAGGGTTGACCAATGGCAAAGTTAAACAATGGTCTTTTACATCCTCTAAGTTGACTAATATTACAAGTTGATTTATTGGAAACTTTTATATCCTCTAGGTTGGCTAATTGAATTGTCATATGTAGATTGAGTTATGAAAAGAAAGAAATGGTCCATTTAAGGGAAGAAGACATCAGATTTGGTAAAAAAAATGCAGCAGACTTAAATATTCATCAGGGTCATGAAATGTGACCCTCCTCCCACCCTAACAAGCCTAGCACCAAACCAACCCCCAATGTCATAGCACCCATACCCCCAAAATCCTTCTTCCAAATTTGTTTCTTGGCTACAAATTCTCAAATATCTAGCAACTTCCTAATATCATAAAACTTGACCCCATGAACTTTTTATGTGTACCAGGGTCGTTTACGAGCCCATCTAATTTGGTAGCCTGAGTCAACACGAATCTTGATGGATGCTCCTTCAGCAGCTCGAACTGTTTCCTTGACAGCCTGCATCAGATTCTGTGCATTTCCAACCAACATCTCTGTAGCTTCTTGATCTTCCTCTGAACCTATAAAAATTTCAAAATCAGAGTCAGAAAATGAACTTACAATACGACAGGGATATAGTTACCTTATTATTCACTCGACTAGCTGACAGAACATAAAGGGATATTGTCGCAAAATTTTGAATAACATCTGATAAAAACTTTAAGGGATACAAGTTAATAAAGTTCATCTTCCAATATCATTTTTCAGAGCGGAAATCTGAATTTTGTTCGCAATATTTTACCTTTGTAACAAACTCTGAATTTTATCACCTTATCTGTCATACAGATGTTTGAAGTACAACCAAAATAAAGGCTGGACGATTGACATTAAAAAACACTATATTTTTTGTCTTATTGTTGACGAACGAGTTGTCAAATATTTCTTTTGAAAAGTGATACATGTTGTCAAATTTAGCTAGTAAAGTGAATATTTAGATGAATACCATGAAAAACCCAACTTTTGTTCCCAAATAAAGAACCAGGGCCCGTCCATATTCTCGAAAGTATCTTAGCGCTAGGATGTCTTAGAAACAGTGTCAGAAGATAAGACCTTGGGACATACTAGCACTAAGATCGTTTCGAGAATACCTTGCTAGCAGTTCAGTCAGTGTTCTATGAGAAATATATTTCAAATACTACTACTACTACAAGCAATATAAACTTATAATGAAATATGAATTTTTTTCAAAAGATGTGATTTAAAAGAGAAATATGCACCAGCTTCTACATAACAAGAAATGTTGAAAAAAAAAAATCAAGACTTTAATATACCAAAATGAATTGATGCAAATGCCCACTTTAAAATAATGAAATTGTTTAAGGAGAATTAGGGCCTCTGTTTTTTTTTTTTAAAATAAACACATTATCAAAGCCTCCAGAAATTATAAGAGGGAAACCACTTCAAACAAATATAGTTTACAATCTTGGGCTTTATTCTCAAATATGTAACTAAGATTAAATCCAGATTTTAAGAATTACAGGTAATCTGATTGGTTATTAAAACTAAATGTAAAATAAATTTTAGTGATTGACCAATCAGATGACTAGAATATTAAAATCTGCAAAGAATCCTAAATAAACAAGCCACCCTATGACATCGCGATCCAAAGGTTACATTTTGATAAAGTACCAAGATGAAGGACTCAAATTTCCTGGTCATAAATTGAAAGGTTAATAGGGAAAAGGAAATGGTTAAAATATATATTACGGAGTACAATCTATATTGAAACTTATACTGGAAATGTTGTTTTCTAAGGGGGAAGGGAAGGGGAGCCACACAGATAATGGGAAGAATGAGCTATGTTTGTGATACATGATATAGATACAAGAGTAGCCTTACTTATCTAATGGGAACAGTCAGCATTTTCGAGGATTGATTTGGGTCTTTGTTGTGCTTTAATAGTCTTACGAAGTACTAAAACGCACGAAAATCATATATTCCCTACAAACAAACCTCAAATTTCTGATATAAATATGGGTCCCGGAAACATGGGTTGGGGACAGGATTACCAGTACTTTGGGAGTTTTAAAACTTACTTGATTCTGTTCAGATCAAAAAGCAAGCAGCAAAAAAGCAAAAAGAACAAATTGTTAGTGCAGTAAAAAGCAGAACTCAAAATACCAGGGCTGTTGATTTGAAATCTTCATGTCACACATTACTCTCAAAAGTATTGTCAATTTATATTTGATTTCTTGCAAAACCAGTCATGATTGGTAAATGTAATCAAATCATCATACAGAAATCTAGTCAGACATTACTGGTAAATGCAGTCCAATCAACAGTCTTGAGCTCTAGTCAGACATGACTGGTAAATGCAGTCAAATCAACAGTCTAGAGCTCTAGTCAGACATGACTGCTAAATGCAGTCAAATCAACAGTCTAGAGCTCTAGTCAGACATGACTGGTAAATGCAGTCAAATCAACAGTCTAGAGCTCTAGTCAGACATGACTGGTAAATGCAGTCAAATCAACAGTCTAGAGCTCTAGTCAGACATGACTGGTAAATACAGGCAAATCAATAGTCTAGAACTTTAGTCAGACATGACTGGTAAATACAGGCAAATCAATAGTCTAGAACTTTAGTCAGATATGACTGGTAAATACAGCCAAATCAACAGTTTAGAACTATAGTGAGACATATAAAATCAAATCAACAGCCCAGGTACAAACTTCAACTACGCATTCAACTATCCTCATTCACACAGAAACACAAAGTTATAGAAAATTTATAAGCTGAAATCACAGAAATATTAAAATATTGGGTCCCTGATGATGGATTACATATCCTAAATGTGTCAAAATCATATTATGGTATATTTGGGTGAGTTGCTGGTCTTAAGGAGAAGACTAACTTTGATATGTGAAGAAAATGTTTTACACAAATACATGACTGTGTATGTTGGAATGTATGAAATATAATATATCAAATGATAAAATAATGAGACATTATCAAATGATTACATCAACATTTTAAGTTAAGTAATTCAATTCAATAATTTCTAGGTGTATAAAGAAAATTGTCCTGTTTATGTTAACTTGGATTGTATTTTAGTCATCTACAGTTTTGTTAAGAATTAGACAGTGGCGGAGCCAAAGGGGGGCAGAGGGGGCAGCCACCCCCCATCGCAGCCCCAAAAGCAAGTTAGAAATTCAGGCAATCTCAGATAATTTGCCCCCCCCCCTCGGATGTTAACCTGGTTCCGCCACTGGAATAAGACACAGGTATTTACTTTCAAAATGCCTCACAAATAATCAATTTCACAAACTGTCGCCATGCCAAATTAAAGGACATAAGCAACTTTTCTGAGAAAATTACCCCAAGACCCTAAAATCATTTTGAAGCAAGTTTTCAAGAAATTGCTCAATCGAAGAAATTCAGGCCACACTTTGTGAAATTGATAGAAGTATTTCAAATTACAGTCACTAAATTTTAGTCATATTGTCCAACTACTTTCATTATTATTGCACAAAGTCCATGCTGAAATTTGAAAAATGGTTACCACACGCTATCTCACTGCCGTCTGGGCTCGGAATTGGGTCTGATGGGAAAAATCACATTCAAATAACAAATTTATAACATTGAAAAGCAAGCCAGAGCTTTTCCTACTTTCGTTTTGCATCTTTGAACAGAATTTCAAATGATTTAAGATATTTTTGTGTGCTTAAAATTTCCGTTCAAAACTTGCAAAATCAAAAGAAGAAATACTTGGAATAAAAAGTGCAGAAACACAAAAAGTGAAATATCCGCAGACAATGAAGGCCAACAACAGCGCAGCAGCAAATATTGCCGGCACAATATCACCATCCCTTGAACCAAAATCATGCGAAAACAGCAAAATAACTCAACAGTCTGACTTCAATCAACATTTTTGGAAATTTCTTTTTGGAATATTTTCTTCAAGCAATGGCTGATATATTAAAATGTAGGACAAAAATCTAGTGAAATGAATCGACACTTCACCAAAAGATTAAAAACATTAACCATTTCTTTTTATGAATAGTATCTAGAATTACAAATCAAATGTTGGTATTATGGAGCATTTAGAATAAATTTAGTATTTGGAATTCAAAAATTATCAAATGAAATCATTGATCAAATAATTTCAATGATCACCATCTTTTTTATCGAAACCTTTGTTTATATATTTGTAAATAAAAAAAGTTTCCAATCGTGTTGTTTTTGTCAGACAAATTTTGTTTTTACGATTGACTCCACCTGTTGCGATTTCACTGCCATCAACGCTGGGAATAGGTTCTAAATAAAACACATTGAAATAAAATATACAGAAAACCAGCAAAATAAACAAAATTATGGCAAGAAATTAAGAAAAAGAAGCGAAAAATAAAATTAAATAAAAAAGAAATGTCACCGAAAATGATAAGATTGAATCATAAGAAAGCAAGAAAATGAAAATAAAAGAAATGTGAAACCCAAAAATGAAAATAATTAAAAATTTTATTATTTTAACATTTGACACTGGTAATAAATGTATTGACGGAAACTAAATACATCATAATAGGTACATACATAAAACAACGTTTCTATAGTTTACACTGCCATTAAATACAGTCTCATAATGTAATACTCCAAAATATTGTGCATAAGGTTTCATTAATTAAAACCATATATAGTATATACTAAGCTTTCATTCAAATTATATAGGCCATATTTTTAAAATAAAAATAAGAAAATAATCAAAGAAGTGTTAAACATACCTTGTGCTCCTAACATAGTAGCCTTGACTGTAGATAGAATCTTTAATTGTGTTCCAATGGTAGGAATTCTTTCACAAACTTGCAGTAAACTCTACAAATATATACCATATTTTTAATCACATGTAGAAAAGGGACAGAAATTTTGCCAGGAGAGTGCTCTAGCCTACTCTTTTTTTGGAAAAATTGAGCCAGAGAAGTGCTTTAGCTTGTCCAGGCTTTTTGAGATATGTGGTAGAACAGTGCATTAGTCCACTGTATTAGTAGAAATTTTACCAGACTGCACCATAGGCCACTCTTTTAAAAGATATTTTGCAATAACAGCCTCCATTTATTGTCACCTACGAGCAACTAGATGCTTTTTACTGCAACACTGACAGGGAGAAACCAATCAGTATTCATCTTGTAAGGTGAGTGAACTCAATTACAAGAATCACAAGAAGAATTAGAATGTTCCAAATTGAAGTCAAAGGTGTCCCCGATACACATAAGAAGGCCACAAAACCTCTTTACAAGCTCTTTAATGGGGCCATACCTCCATATGGGTGAGAAGAAATTCTTCAACTTACGTTTCTCATTTTCTTATCAGTACAATCGGACGCCAGCTTTTTAGCCAGTCGAGTGACTTCTGTAGACTGCATGGCGATTAATTTAGCTGTTTCTATTAATTCTTTCTTTGATCCTCCTTCACCTCTATAATACACAAATCATATTTACAGAAATTATTTTACTGGAGTCACCACAAAATATCAGTATATTTAATATATTTTTAGTTTTAGTGAAACTGTAAGATCTATTGATACCTGACTGGAAAATGACTGCCACAAATGAATTACACATACATCATTGTATCCCATGTACATAATAACTTTTGAAAATCCTTAAAAGCAAATTGTGATCCAAATTGCCTTTTCATAACTAATTTTAGTTATAACAACCTTACCTGACCAGTTGACTGAGTTTAGCCATGAGTAGCGCCATCTTTTTAGCAGCCGTGATAATTTCGTTGTCTTTACTGGACCATTGTTTAGCTTCCATATGTAAAGCATGTGCTGCCATCTTTAAAATAAAATGTAAAATCCCTAAATGGATTGGTTTTTTAAGAATTTCCAGTAACTGAGTTTTGCATCCTACTTTTCTGTTCTGAATAAGCCTTGAAATAGCATTATCTTTTGATGGATCTTTATCATGCAGTTTGTTAAACAAAGATCCTTACTTTATAATCTTTTTCCTTGTCACTTACCTCTCTCGAGAGGTCCACTTTTATCTATTTTCATTTCTGAGATATTGTTTATCGATTTTGTCCTGTCAATGGATGTTCCTACTGGCTTTGAGACTTTGGTATTCTTTTGTTTGGTTTTAAGAAGATCACAGTTTAAACAGAACCTTATTTGGCAATCCATGACTCAAAAAGTATTAAGAAAAAGGTAACATACCATGATGGGCTGATTGGCCTGTGGGATGGGGAAATCTTCCTCATCATCTGTATCTGGGGGTGGAGGCCTGGGTGGGGCCAGCTCATGAGGTAATGGTGGTCGGGGTGGGGCACTGTCTGAAATTATATAATGGTAATACATTTAAATACATGGCGTAGCTAAGTTGTGTGCTGGGATGGTTTTTTTATATTTCACAGAACACAGTTGATTTGACAGTCAAAGAATTTCTTTAAAATGTCTTAAAATACAACAGAAGTGTGAAAATAATGCCAAACAACAATGGCTATCTAGTGCCGACTATGAGTGCTGAGTTGATAATCTCAATAAAGAATAGCCATTATTTGCTATGAAAGGAAAGGAATGCCAAGTTGACCAATCCAAAGACCAAAGAGTCATAATTGTTATGTAGACTCTCTGAATGTCAAGTTGACAAACCATTATACCAAACAACAACCATTAGCTCTGTTGAATGAAAGGGATGTTGTGTTGACAAACAGTTCTAGGCAGCACCAAGAGTGCCTTCTAATTTGGTCCTAAAGGTAGATTCAACAGCAATTGTGAAACCTGTTTTGCACTGATAATCTTCAGATTCCTACAAGCACAAGTAATTTTTTCATTTCATACTATTACATATTCATTCGTTAATTCTAACACATGCTGAAAAAATATTAACAAAAAATAATACCACTCTGAAATAAAATAGTTAGTTTCACACAATTTGGTAGACATCTGAAAATGAAATAAAAATTGAAATGTTAGTTACAACAACAAGAATGCAGGGTGAAAATATAGTTCTATATTTAATCTTGTTAGTTCTTAATGGTAATTTTCTCATCCATATACAGTATATTTCAAGTATTTCTGAATGAACAATGTTGTAGGTGTGAATTCGATATTCATTTCATATTTCTCAAGGTTAGAAAATGACAATCTCCTTAATTTCAGTTGATCCAACCTAAAATCTATAATTTTCATTTGGTTCACCTTATTTCCATTTTTTTTTAAACAAGGTTCAGAACTCTGATTTACATTTTAATTTCAACAGTTTTTATTTTTGCAAAAGAATCCGAAGTATACCAAGTTGTTGGAATTTTCAACTTATTTCAAAATCCATGATTATTCAAATTACAGAATGATTGATAAAGATATCACGTAACATTGTTTTGGGTTAGTTTGAAGTTATTACAATATTGGTTATAAATCTGTAAATATACTTTTGTTAGCAAAATCATAATTAATGGAAACATCCTCTGGTCATTTTTGGGGGGTTTATTTCATTTTTTTTTCAAAAATTAGACAAAATTCTAGGTTATTCTAGGTTACTTTTATTGATGTCCCCAGGGTGTTTCCATAATAATTTTATTGTTAGAAATATTTTGAACAAACATAATATCTGTTAGCTTTATCATAACTTCATTGTGTTAGCAAAATCATGGACAAAAATGAATTAAAAAAACTAAAATAAAACTAAAACTAAAAAGAAATCATAAAATATAGTATTAGATTTTTGAGGTTGGGATTTTTTTTCGAGCTTAAAATTGAAAGATAAGAACCTCTTAGACCATAATGTTGTTGAAAGCCAAATTCCTCCATGGGGGGTGGGGGAATGGCTGGGGGTGGGGGTGCCCCAAATTGTTGACTCTGTAAAGAAGCTGAAAGAAATATTTTTCAAAATTTATGAAAAGTTTCAAAGATGTTAGTTATAAGTACATGTAATGCAAAACCTAAAATTGGATGTTACTTTTACGTTTCGAGGCAAATAGAACTTTGAGGGCCACTAAACACATCAATTTAGGCTAAACCATGTCAGCCCCTCCAAAATGACAGAAAAAATCTGGGTTGAAGCAACTTGTTTAAGATAAAAGCAAATTTTTTGAACAGGTCTTAAACTTTCTTTGTAAATTTTTTCACTTTAAAGTCACCCTTGACCGTAACATATAAATATATTGACCATAAAATTATACCATAGCCCAAAATAATTCACAAAAACCAAATATAACAAAAACCTTGTAATAAAAAAAAATATATTTTACTACCAATACCAAAATTAATAAAAAAATTGACAACAAAAAACAAGACAATAACCGAGGGTGAAATAAAAAAGAAACTGAAAGTAGGAAATGAAAATGAAAATGAAACGAAATTGAAAATGAAAATGAGAGAATACCTTCGTTCATACGATTAAAATTTTCTTCATGGGGCATTTCACCTGGAACTTGGTAAAAATAAGAGAAATGATGTTAATAGATTGACAGAATTGATGATAAACATGAAATAAGATGCTTGTCAAGAAAAAAGACAAATAAATGAAGAAACATATGATTAAATCAGGTTAATTAACAAGACTTTGTGGTACATCATCTGTCTCATGTAATGACTGTGAGTAAATTTCTGATAAAATTGGCCATAATTAGCTGCCCATGCATTCAGGTGGCATTTGTTATTGAAGCCAACTCATTGGCTGGCCAATTTAACAACCAATTATCAAGGGGGATAATTGGTCCATAGCTAGTTTGTGCTCCAACCATTTGATGCCAGGGGAAATAGACCACAGCCAAATGACAGAAGCTGTAACCATTTTGCAACACTCTATTGTAGCAATTAATACTGACAAACTGTCAAACTGCACAGGATGGTTTTCAAGACTGAAATATAATCTTGAAAACAGTCTCAATAACAATCAGCAAACACAAATAATACAAATGCAAAATAACAACACCACACAGGATCACGACACAGGGAATTCTTTCAAATTAACAGGAGGTGGGAAGATTTAAGGCAGCAGAAGGGAGCAAAATTTACTTCTGGATAGGGCACAGGCGAATAGCATTCACATGGCATTTCTGGTGTAACATTAAGTACCGGTAGGTCAAAATTTTAAAAATATTTCATAGGGCCAAAATATTCAACTCAACAATAAACAAATTTTTCAGAAAAAATGGGGATCAAAATTGATTTTTTTCAAAATGTATGCATAAATATCCAATGCAGAATATGCTCAAATTGCCTTCAACAGTCGTCATAGCAACTACTACCTTTAGCTAACACTGTACGACCACTACGACTGTCAACCTCTATGGAAATCGGATCCGAGTGAGGTGACATTGGGGACTGTTGTCGTAGCGATGCCGCAGGTATGAAGAATATTTGAGAAGATTGTTGCTGTTGTGGAGCCTGTTTTTTCGATTGCTGAGGCGTAGAATAGTAATTTTGCTGCATTGCAGACCCCTGTATATATTGATGTTCGGCACCTCGTTGAAATTTTTGCTGCAGAGGTGTTTGATGATATTTTTGCTGCGGAGGTGACGAATACAACCATGGTGCTATTTACGTTAAAAGAATAAATTAGAATTCTTCTAAATAATTTCATAAACCAAGGACAAATGGATAAGTTTAACTCAAACTAAATCTCCAATATCATCCCTTATAAAAGTATAAGAAAATTTTGAGGGTAAGGGTGCTTTCAGAAAACAATCAAGTTATTTTCTATAATAAAATACATGAACAAAAGCCATCCTGGTTCTAATACAAAGCACAAGAGTTTCTAAATCTAATTTCAAAAGTCATAAAAGTTTCAAATAGATTTCTAGCAATTTAATATTTCAGTCCAATGTTATCTAACATTTTTAACAAGAGCAATAAATCTGTAACTATGGAAGATTCCAATTAAGCTTATATTGTTAATGTCTTTAACACATTTTTGAAAATATTCTTTGACTTTCACATCTCCAAAAGGATCTTTTAAACATAAATGTTTATTTTCCAAGTGTTAAACACTGAGCTGACAATCAATATTCAATTTTAGTGGCATAGATTACAAGATTATCTGACTATTGATTTCTCTGAAAATTCTAGGGTCAATATTCATTGTTTGAAGACATATTGCCAAGAGTGTTGTTAATAACCATTTGAAGTGAAATATGTAAAAGTAAGCTAGAATAAAGTGGTGAAGCAGTATAACAAGTAGAATAATGTAAATAATAATTACCTGCTATATGAAGTTGAGAGAGATCTGGAGGGGGTGGGGGGTAATTCTCCACTGAATCTTTCGTATGTTCTGAAACACATTGTCTTACTTGTCCCACAGCATCCAATAACTGAAATGAAATAAAAGTTGATGAAAATAAATGATGAGAAATGGTTGTTTTTATTTTTAAAGTGAATGTTAAGGGTACATTTTCCAATTTACTAGATCTTATCTCATTCTGTGTACATGTGTTTGGGATATATCATCCTCATGAGAACAACCAGTACCAAACTCCTCTAATATCTAATTGACTAAACTTATCCTGTGCTGACAACGTGTGTTTTGGATACACAATCCTAAACAGGACAGCTGGTTTTGAAAATGAGGATTAACTTTAAAAGAAAAGTAACTAAAGAGGAGTGAGGGGCTGACACTGAGAATCTCTACAAAAGGAGATATAACTTACAGCTTGGTTAGATTTTCTCCAGTTGGCAGCAGCGTTGGCATCTCGAGGATTCATGGCCAAGTTTTTAGCATTCTGTAACATTGGTGCAATAGCTGAAAATATACCAGTTCGACATGTAAATATTTACTTATATCAACTGATAGACAATATACTTGTTAATTTTCATTATTTTTCTAAAGATCATTGTCAAAAATGTCTGTGTATGAAATCTGGTAGCCTTGAATAGGACTCAATGTCCATCGTTAGATTTATTCTCATAATTTCAGAGATAACCTGGTAAAAAACGAGGCAAAAAGATATTTCTTGGTGAAAATTTCTGACCTTAAAGCTATCGTAAGAAATTTTGTGACACTGGACTAAAAAGTAATCCGCATCTAGAAAATCAAAACCATTTTCAAATCTTTCCAATCCAGCATATGGAAATTACTTACATTGTTTAAGATTTTGAGAAGCAGCATTGACTCGAGCTAAAAACTGGGGATCTTCGCTGTTCTCAGCCTCTTGTTGAGCTACCTGTAAAATACGGTTGGCTCGTCGGGCAATATCTCCTGTATTGTTGACTATTTTTGGTACATCACCAGATCTTATTCCTTCTTCTATTCTGTCTGTATCTTTACTGATAGCTTCCTCTATAATATACATAATATTGTCATCAGTGAATGTGCATGTTTGCAATGACCTAGTTCTCACATGTATGCGCTCTCCTGCTATGGCAAGTTTGCGATAAGTATCAGAAGTAATATTGCACCAAATAACAAACTATCTAATTCTAGCAAGTTAGGATTAGTAGATCTATAATAGTGTTCTTTATTATCTAATATTCTGTGTACTTTCAAATATCATTCTAGGATTATATTCTGGACGTATCTCAGTTTAATTCAGCAACAACCTAAATATTCACTGTACCTTCAGCTTTAATAAGAGCAGCGGAATCTACAGCCTCATCCACCAGGAATCGCAGCCTTTCCATATTGTCTGTCCATTGTTTCTTAATCAAATCAAAATGTTCCTGGGCAGCCTGGTTACCAGGGTTACAGAATAAAACTCTGGCAGCGTTAATTACTTGTGGGGTCAAATCCTTAATCTAAAAAACACAAGACAAATATTAATATCTGTGATGAATTCTCCTATTCAATTCAAGATGAACCTTTTTAACTATTCTCCTTTCATTGTATTTAACATTTAGATTTAGGTTAAGATTACAACTTAGATATTTGTATTGTTCTTTTGTTAAAGACAAGTGAGATGAAATCTAACTTTCCTGCTCTAGATCATGTAAATGATGAAAGGCAATGTTTTGTGCACTTAAGAAAACATTTTTCCCCAGTTTTGGCTAATGATAAAAGACAATAATCTTTTCTGTGCAATAAAATAAGGAAGCTTTTCCATGATTAGGCCATTAGCCTACTCTTTTTGGTACTAAACATGTACCTGTTAACAATTACAAAAGATGGACCTGTTAACAATTACAAAAGATGTCAGAAAATCAGAAAAAGATTTCGAACCTGTTTAGAATTAGCAAAGATTTCTTCCACAGTTTTCTTGTTTCTACACCCACCAGCTGTTGCTACTAGAGTAGCTGTATCTGCCAGTTTACAGGCATGGGCTTGGAAATTACGAGCTTTCTCATCAAAATTAGCATCTCTATTAGGTGAACCTGAATAAAAATAGGTAAAAAATCATTTTTGAAGCAGTCCTCAGAGGAATATTTGTTGATTCCCAGTTTTTCAAAATATTAATTTTTTTTTAGTTCATCCAAATTCTTAATTTCACAACCATTTTTAATTTTAAGAGTTTTCTTAATTTTCTTAATAAGATTAGTCCAATTATCATTATAACTCATATTTGGGTGCCTTTACTTCATGACATGACATGAATTTGTGTATTTGTTGACCCTTTCATGCATAATAATGGATTCACTATAAAGGAAGTAGAAAAAAGAAGACCAACCTGGAGCTGCGACAGCTGCCTCTGTTAGTTGTTTTAATGGAGTTGAAATATCAGTAAAATCTTCAGCTACCTGTTAACATAGTTACACAGTAAAATGAAATAAGTTTTGCATCCTACTTTACTGCACCTGATTGGGCAATGCCATGCAGTGTGCAATGAAGGAAATTTTGCTTTGACAGCATCAATCTTTCTCTACCCTTTGATTTCCTGTTGACACAGTCTGTAGCACGCAGGGCCTAGAATTATTGTTTCTCCCAGGGACTAAACACAAATTTATGTCAGCTCCTCAGACCTACATAACTGACAAGGGGGAAATCGTGACCTAAACTAAAACAAACATTAGTAGCTATGTGGACTCTCTGAAAAAGACACTAAGTTGACAGACCAGTTCGAAATTCCATTAAATATTTTAATCCATCTTGACAAATGAAAAATCCCTGTACATACCTGACTGATAAGAGCATCTCTAATCTTAAGTTTAAGATGTTGTAGTTTATCTGACATGTGTCTGGCTACAGCAGCAGCTTGAGGACTGTTACCCTGTAAATATATAATATAAATCATCTAGAATGGAATTGTTGATGTTTTCTCAATCATTCTTACCACTCAAATCAGTCATTGTATCTAGCACAGTTCTCTGTGGCTAGAAACATCCATGTTGGAACTTTTATGCTCAGTATAGAGTCGCATTAAAGATAAAATTCAAAAAGATCTGCTCTAATTCGATCATAAAGATTCTTAAATTACATACCATATTCTTTTTACACATATCTGCCAGCTGATTGGTTAATATTTCCACCTCGTCACATGACCGTAATAATTCCTGTCGTTGTGGTCCAGTACAACACTGGGCAACACGTCTCCCTTCAGCTACTACTAGTCTTGTGGCTTGTTCACCTATACGATACAAATCATTGGAATGGAGTTTCACACATCCCATGTATTTTGTTAATATACAAATTATTGGAATGGAGTTTTACATCCTACTGATATAAACCTTATTGGACTTATGGAATGAAATGGGCATATTTGATTTGACAGCAGGCAAAATCTCATGAAATGGATTTTTCATTCAGCAGTTTTTTACGAAGTGGTGAGAATATGTACTCTAGGAATAGCAAACTCAATTGTAAACAGACGATCTATAGAAAATTATCAAAACTGGTCTTTGGTTGTGCTGAACCTATCAAAAATCTACCAAAACCAGTGTAGTTAATTTAAGGTTTAGATCTACCTTTTTTTCTTTATCAATTCAAACCCTAGCTTCACCAAATCAAATAAATATACACGAACCTAAACCATTGTCGTTGATTCCTGGATTGGCCAACCATTGACGAGCTTGTTCAATCTTGCCGTCAACAGTTGGGGCTGGTTTACGTATACCACTTCTCTCAGTGTTCATAATACCCCGCTGTGTCAGGTTCTGTAAGGCATCTAGTTTACCCTGGATCTCTCGAGCTAAACCTAATGCCTGTGGACTGTTACCCTAAAATATAATAAACAGTTCACACAGCATATTTCTAACTTTCTCGCTTTTTTTCATTTTTTTGAGATTTTAATCAGATAATGTATCAAAATACAGAGATAGGCTGCTTTAAATGAATTTCGAAAAAAGGGTGTTTTTGATGGCAAGGACTCAGATAATATCAGTTATTAAAGAAGTAGAGAACAACAGAGAGAAAAAATGCCTGATTCTAGAATTTGATAATTCCACTGTATGCCAGGTATCTTACCTTGCCCTGTATTCTAAGTTCAGATAGTGCGTTGGCCATGGATTCCACATCACCAGCACATTTCATAATGGCATCGCGATCTTGAGGGTTGGTACATCTCTCAGCTATCTTCTTGGCATCTTCCAGGATATTACGTAACGCCTTGTCACCTATTAGGGAATAAATATAAATTTGAAAGATTGTCAACATATCATTAGAACAGATAAGCATCACTTTTGCAATAGTAGGCCTACATTCCTACAGCAAAAAAGCCCAAGATAGAAATGAACAGACAGACCAACAAAAAGTGTGTCAATAATATACAGCCAAACTTCTAGGTGTATAATAATCAAAAGGATATGTCAAAAACAAACAAACAGACTGATGAGCAAATAAATGTTCAAAGTTTATATAGCCTACATCACAACGATGGTGTAAACGTATCAAAATAAATCAAGGACTGCTAACTGTTAATCTATGCAAGTCAAATAAACAATCTTGAATTCAAATAGTAAAAATAAAAATTGAACTCACCAGCACTACCAACTAAAGCTTTAGGATCTTTCAACCAATCCTGGGCTTGCTGCATTTTACCTTCAATAGCATTCTACAACAAATATTATACAAATAATTAATTTCTCCTTTAAACTAAGCCATGATTCCATTGGAGTTCTGAAGATGACCTTGCCAGCCAATCAAAATCTTAGAATTTCAAGTAAGAACAGTAGTTGCACTTTGGCCTTTCATGGAATTCAGGTATTGACAGTACCTGTGATTTTTTCATGACAGTCAAATCATCAGCATCCCATTCATCTTCATCATAGGTTGTCAATAGCAACACTCGAATAATCTCATGGATTTCATCAGACATCTTGCGTACCACATAATCTCGGTTATTCTGAGCTTCATTAAAACCTAGATCTAAAATACAATTATCATTATTATACTTGGATGATATTTGTCAATTTTACAAAGTTTTGTCAAAATACAGGGTTGTGTCTCAGCAATTAAAGAATTTTAACAGTTTGCAATGACTAGAGAATACCTTTATTAACCAAAGTTTATATGGTGGTACAAACTCTCAGAGGTGGTTGGATGAAAGTGGGGTTAAGGAACTTATGCCAAAAAAATTCGTTTCAGACAAAAAAGATAAGTGAGTCAAATACTTACTGTTGGCTTTAGCCGTGATAAATATTTTGATACCACTGATTAATACAGGTGTGAGGTTTTTCACCTGGTCTAACGAGCGTTTTAACATATCACGATGTACAATATGAGTTAACTCTTCTTTACGATTATCAACCTCCTTCATCATCTTTGTAATAACTGGACTTAGATTCTGAAATTACAAATTTATATCTTAAATACCTGGTGTAAAATCCTTCGAGGGGTTTCAGATAGGGGCAGGCTGAATTAATATGGGGACAACTGTCAGAAAAAATGTCTTGCCCTCCTAAAAAATTCTGACAATCGACAAAAGACCATACCCCATCTCCCCTCCGGATACATTACCTGCCCCTCCAAACAATCAAGCCTGGTTACAGGCATGAATTTATCATGAAGACACAACTAATGTTTGATATTGCCAAATTGCGCACAATTTGTACGGGTTTTTTTTTTTACACAATCCTCTTGACAACCTCTTCAACTTACGGAAGCAAGACCCAAATCTTCCTTCTAATCAAAACCTTCTAAGGGATTTACCTTGAGAAAAGAAGTGAAGTCCCTGAACAGGAACATCCTATCAACTTACCTTAACATAAGTAACAAGATCTTCCATTCGTTCAACAACTTCAGTGATAGCCAGATATTCCAACACATTTTTACAAGTTCGGATAATTTTCCTGACTTCTGATTCATCAAATGTTAACAACAGAGATGATGTCCCTTGTAATATACCTAGAATTAAAACACAATGTTTTTCTCATAGCATTGCAATTGTTTCTGTTAGTGGGTAAATAAACTTACAATATAAACAGTGTCTTAGCTATGTGAACTCTCTGAAAGGGATGCCGAGTAAACAAACCCAGTTCCAGAAAGGTATCAGGTATTTCAGTAAGGGTTAATAGATATACCAAAAAAACAATATTAGCTATTTGAGCATGCCCTGTCGACCATCAACAATTAATCAACAATTAATCAACATAGCTGATAGACAGGAACCTCAAAGACCTTCTTTTCTATTTATGCAAATAAGAATGTTCTTTCAAGAAATTCATAATCAGAAAAAACTTCTTGGCAGATCAAAATGACAAATTTTTAATCTTTGACAAAAAAATGTCTACCTCTAGAGCCCTCAATAAGCTTTTTTCTAGCTGGACCAGAATAAGGATCAGCTCGTAACATATCAGATGCTTGTAACAAGAGTAAGGATGATTCATCCACACGTCGTAAAGCTGGTGGCATGTCTTGTTTTAATATCTGATCATCACTTGAATTGATTGTCTCATATCCAACCTGGAAGGAAAAAAATACATGTTATATATATATATCATGTGACAAGACATATGTGCTATATATAATGAGTAATGCACTCAGTGAAATCATCTCTTTTCGAGGACAAGCTCAGCAGAAAGTATATAAATTGTAGATTCCTAATTTTCCAAAAAATGTTGTAGGTATCTGATCCAAAATCCTTTTAGCTAATTGACTGGATTAATCTAATTATTTTTACAGATGTCCTACCTTAACAAGATTGTCTACAGCTATTTTAACAGTTCTGACTGGCTGAGCCAGATCAGGCATAGCATTTCCATCTTCTGCTTCCTCATGGAGGATCACTAACATAGACACCTGAAAATAGAGTCAAAATATAATTAAAGTATATCACAGATATAAAAGGTGCTAAATTAAATCACTGATTTTACTGAAAATCACTTATTAGATTCAATGTATTTTTCCCAAGAAATGTTTAAATAATTCATTAGTTCAACACACATTTTATAAACGTTTATCAAGACCCAATTCCATTTTCATGACCAAGCCCAATTTCTAAGACTAAAAATGCTTTATAGAACATTCAAAACCATGTGTGCACCTGTTATCATGTAATTTTAAGATGCACACTTTTTTGTAAGGATTGTCAAGACTTAAATCCATTTTCATGACCATACCAATTTTCAAAAAAATGAAATGAAAGGAGTTTTACATCCTACTTTTCTGCACAATACCCATTTTCAAGGTCACACATATTATAAGACCACAACCATTTTCAAAACCAGGTACAATTTTAATGACCACATGCATTTTTAAGGTCTATCAATTTCCAATCATTTATTGGGACTGTGTATATTCAGTGTTATTCAATCATTTAACTGTTATATAATTTCATAACCAGACCTCATCAAGGGGAAATTACAATACTAATTTCTATAAACCATGTATGTAATAATAATCAACAATTGTAAGTCAATTGTAATGTAAACCGGATATAATGATATTAACATGCTTATACTTTGTTAACTTGTTAGTACTTGGCTTAAAATCCTCAACTTATCCTCTATTGCATTCTATATTTATCTCTGGCAGCAGATCCCACAACCTAAATTCTTATATTTTCAGATTCTAAAGTATGTGGATTTTTATTTCATATATTCAAATGATATCAAAAACTAACTGTACAAACAATTCTCTCTCACTAGAGGTTAAACCTGCATGCCTGTGCCTGTGCGTGTGCTTTCGCAACATTACTTAAACACAATCTTACAACCTAAAATTCCTAAACCCCTAAACACAAGAAACCCTCACTCAGTAAATACCAATCCTGTTCATATATATTACTACTGTCTAGTTATAAACCTCTTTATAGGGCCATCACCCATTCAACCCCACCCCAGTCCTCCAGCATCAAAAACGCCCCTAGATAGCAGTAAAACTCCAACCTGTTTAAATATATTACTGTTAACTATAAATCATCCCAATATGGCCCCACTCCTCCCCCCTGCTTCTCTCCAACCTGTCCTTATATATTACGAGCTATAAACCTCTTGATATGGCCACCACCCATTCAAACCACCCTAGTCCTCCAGCATCAAAACCCGCTCCTCAGTAGAGCTCCAACCTGTTTAAATATATTACTCATCCAAATGTGCCCCCCCCCCCCCCTTTCTTCTCTCCAACCTGTTCTAATATATTACTGATATCTAGCTATAAATCACCAACATGTGACAACCAGGTAACTAGATCTATTTATAGTAACATTACTAGCACTAGGTTCAGTAGGCCAGATTCCAATAGTAACTAGTGGCATTGCAGGATGGTTCCAATGATTTATCTAACCAAATATTAACAGTATTTTTCATGGATAATGCACCCTACAGAGTCAAAATATTATGATTGAGTGGAAAGGATAATACAATACAAGAATTTATATACTACACAACACTACAATGAGTGTCTATACAGTTTCACTTTTTTTTTCATATGCATTTTTTTTTAAAGAATTTAGCTTCTTACAGACTTGAATTCTTTAGTAATACTGGGTAATAGGCCTAGACAATTCTCCATATCAAGGGAGGAAACGGGGGTAATATATCCATGGGTATTATCCCGTGCATTGAAGTCAGTAAACTGTTAAAAAAGAACCCAGCATGTAAGAAGCAGCAAGGTACAGATTAATTAGTAGTATATAGTAGTAGAGAGAAGTAAGGTGGAAGGAAGTACCACTGAGATAAAAGATAAATCTCTACAGGTGATCTGTTAGTAATAGGTTAGAGTTCACGATTACTGTGGAGGGCAGAAGACATCAGAAGAAGACTTTTTTTCTTAATAATACTTGAAAATATCATTTATGAGCCTGAATTTCATCTTGCTACATTTTGATTATAAAAAACAAGGCCATCACAGCCCAGAGAAAGCTGACAGTCAGTCAATTATGTAATTGGTACTAATGTCTACAGGTACTCTAACGATGTATTTACTATTTGTAGCCACTCTGTCTACACTACATTACAGACTACCTCTGGACTGTAAGTACTAGTAAAAATCACAGTCCATGGCTGAACTATACTGACAGTGTTCACTTAGAAAATTTTGCCAGTACAGTGCCCTACATTTTTGCGATTAATGACAGGGGATGCAAGGAGATATCACGCTTTATCTTGAAAGTATTGTCCATGCTATCAGAATTTTATTTAATTTAATGGGAATTTGAATCCCGAGCACCTAATTGCCTAACAGACAACATGAGAAAAGAAACTGAAGGTTATGTTTGTATGTCATTCTGTCAGTGTACAATATGTGGAATTTCTATTAGATACAAGATAAGATATCACACTCGTAGGTTAACCCTCAACAGTCTTAAAATTTCTGACTTCTTTCCTTTTGAATTTCCCACAATGACTAATCATATTAATGCTTCTTATTTTCTTATAGATACATGAAAAGGTTTTGTTTCACATTACAGGTTTTATCTTTAGATGATTAATGATATATCAGAAGAATGTTGACGTTATATTTTGAACTATTTTAGCTAAAGAAATGATACTACCACAGATAGTATTACAGAGACATCCATGGTTAAGATATCTAATTATCTTAACCTTTAACTTGCGCCTTCTTTAATCATAAATCTTTAATTTGTGACCTAGGCCAGTGCTTTCATGAGACTATGTTCTCATCACCATCTAACTCTAATGTTTGCATACCTAAAGGTCCAGGGTTCAATCCCGGCATAGGTCAAGATGATACCTTCAGAATTTTCAACCCAGTTTCCCCCCTATCAGTGATGCAGGTAAGAGGGGCTGACATGGAAAAAGCATCTAGTCGTCAGATGGGACAATAAACCGAGGCCCCTTGTGCTACAGGCTGTGCACGTTAAAGATCCCTCAACAGTAGGAAATCGCAAAAAAAGAGCAGGCTTATGCCACTGTCCTGGCAAAATTTCCCTAATTGTACCCTGCATGGTGTTGCCCATCTTCATAAGCCCAAATGGTGCAGAAAAATAGGACGTAAAACTCCATTCATTTCATTTTCTAATGTTTGCATTTAGTTCTGTCAGTGTACAATAGAGAGAAGTTTCTATTAGATAAAAGAAAAGAAACCACAGTGTAATGTTTATATATAGTTGTATATATTTCTTACTACTGTTTATATATTCTAGATTTTATCAGGGTTAACTGGTAGATTATGATATAAATAATATCAACCTCTAACAAGTGGTTTCTACCCGGTTCTCTCCATCTTCACAATGTCAAGCTTTATCTTACACTCTGACTGCATCATGGAAGTTTCTAAATGCAGTGCATTGATTGGACTGTATGTTTGTGAATACAGCCAATCAGAGCCCTTAAGGTCTGTAAGCCATAATTTCTAAAGTATTTAACAAGGGCTCTGATTGGCTGTATTCGCTAGCGTACAATCCAATCCAATTGCTGCATTCTGTGATACAAGAAAGGTGGCTATAGCTGTTAACGTATAAGACTCAGTTCAATATAGCTTGACATCGTAAAAATGGTTTCTCTCATGCTGTACATCATACTATTCAGTAAGTAAAATTTTCTAAACTAATGAAGACAAGCAACATCATGCATTGTGCAATGAAGGAAATTTTGTGATCCCATGACAGAGATGACCTGGACTAGTGCTCAAGAATGTTGATTTGAATACATTTACCATGTATAAATAGGGCTCTGGAGTGTTGATTTGACTATATTTACCAGTCATGTCTGAAAGAGCTCCAAACAAAATAAGCAAGTATGATTGAAGAGTGACTTTTATATACGGTATATTATATAATCTTCAATGGGACATTTAAGAATGGGCAATTTTATGAATTTTCACAACAATAATGACATGCTACATTTGTTGACTGAAAAGAATGACTCGTCAACTATGACACTTTTACACGCCCAAATAAACCCACGAGTGTATAAAAAAAGGTGTTTATAGAAAACTTGTGGTTTTATTCATCAGTCACAAAGTTCCGCAAAGTCCCAGTTTGTTATCAAAATGTCCATAGTGACAACGTTGTTAATGAATATAAATTTGTACATTTTTGCAAAACGGGAAGTTCTACAGCTACACATGTGCAAAAAGTGAATAATTGGCTTTAAAAGTCGCATTTTTAGGTCGATTTTCTTTGGGTCTTCATTTTTGAAATCAGCATGTTATTTCTGATTTAAAAAAATCAAACATTTGTTGCACACATTTTTCGGCTGAATTTTGCCATTTTTTTCCAAAAAAAAAAACTTTTTAGCTTTTTGTCTGATTAATCTAAAAAGATTTAAGCAAAGACAGTTCATGAAAGTCAAATTTTTTACTTCTCTTCCGGTTTAAACGGCAAATCGATTCTCACTTCCAGTTGAACTACTTCCAGTGTAACTTAAAGCAAAATTGAAATTCGTACTTTTTTGATATTTGAGTGTTTTTTACAATATTTTTGTCTCTTTGAGCTTAGTGTATGTATATCTTGTCACCTATTTGACCTAATCATGACAAAAAAGTTCAGGTGGGCGTGGCACATCTGGGTTAAATTGCTAATTGTTCAAATCTGGGGCAGGGGCACAACTCGCATAGTTTACATTTGTTTAAAGAGGGACTTTGCACATAATTACCTCATGTCTTTGGCCAGATTGTGTTAACAGCTCAGTTGTTTCAGCTTTATAGTTCCAAAAAAGGAACGAGTTTTAGAATTTCCATATTTTCAATTTTTGACATTGACCTTTGATGACGTTAACATTTGTAGGGTCAATGGTCATTGACCTTGGTTATCTATTTATATTTCCATATTTGATGTCCTACGTAAGCTTCCGGTTTTGTAGCCGTATGCATTTTGAAAGTTTGATGAGTTATATCTCGTGACCTTGACCTTTACAACCTTGACCTTTATAGGATCAAAGGTCATTGACCTTAGCCATCAGTTGATACTTTGACATTTGACCTCCGACATGTACCTCCGGTTTTATAGGTATCCGAAAACAGCCAAATTCGCAACTTTGGACTGGTCTAGCACGTGATCTAATTAACCTAGAGGGTTAATTTTTTTGATTTTCTAATGTGCTTCTCATGCACTTTTCATAGATATATAACAATCGTTTTTTTTAAAGCAAAGTTGAAATTCTTGATTTTTTTTTTACAATATTTGTGTCTCTTTGAGCTTGGTGTATGTATATCTTGTGACCTATTTGATGTAGAACTACTTCACAGTTGTATGTGTTGTAAAAAATATAAAGTATTCTACATGTTTCAGGATTCCAGAAAGTATCAAACTTACAACGTTATTTCCAGAACAATAACAATGTGATTGGAAGAATGTGCATGGTGGCAATGACCTAGATATTTATTTTCGACGTGTGATAAAAAACTTTGACAGAAGTGCGCTGATAAATGAACAAGGCGAACTATTCGCATATATTTGTATGTAATTTAATGGGTCGATGGCAATGTTACATGTGAATAAAAACCATCAAGGTTATGGATACAGGGAAATACTGTTAAAGGTATGACACACAAACTAACGTCTAACAAAGAAGTTGCCTACGGTTTTATACCTACAAAAGACGATCTTGGAATTAAAAAAGCCCAAGTTTTAGGTTATACATGGATACCTCAGGAGAACATGGTATGGGTAAAATATCTTCCAACACCGAAACCACAAAAAGCAATAGATACTAGTGACAAGTCGTCTAATTTAGCTGTTTCTGATGACGAAGAACCAAATATTTTTATCAATGCAATTCCTCTTGCCGTGAACAAGAAATCTCACAAACCAAATTGTTTTACATCATATGTGAAGTTGACATAGTTTTAATAAAAGCTATATACATATACATACACAATTTGTGTTTTTGTAACAACTGTATTTGAATTTAAGTATCGATATCCAAACCAAACCGAACACATTCACCACCTGGATGGTTATATCAGTTATTTGTGTATAATTTATAACATAGCCCAGATAACTATTAGATGTACATATTTGGTCGCATTGAGATGAGTTGTTTAGTGTAACTGTTACAGAATACTGTAATGTGATGGGAATACAAAGAATGCAAAGATTAGCCTATATAAAAAGCAAAAAAATCAATGATTGCATGCTTATCTTAAACCTCTAATATTATACATACAAAACAACTTTGAAAAACAGGAAAAACATTGCCAATATTCGTCATAGATAACTACCAGTTTCGACCGATCTGTTAATCATTTTCAGTGATGATTTCTGAGAGAACACCTCAGCTTTTCCCAGAACTTAGCAGCTACTTCTGGTTCCTCATTCCATGTCAAATATGTGGTAGTTGAAAGTAAAGCTTTCAATGTCTTGCTCATATACTCAATCTCAATATCCTCCAATAACACTATAACCAACGGCTCCATAAGTTCATTTAAAACATGTTTCTGAGACAGAGTCATTTCAAACTGACACCAGTCACTGCGTGCAAAATTATTGGATACCACAATAAGTGCATGACGACTGTCCTCTATCGATTCTACAATATTATCAATTATCAATCTACCGGCAGCAAAATCTCTTTCGTGAACACACAACTTCAGGTTGTCTTCACCTTCCAGGTGTGGTGCTAGCTGATCCCAAACCCAATTACCATCTTCAGCACTGTACGACACAAATACATCATATTCATATTGTCTCCCTTGTAAATTCGCGATTTTTTTAGACTGATGTCTCCAGATGTATATTTGGTATTTAATCGACCATCTATATTTAAATATGATTGATACTATGAATAGAACGATTATTATGACAGTCGAAACACCAATTACTGATTTAAATACGGCAATATTGTTTAAACATATTCTTTCTGTGATATTAACACATTTATAACCTTCAGGATAATACACAAACCTCTTGTGATCCCAATTCAACCACTGTATAAACCATACTAAGTTACAATCACAGATGAATGGATTATCATCCAATGCTATTGTTATCAATTGTTTCCTTACTTTGGCTGAAAACATCTCTTTGGTGACAGTTCTAATCTTGTTTGAATTTAAAGCAAGTAGAGTCAAATTAGGGTTCGAATCAAAGGTTCCCTTGGACCATGTCTCAATATTATTTCCATCAAGTTTTAACTGTTGTAGGTCAGGAAAAGTTTTAATTACACTGGGTAAATTTTTCAGGTACGCGTATCTAAGCATTAAAATACGTAGCTGTTTAAGAGGGGAGAGAACTCGATTTATTTTGTCAGTATTTTCCGGGATATAACCACATAACGTATTGTAAGAAAAGTCAAGCCATCGTAGATTATGACAACCCACAAAGGCCAGTTCATCAAAATATTTGATCAATATTCCATTACTGTGCAATAGAAGATGACCAAGGTTACTGTTATTTAAAGCGTATTTTTCAAACCTCAGAGATGATCGTGGACTTCTCTGATTTGTCATCCTCAGCAAACTAAGAAGTGGTAAACGTGAGAAGGAATTGCTTTTAACGAGATACATACAATTATAACTTATATCTAATTGTGCCAACTTCTTCAAACAATTCACATTTTCCGGAATGTACTCACAGATCGAATTATTGCGCATAAAAAGTAAGTTAAGTTGTGGAAAGAGAGCTGTATCACCATAACAGAACTGTGGCACATCCCTTAAATAGTTGGAATTAAGATACAAATGTTTTAAATTTGGCATTGGATATGTTATGATTCTCTCTAATTTGTTGCTTTCTACTTTCAAATCGGCTAAATTTATCAACGATTTAAATTCAGTTAAGTTAACAATTTTTAGATTATTCCTGGAAAGATCCACAAATTTTAACAAAGACTTCAATGGTCCTTGGAACGCATTGGGTGGTAGTTTGTTTATATGAATATTTTTCAAATGAATGACACCAATTCTGTGAACATTACACGAGTACAAGACATTTCGAACTGAATCCAGAGTAAGACTGTTACCGGACACATCCAACTTTTTCAAATTTCTAAATTTCTTAAACGGATCTTTATGAATGAAAGTTATTCTACAAGAATTTAATCTCAGATCTTTGATTTTAAGTGAACTGATATTTTGAAATGTTTCTTCTGTAATATTTGGAAGATAATTCTGTATAAATTCTAATCTGAAAGTTTTTTTCGGAAGTCTTGGTATATACGTTAAATTTAGTCCAGTACAATTTACCGCACCATGCCAACATTCACATAACTTGGAAGAGCAAGCATCCTCTGTCCTAAACTGTTGAAATGTCATAAGAAAAATCACAAATTCACAGAGATATCCCATCTTGTTAAGAGAAACTAAGTAATATAATTAAATAGTTTTATTATTCAGGATGTGGCCCAATTCGTGATATTAAACTATATCCTGTTTCAACACTCAAGGAGGTATAATTCTTAATATGAGTTATTGTCCCTGATCTTTACACCGCATTCAATTTTAGCTTGTCTCCAGAAGACACAATTCTTGATGGTTTTTGACAGAATTCGTTGAAGTTATTGATTATCACTTGAAAAACCAACTAATCAGAAAGTATTTACTATTACCCCTTTTACACTAGGCCCCGATAAAGTGGGCCAGGGCCTGATTGGTGTCTGACCCACTTCAATTTTACTAGTGTAAACGGAATAAAGCGAGCCAATTTAATCGGGGCCTGGCACCGCAATAAGAGGTGGGCCAGGTCTTGATCGGTGCCTGACCCACTTCAATTTTACTAGTGTAAAACGAATGCGTGCCTGGCTCCGTTTAAAAATTCTTCTGCGCATGTGCAAGGTTTACAACTTTCGTATCGGCGGCCATTATAAATCTACAAATAACTAAAATGTCCTCCGACAGAGGTAAAGGGTGGACAACAGAAGAAGCGAGAGATTTCATCACCTTGTGGGGAGATGAACGAATACAGTCCCCAGTTGGACGGTATTCATCATAACCACAAGGTGTATGATAATCTCTCTGATCTTCTGGCCGAGAAAGGTTACCCTAGAAGGACTGGCAAACAGTGCCAGGAGAAATTGAAAAAACAAAAAAAAATTTCGAGATATTCTCGATCATAGTAATAGATCCGGTCGTGATCTAATGAAGTGGGAGTTTTTCGAAAGCATAGACCAGATTAGAGAGGGCACGCTTATTTCCGTTTAAAGTGGGCTTGGCCCAGATCACAGAACGCCAGTGTAAACAGATGTTTTGATTAGAGCCAGGCACCGATCCGGGCCAGGCTCTCTTTATCGGAGCCTAGTGTAAAAGGGGTATAAGAGTTATTGCCCTTGTTCTTCGAAATCCTTTTGATTTAAACATGCAATACTCTCGAAGGCAAAATACTTTCTGGATTTGAACGAAACTTGTTGAAATTGATTACAACCCCAAAAAGATTCAAATTAAAAAAATGTTTTAAATGGAGATGGTTGCCACTGAAAACTAACATATCGATATAACAGTCGATAAAGCTGTATAAAAACTAACATATCGATATAACAGTCGATAAAGCTGTATAAAAACTAACATATCGATATAACAGTCGATAAAGCTGTATAAAAACTAACATATCGATATAACAGTCGATAAAGCTGTATAAAAACTAACATATCGATATAACAGTCGATAAAGCTGTATAAAAAGTTGTTGCTGTATTATGTAGGCGAATAATCATTTCGTACCAGATTTTCATTTTCCTTACAAGCTATCCATTGTGATCCATTATTCATTTTATACATTGGTCAGAAATGAAATGAATGGAGTTTTACGTCCCACTTTTCTGCACTCTGTGGGCTAATGAAGACAAGCAACGGTATTTACATGGTCAAAGGTCATTGGTCTATGATGTCCATTCATACTTTTATCTTTAATGTCCGACATATATTTCCGCATTAACAGATGTTCCAAAACAGCAATTTTCAACACTTTTAAGGCTTATATCTTTTATTTGACCTTTGTTGACCTCTTGACTGTAACACAAGTTATTGTATTTTACGAGACCTTTCCAAACATATTTTCATTTTTTTTGTGCGAATTGAACTTTTTACTTTACAGTTATTTGAAAATTCGACTTTTTACTACCAAATGTTAACACCTTTTAGTACCGAATGGTATCAAATTCATGCGTCTTTTCACTAAACGATTTAAACATTTTGTTACTATTGAATGTTTACATGCGTTTGTTTGTAAGAAATCCCATTGTGACTTTAAAACGTTTTATCGATGTATCAGGTTGGATGCGCACTGCTTTGGTACCGTTATAACAGTTCTAGTTGTTATTGTTCAGTTTGTTATTGAAATGTCAATTCTTTTTTTTTCTTTTTTTTTGATTTTTACACCCCTTCCTGAACTTAGACTACAGTAGTTGCAGCAACCATTCAACATTCACAAACTTGATCCCAGGAACAAAATACAATACAACATTATGCAGTGAGGGAAATTTTGCCAGGACAGCAACATCAGCCTATGCTATTTTGATTTTCAACTGTCAAGGGATCTTTTACCTTTCCACCAACTCAAAATATCTTATAATCCACATCAGAAGACAAGGTTATCAAAGATTTGGCTTGATAAAAAGATTGAGAGAGGCTTCATAGAAAGTTTGAATAGAAAAGATAACCAGAGAATGTGGTAGATAATTATGTTTTATCTTGATTGGAACTAGTGCCAATATCTACTTACCTAATTAAATTAGAATCAAAGAGAAAAGAAAGAACAAATTTTTATTAATGAGAATATTAAGAATATAGCCTACCAATTCAGCACAATATGTATTGTCAAAGAGATTACTACTGTTGGTATTGTAAGGCATCTTTCAGGCTCAATATTCCATTGGAGAGTTTAACACAGCTGACTTAATCACAGAAGTAAAACTCTTTAATTTTCTCTTAAAAATCACATTTAGGGATCTCACTTAGCTTTCTTCAATTCTAATTCTTAAATCAGTATTCCATTTACAGAGTCCACATACTTGTCTGAACATCTTATATCATATTTCTAATTCTCAATTCAACATAAATAGGAAATAAATGATAAAATGTGCACAAACATTTCACATTTCCAGAATATTGGGCTCTTTCATATCTGAGTCTTCAACCTGAATGTCATTCTGCAAGATAAACGGAGTACTTTAATCATTTCCATTAGTTTGATGCATCAATTACACAAAGAAAATAACACGAAAATAGCACAGAACCAAATGGAATTGAACATGAAAGTGTATCAATATTGATCTAGAACAAACAATTTCATGTTGATCCTCTTGTCTCGAAAACATTCACTCTAAAACTAAATATATAGTTGGAAGTTTCAATTTCTATCAGTGCTCAAAAAATCAATAGCTTCTGCCAAAACAGAACCAAGAATGTTTCAAAACGTGCCAATAAACAGTTATAAAATCTCACCCTAGGTAAAAAAAGGACAGAAATGCGGAACAAAATAGCTTGGTTGGTAGTGAGCAGGGCTGTTAACTACTAAAATACTGGATAGAGAGATGGATTATCATCTGTAAGAACAGTGGGATAGATCAGAATGTCTGAAGACGGTGTGAGTCAATCAACACATTGTCTGAAAGGGATTATGAAGAGCTTTTTTTTGAATTTTTCATGTGAACTGGGGACACCGATATCATAGATTTTCACCATTCAAATTATCAGTCAGTTGACTGTGATTCATGGAATTCAAACAAAAACTAAGCATTTTATGACGTCACTATCACAAAGGCCCTTAGAAATTATTAGGAGCTTTTGTTTTGGCAATAGTAATATCATAAAGAACTTCATTTAAGTGGAATTGCAAGAACCACATCATCTGACTGAAAATTTTAAAAGTAAGGGGTAACAAATGAAGGCTGCTTACAAAATAGGACTACTACATCCCTAAATGCCTTTTAGGTAATAAATGAGTTCAGTCAAATCAAGATTTGTCTTTGTAACCTACAAAAAGTAATATAATCTATAAAGGAGGGAAGACTTGTGTTATCTGTGAGGTAATATAATAATTTATACCATCATCTGGCTTCACTAAAAACACTTAAAATACTCAAAGAACATGTTATATAACAATTTACATATACACGCTGGGAGGCAATAGAGCAGGATTGTTATTACAGAACTAAAAAATGTGAAAATTGAATGATTTCAAAAAATCTAAGTGCTTTAATAACATGATAAAATTGATAAAATAATGTAAAACAAGTACAAAATATGTAATAATTTACTGGGAATGCAAGGAAAAGAAGGGTAAAATTATTCTTGAAATTTAAAATGAAAAATTTGGTCATGTGATGCCAACTGGCTTATTTTTTTGGCAATTCTTTAGGAAAAGAATAACTATATGTCATAATTTTGACTCATTAAAGATGTCAAGACCAGGCAACTATCTGAAATTAAATTTGTTGAATTGCAACAAAATATGAAATTCCTTCAAATGAGAAGATTTATTACAAAACACTAGACAATATTACGGAATATAACACACTTCTTAATAAGGTTAGGATTTATTGCTTCAGAAAATAGTTTGACTGCAACAGAAACTTAAATATGGCATCAAGAAAAGCTGATATTTTAAAACAATTTTTAAAGAAAGATGGCATGGAACTTGAGAACCAGTTCACCACTAATTGTGTAATTAAATCTAAAATGTATGTTTTCTTTCTTGTGAACCAGATGGTACAAACAAAATTAACAACTTAACAATATTAACACTTTTCAGTCAGTTACACAAAATATAAAGCATAATTGTCCATTGCATTTATTTGTGAACAATAACTTCTAAATTTTGCTTTAATTTAGTTTTTTATCATCTGTCCCCCACTCCTGCAAAATTTGAATAAATTCTCAATTGAAGCTGAAGTCAGTCTCTATCAGCTATTTTGCCTCCCATGCAAATGCGGCTGCCCCCTTGGCACATTGGGCTGGTTACGGGCCTGTGCCAAGGCAGCTGGATAAAGACTGTAGAGAGTGACTCTGGATTGGGATTTCTGTGATGCTGACCTCTTACATCCAAGAACTTACTAGTGAAAAGAATGACAGGGTATGCATATAGCTTTGTTTGATAGCAGGTCCTCTAAGAGGATAACAGGTTTAAATATGCATTAAATAACATTCAACAAAGAAGAACAGGACAAACAAAAAATTGAGCTAGTATCCCAGTGGATACCTGGGCCTTCCCTTGACTCTTTCATTACACATGGGAGAGAGGGGACTTGCCAATAGCTTTACAATGATTTTCCTTTTTTGTAGGTTAGAAGGCTTCTTTGATGCCTACCCATTACCCATCCACTCTAGGTGCAGTTTACATAACTGACATTTTAAAACCATAATTAGATAAATCATCACGAAGAGAACTACAAAACCACAAACTGGAAAATCAAGGCTATCAGCTTTAAAGGCCATATAAGGTCAACTCGTAACCGTGAAAATGTCAACAGGTCACAGGGTCAAGATTTGGGAAAGTCCCCACCCTAATATTTACCATCTACTACAAAATAAACCAGATAAATAAATAAATCTTAGCCCAACACCTGGCTGAGATAGGATGGACATTCAGCTTAATACTAGAAAATTCACCATACTGGTATAATAACAAAATATCTTTACAGTTAAAATAGTGTTCAATGCATCAATTATAGAGCATTATAAAGCGATATAGAAATACCACTGTTAAAATATTGCTCAATACATCAATTGTAGAGTGATATAGAAATACCACTGTTAAAATATTGCTCAATACATCAATTGTAGAGTGATATAGAAATACCATTGTTAAAATAGTGCTCAATACATCAATTGTAGAGTGATATAGAAATATCACTGTTAAAATATTGCTCAATACATCAATTGTAGAGTGATATAGAAATACCACTGTTAAAATATTGCTCAATACATCAATTGTAGAGTGATATAGAAATACCATTGTTAAAATAGTGCTCAATACATCAATTGTAGAGTGATATAGAAATATCACTGTTAAAATAGTACTCAATACATCAATTGTAGAGTTATATAGAAATACCACTGTTAAAATAGTGCTCAATATATCAATTATAGAACTATATAGAAATATCACTGTTAAAATAGTGCTCAATACATCAATTATAGAGCAATATAGAAATACCACTGTTAAGATAGTACTCAATACATCAATTATAGAACTATATAGAAATATCACTGTTAAAATAGTGCTCAATAAATCAATTATAGAGCATTATAGAACTATATAGAAATATCACTGTTAAAATAGTGTTCAATACATCAATTGTAGAGTGATATAGAAATACCATTGTTAAAATAGTGCTCAATACATCAATTGTAGAGAGATATAGAATACCACTGTTAAAATAGTGCTCAATACATCAATTGCAGAACGATATAGAAACACCACTGCTAAAATAGTGCTCAATAAATCAATTTTAAAGTGATAAAGAAATACCACTGTTAAAATAGTGCTCAATAAATCAATTTTAAAGTGATAAAGAAATACCACTGTTAAAATAGTGCTCAATAAATCAATTTTAAAGTGATAAAGAAATACCACTGCTAAAATAGTGCTCAATAAATCAATTTTAAAGTGATAAAGAAATATTAAAACAGAATCTGAAACATGTTGTTACTTAAACAATTTAAATTTTCATCATTAATCATTTGCTAGCAGTGGTGCATTGAATAAGAGCATGTTAAATGTTGGGTAAATCATTTAACGAGTAATAGCTCTGGGCCTACATCTTGTGTTCCTATAATATATTATAATTCAATCACATTTGTGGTTTCCTCGGCTTTTCCTGATAGAACCTCTAGTTACAAAGTATTTGTTGACTGTTGAAGATCCTGATATCAAAATCAACAATATCTAGGAATGTGTAGGGTGTACAGTGCAGGATTTATTTGTAATATTTGAATTTGTGATTTCCTTCAAGATTTCCTGATTACATTTCCTACATCACATACCAGATGAATTATTCATACTCTGTTATGTACAGAAGAAATGGAATATTACGCCCTGCTTATAATTATACAGATTAGTCTATTGACGACTGGCAACATTGGAAAAAATATTGGATGGGGCAATTTTTACAGCAGCCTCTGTGTGCTACAGTTTGTGCGAGACCCTTGACAGTATGAAATTGAAAAAGAGTAGTCTAATGGCGCTATCATGGCAAAATTTTCCTCATTGCACACTGCATGATGTTGTTTGTCTTCATTAGTCCATGCTGTCCATATAGAAATGCATCCAAGTAGACAACTTGGACTTTTAAACAATATAACCTAAAACTATTATTTTTTAACAATTTTCAAGCTTTCATTTGTATTTTCTATGTAAAAGAAAAATACATGTAAAAACTAACATGGACAAGTAAATTAAGACTTCCCACTGTTCTTTTATATACTATACAATTAGATATAAACTTCTTGAAACAATTTTATAAACTACTAAACTTTGTCAAGCTTCAATAGATTTTCTATTCAGTTGGTCAGGGCTGCAGACCAATTTTAACCTTTTCATACCAGAAATAATGTCAATGCCAGTACAAAAATCTGTTCACATCTCCCAGGATGTTCACTTGCATCCTGAACAGTTTCAACCATGTTTGAGACGTAACAATGACTAATTTAAAAAGAATCCTTTTTCATTTAAAGATGGGTTTCCTTATTTTTCAGTGTCAAATTAAGCAAACTATACGATTAATTGATGTTTCTAATGAATTATCATGTATTCCTAATCATATCATTATATTCTTATTGTATAACTAAGAGTTTTAACACATCATAAATGTCCATATTTGTACAGTCTGGATAAACCTTTCTTGATCGCTAACTCATTGAAATTCTGCTAGTAATTCTCGTCTAATTTAGCTAAGTATGAATTAATTATGGACATGTGAGACAAACTGGTATATTTCCAAGTCATTCGGACACCTCTACTCTCCATTGATATAAGTATTAGCACTTTCAGTGAAAATAAGGGAACCCATCTTTAATGTCTATTAAATCCATCAAATCTTCCTAAGATTCATTTATTCAGGGTTTGACCTATGGCCTGGACATACTCAGTGTTTTTTTCCCCACAAAAAACCTCAACCCCTGTCATGATATTCATACAGCAAATTAACACTTTAAAACATATCCAATACATATTTATTGCCTCAGGTTGACATTAATTAATTAGTTGATTTGATAATTAATCTCTTAACGAGTAAACAACATGCTGTACTGATTGATTATTACTATGAAATGGAATTTGTCAACCTAGTTTTTTCTTCTGCTGTTCATGGTAATGAAGTTCGAAATGAAATGAAATGAATGGAGTTTTACGTCCTACTCTTCTGCACCTTGTGGGCTTATGAAGACGGGCAACGGCATGCAGGGTGCCATGAGGGAAATTTTGCCAGGACAGCGGCATTATCCTGCTCTTTTTCGATTTCCAACTGTCGGGGGATCTTTAACGTGCACAGCCTGTACCACACGGGGAATGAAGTTTGAAGATTGCAATACTATGAAGTATGCGATGCAAGACATTTTGCCAGGGCAACTAATACAATAGACCTCAATTTATTGAAGAAGCTAAAACAACCAAGAGAAGAAGAAAATTATTCAGTAACTTTAAGGCAATATGCTTACAGTGTCAAAAATACAAATATATCTAAGATATACAAATTGTAACAAATAACAAAAAGCTTTTTTCCATACAGGCTCTCTGCCTGGTATCCCTAACAGGGACAAACAGTGTTATATAAACAGTTAATTGTAACATTGTGCCACTGTGTATCAGAAAGGATTATAAGTCAGTATAACAGAAAGTTCCAAGATGATGATTAAGAATGACCCATCTGACTGACTCAAATAAGTTCAAGGTTACAAGATAAACAGAAGACTTTATGTCTATGATTCACTCCCAAATTCTTAATTGCTATCTAACAAACCACATTCAGACCCGTAGCTAGAGGTGTAGCCAGGTCCCCTATAGGAAATTTTAGATGACTTGAATGACTTGTTGAGATGCTATAGTTAAGCCCCCCTTTAAAAATTTACCCCCACCCTCCTAAGACCTTGGGCTAGCTGCACTTCTTTAACAAAAGTTCCGAACTTGTCTCAAAATATAGACATAATATTAAGTTTTACTTGTCAAACTTCAGTAAGCAGAAATAGGTCAGTCATCTAAAGATTGCATAGCATGAAACTCTTGAGTTACAACATGATTTTTTAAGGTTCTGTTTTAATATTTCTAACAAATCACATGTAATTTGCAAACTGCCTCACACTTAGGATATTTGAGTTTAATAATGCAAAAAAAAAGAATTCTTTATGGTAATTAAAACTACACCATGGCATCTTTTTGTGTAAGAATCATTTAACGAATTCGAATATTTCAAGCTGTGTTTTGAAAATAACAAACCCATTTATGAATCTCATAACTTAAAAGCTACTTTGTTACATTGTATGATTTTGTATCAGAATGTGTTCATGATTGTTTAATTTGGTATGTCCCATCCCTAAATATTTATGATCACTATGTATTTCCAACATTACATGTTCAAGTTGCAGCAATTGTATCAGTTAAAAATCTACCTTTAATTTTCAACATACATAGTCCCATCCAATAGAAGTCCAATACCAGACACAAAAAATTACAACATGCAACTATGTATAACTTTGTATCAGAAACAGTTCAAGATCGATCTATGCTTTCAATTCATATTTGTTTTTTCCACCCATACCAATGAATTCAATAGTCCAATAATTCAAGTACATGCAACATTGTAGGACTTTGTGTCAGAATCGGTTAAAGATTCACTTTATTGCTCCTGGTATCTGAAACGGTACTACGGGTCGAAGATATGGTATTTCGGCCATCTTGCTGCAGGCCAAAAAGGTGACTGGTATAGAGATGCATGAAATCATTGGCACCAATGTTATAGCGCGTACATTTCATGTTCCACGAAAATAGGTCATAGAATAACTCTTACCTGTTGAGCCACAGGCTCTAGGATACTTTCTATCGTCTTTGTATGAAAGACCGGCATCTTGTCGCCTCAAAACGACCACAATTTACTCCAATTTCAATCGAATAAACAGGTGTGAAAAAGATTTAAAATGTAATCCCAACTCAAATCTGACTGACTGTAAACCCCGGTGGAAGACAGAGTCACTGGTTTTATTGTAGCCGCGATCAGAATTTCATTTTCTTTCAAAATATTATTCAAAATTTGCTCTTTAATTTTAGTTAAATAAATAAAAAATATTCAAATAACATCCATCGAACAATTTTTGAAAATAATTTTTTAGTTTTTATTGCTAAATTTGGTGGAATCCCCGAAATTTGATCTTCAGCCTCGTTATGAGTTGGTGTTGTCCAGTTGCCAAATATGGAGAACAGGTAATGACTATTATGAAGGGAATGGCAAGCAGAAACGTGAATCATTTTCATCTTGTCGGCTGATTCAAGCAAAACCTTGACTCCAAGAATCTCAATTTCTTTTCGGCAAAATGTTCTGTGTTCTGTGTCGTTCCTTTAAATAATGACGAAGGGAAATCGATTGATAGCAGACGATTTTTTATCGGGGAATCCCTGGGTTATCTATATGTCTATTTATAGAATCAGTGTTGACAGAAGTCTGGCTAATCAAGAATTTGTTTACTGGTAAAACAAGTCTTTCTACCTACTCAGTTAATGCATTTACTATTGTCTGAATTTTCATTAACTTAGATCTATTACCTCCGATTAGTTAAATCTAGAAATAATTTACTTGTAGTCTGAATTGAATGATTCGATTATCTTCCATTAATGCTAAAAGGAATAATCTTGTTCAACCAATATGGAATAAGAATAAAATAGTGTGTTGTACTGACTGAACGTGGGCAAGAGTGGCATGTATTCGGAACCTGGGAGATAGAAATGAAATTCAGTGTTCAATAAGGCATCTTTTGATAGCTCAGTATTTCTATCTTATTAGCTCTGTTAAACCTGAAAATACATTGGTTTAAGATTAATGCAAGGGTCTAGTCACTCATAATCTGAGAAGGAAATTAAAATATGAATATAATATTTTTTATTAAAAAAATCTATATGATATCATCTATAATTAACAAGTATTTATACAATTTTAACAAATCTTAACATTTTTCAATATCAGCTATATGGTCTCATAGAGAAAACAAACATAATAATAATAAAAATCTCACACAAAACTTATGTTAGTTTTATACATCACAACATATTACTTTTTAAAACCCAAATAAACAAAATCAAAGTAAATATATATACGTGTAAACAGCAGTTTCAAGTTATAAAACCAGTAAATGCATAGATCGTGTGGCATAGGCATAGCAGATGATGCTACTGATTCAGGAAAGGCTTTAGCACAGTTGTTGCGTTGAACAAATGGTGGTTGTGGTTTCTAATCTCAGTCATAATGTGAATGTCTAGTCATCTTTCCTCATTATTCCAGTCCTTCCAGCTGGAAATGGGTATGGATAATCTGGGAAAGATCAATGCCATGATGTTTAGTCAAGGACCAGCCGGTAGAAAAGATTGTTCTTAAGTTGATATCAGGGCTAAATATGGTTGTTGGTTTTTTTTCTTTAAGAGACATTAAATAAAAGATCAATTTGTTATGCATTGTAATATCCCTATCACTTACAACAACCATGGTTTGTGGTCCCCTTTTCATGTAATTACCTAAAGGAAATGATTAGGTAGTCAAGCTTTCCTTAACTTGCATAAAGAATAAATGAATGAATTTATATATGTTATGAATGAAGGAATGCCTTGAATGAACGAATGCTTATAATAATAGTAATAATAAACTGTTTATTTTACATGGGTCAGAATAAAGTCCAATAAACAAGGACACGGTCCTGTCTAACATTCAGCCCATGGGGACAATATAATGAATGAAAAAACAAAATCACAATATTTCGATGTACAATTTGTTTAATAATACACAAGTACATGTGTATTAGAAGGACCGATTATGTTGATGTGATCCAGTACATGACCATAAAAAGACGAATCCTGGCTTAAAATAAAAGGAATGAATGAATGCCAGTTAGCTTAAAAATGACATGGAAATGGAAATGGAATGAATGGCAGCTATAAGACATCTGTAAGATCATCACTGGTGAGGTAACAAACTTCATTCCTGTCTCCACCACAATGTATATTCAGCTCATTACTGTAAAAAGACAAAGAAACTATTTAGAATAACCTGATACCAATTTCTGAACTTCTAGATGTATTGTGTTATTATGACATTGCTATTGCAATAGTGGAATTGCAATAGACACAGGTGTTTGACTCGAATTTGAAATGGTGTCAGAACCAGACACTTGACGTTACTCAAGAGTGGCATACAAGCTTAAGAATTTATTTTTCTATTGAAACATTTTTTGCGGAACAACTGTCAGGCAAATTGTGAGAATTCTTCCAATTAGCATTCTGTATGAAGAATTTAACCTTCTGGGCATCCTTCTAAAATTACAATAAATTTACCCAAAAACAGTTTTAGGAAGTTTTCCATCCATCATTAATTTTTTCACTTCTTCTAAACCATCTTCATTTTTTATTGCTTCCAGATATTGCCTGAAAAATAAAAATTAATTCATTAATTTAATTTGAAAGACATGCCCATTCTTTGATTTCACATTAAAGCACGCCCATCAAACATCCCATGGTGCCTTGCAATTTTCACACCTAGCCCTAGCAGAAGCAACACAACATGGGGAGTAAAAAATTGAACAAACAAACTTACTTTTTTATTACTTGAGTTTGTGAAAAAGGTGGATTTTTCCCGTTAAAACTTTCCTCAAAATAATCGTCCGCTGGTTCAACTTCTTGTGCTTCTCGAGCTTGATTCACAATTTCATCCAAATCCTGAAAAAATGTGATATTTTTGTATCTCTGTCTCTTCCTACAACATACCCTCTAAACAATTTGAAGGAGCAGCTTGCAAAATATTTATTATCATAAACATTGTTAAAAAATAACACCTGAAAATATTTCTATAATTTAATCTTATGCATACACCTGAATTTGTCATAAAAAGGGTTGATTCAAAACAGAGCGAACTAATTGTTAATTAAGCAGTTTGATCTCTTTTTGGTGTTTGGCCTCATAATGACTTTTTTATTTTGATATAAGTTTGGGGACATTTTTCTCTAGATTTTAATGTACATTTTGTTATAAATTTGAGCAAAATTGTTCGCAGTATAAATAACAATCAAAATGTCCCTTTAATGATCAAAGACATGGCAGTCTGTTATTCATTCACAGCCTTAAATTAAATACATAGTACAAACCTCACTGGAATCATACTCTTCAAAGTCATCAGGATAATCAACTGTTACATCCTGGTCTGGATCTGGTACATCTTCCACAAGCTGGATATCTAGAATATACATAGATACAGAGTTTGATAGAAACCTAAAGGTGGGCCTCAGATCAACAATGAATTTGACAGATCATGAAAGCAGCTGGTTGGTGGCAGATTATAACCATTCCAATAGATCCAGTTTTTGATAATTGATAGAAAGTAGAACAACTGATTTCAGGTTGATTAAGATTTCTAAAGACTTCAGCAACTGCAGCATCTTGGAGAATCAGAGCAGTCATATATATATTAAACTGGAGCACACCACTTCTTACAATCCTAACTCAGTTAAAATTAAGATTTTATGATAGAGGAAGGTAATATAATTTGTTAACAGACCTACATTTCTATACTCATTTGAAATTTAAAGTTAAGTTTTAGTGAATGAGGCCTCTAATCTTTTTTTTATCTTATCATTCACATTTTACTATTACCAGTATTCTTAGCTCTCAGTGATTCTATAGTTACTCATTTACCCACTGTTTAGCCAACCTTCAAGTAAAACAAGCACCTGATTGGTTGTCATAATCTACTCACCTTCTTCTATTTCTGAATCTGAAGATTCATCAAAGTCATCCGAATAATCAGAGCAGGCTGAGCGTCTGTCTGGACTACGGTCTGATTTTAATGCAGCATTCTCATTGGGTGATAAATACACAGGTTTACGTTTTAATTGTGGGCTTGGACTCATATTACTAGAATAACAAATATGTTACATCATTTCATTTCACTATTTTACATTTAGATGGGCAGGGAAAGATAATACTTAATGGCTTTTCATGATGGTGTAATGTCCACTGCAAACACCTTTGGATTTGTATCGGTAATGAGAGTAATGTCCCTTAATCAATCTGACAGGACCATAACCAACACACATGCCATTATGTGTTTTGAATATATTTTTGATTCAATAATATTTATATCTGTCACATCATCAACATCCATCCATAAACTATAAACACTGTTTCCTCTTGTCACTGACTCAAAACAACCCTGTATACAACATGGTATGTAGGCCTATTTTCAATATCATTAAGTAATAACAAATTGTGGGATAGCAGTTGAGCATCATGACAGAATCTCTGAGTTTGGCTATCCCACAATTTGTTTTCAATAACAGGTCCTACATGACACACTTTGATCGTGGAGTATAAAGAAGTTAAAAAAATAAAGAAACAAAATTATTATCTAATTTCAATTAGATCTTGCTAAACATAAGTTATTATGTTACCTAGATTTAATGATTTTCTGTACCCCAGGCGATTTACTGGAAGAGTTATCTCCCCTTTGTACTCTTTGCTGTAGAAGATTCTGTTTCTCTTCAATAAATCCTGCTAAATGCTGTTTGATTATTGGAAGATTCAGAATGGCACTGGCACTGAAAAATAAAGTGAAATCATAATTATAATAAACCTTATAATGATGAAAGTTTGTCTTATACATAGATCGGTAGCTCAGAGCACTGGGTTCCATTACACAAAATATCATATGATCAATCATTCTATTTATATGTATGGTGTTTTTGAATATTTAAATTCACATCTATGACAAATTTGTATACTAAGATTTTTTAAGGATCCAGTCCCTGAAATTCTGCTTGTTATTTGCATGGTTACATGGTACAAAACATATGGTGGGTTCAAGCCTAAGCTTGACTTGAAAAAGTTTTTCTTTTAGATTAACTGACCTTGGTCTGTCTTCAGGGGACTTTTCTAACAAACTACAAACTAAATTGTGGAGATCACTTGAATAACTGAACGGAATCGGCTACAAAAGATACATAAGAATATGGCTTTATCAAAGGTATTTACTGCAAATAAAATGACATATAAATTACGTCATTCAATATTTTTTTTAGTATTTATATAATAGATCAAATTAGACATACATCAGAAAATTCTAAAGCGACTCTCTAGATGTTAACAAAAAGGCACACATAATCAAATGGCAAGAATACACAATAGAAAACTTTGTTTAATGGCTTACCTCAAACTCTCCTTTGATAATTTTGAAGAATAAACTTAAAAGACTTTGGGCATCAAAAGGTGGACGGAGAGAACAGAGTTCATATAAAATACAACCCAGAGCCTGAAAAAGAGTCAAATGCCATTCTTTTAACTGTGTCTTTGAAAATTTATTGGTTCTAAAAAAACACTCATGAACCTTAAAGATTTTCAAGAAATGCAAACACACTAAGATGACATCAGAGCAATAGGTTTCAAGAGGTTAATCTATCTGATGGTTTCCCACCATTTTATTTCTAGTTTTTATACTTTGCCCAAGGTGATTTTTGTTCACACAATATGAAACTCTGTTCATCCATTCTGTGCATGTCACACTGTCATTTACCAGGTCCAGGCATGAAAATATCATTCTTTCATCTTGGAGACTGAAATCATTAAAAGTTGCTTATAATCTTATACATAGAAAATTGCAGACAACGCTAGACAAAACCTCAGGTGAGCACCAATCATGGCCAATCAGGGCATATGCTCCTTGATCCCCCCTCCCCCCTTTCTACTTCACACCCATGATTACTTACCCAGATGTCAGATTTAGAATTATAGGGTATATCTTGACAGAGTTCAGGACTGAGGTAAGATGGAGTTCCAACAACTGTTTTAGCAACATCGATTGTGTTTTCGAGAGACTTGGAAATACCAAAATCACCTAAAGAGACATCAAAGGTGACAATCAATGGACATTATTCCTGAAAATTGTACTTAAAATCTTATCTTAATCTAATTGGTTAATCAATAAATTTAATTTAATTTTAACCAATGAGATTACAATTTTCCTTGTGGTCAATATTATAACAATGCCCATAATAAAAAAGATGGCAATTTAGGGATTTCACTGGAAATCAACAGTAAGTAGAATAAAGTTTTATCTAATTTACCTATTTTGACCACATTTTTCTTGGTTAAAAATACATTTTCTGTCTTTAAATCTCGATGAAGTATTTTATTAGAATGTATGTATTGGACGGCCATTACTATCTGTATAAACCACTGTAATGAATGAATTAGATTATTAGAATGTAAAAATGGTTACATACTCGACATAGTAGGTTTACCTGATAACATGGTAGAATTAAGTAATAGTTTGGTTATGTTTAGAGGACAATTAAAAAGAATTGAATCAAAATGACAACTTGCTAAGGTCTTAGCCAATCACTGAAACTGATGTAATTCTGCTGAATACAAAGGTTTACACAGACCTGTACAATCTGTTTTTCTTCAAATGGAGAATTCTCCTAAAAAAAAACATGTAAAAACGGTTTTGTATAAGCAGACAAATTAACTCAGAGCACATATTTTTGTCACAATTTCAACAGAAACAATATTTAAACAATCTTGATACTGTGGGTAGAACTCTAACTGTAGTGTTTTCATTATAGTTGGCAAGGGTACTATTAAGCAAAAGCCTGTTCCCTAATGTTATTATGTAAATAAATATTGTTTATACAAAAAAAAATTATATTAGCTGAATATTTCTGACAACCATGCCAAGAAATATCATATAAATTTGGAATAAAAACAAAACAGAATAGAAATTAATAAAATTTTTCCTACCCTCTGAGCTTGATGTACTTTGTCTTGTATGGTTCCACCATCACAATAATCCTGCAATTACATATTTTAAAACATCAATATATAGGTGTTCATATATCCAGAACACCTGACGACACTCTGCAATTAGGTGGCAATGGTGCTCAGAATAACTTTCAGAGAGACAACATAACTACATGGTATTTAATTTGTCAACTCTGTATCACTTCTATTATATTTCATTTTAAGAATCTACTTGACACCCTAAAACTGGTTTGGGAAATAGGGTCTTTATAAGATCAGAACATCCAGACGTATTAATAAAGCAAAAAATCACTTGATCAGGATTGAAAATACAAAAAACAATCCTGGCTCAAAACACTTTGAACTGACTTACTTGTAATATAACTAAAAACTGGCCATCATTCTGAAGAAATGATTCATAAAAACCAACAATATGGGGATGTTTTAATTTCTCTAAAATACTGAAACAAAACAGATTAAATATGATTCTATAAAATAATAAGCATTTTCTCTTATACAAATCAAAGAATGAAAAGAGGTTAATAACCAATTTTTGCAAGAATAACAGTTGGGTCCATTAGAATAATGCAAAGCAAAAGCAAGATTCCAAAGATTCCAATATTTCACAGAAGCCAACTGTGCCAAAAATGTAATGATTAAAACATAAACACTTACAACAAATCATTATAAAATTTGTTTATAAAAAAACATAACACAGCATATAAGCTTTAATGAATGTGTTATAGAAATGGATGAAGACAATAACTAACTATACCTTGCTTCCTTTAAAACATTTTCTTTAGTTCTTGTCTTCTTTTTATCATCAATTTCTATTTTCTTCAGGGCATACTGTCTGAAAATACAGATTTTGACCTGAGCTTCTTTCCCTTCACAGTCAAACAATGTGTGTCTTAAAGCAGACATGATTGGTAGTGTAAAATATGTCTTAAAGCAGACATGACTGGTAAACACATAAGGAATAAATCTGTGTAGGAAGAAAACACAAAAACACAGAAAAGAAAGGATATGACACTTTAAAGACTCAATCAGACATGACTGGTAAATACAGTAAAATCAACAATAATACAGATGACTGGATAATTCCATTGAGAAAGTATAGTTACCCAACATGAAACAAACTGCATTTAAATCAGACTGAATAAACATTTTTAAGCAAAAATTAACCTAGCAGTCAGCACAGTATGACATAAAACGTTATTTCATTTTATAGATAGTGTGTGGCAAATACAATTACACAGAAATGATGCTACAATATGAATAAATAAGATAAAGTACCTTTTAGTATCAACATGTTTGACTAAATAAACAGCACCACAAGCTCCTACACCCAGTTTTTCTTCGGTTTCATATTTCTCCATCTTATCACTCAAATTTCTTTCATTGATACATTTTTTGTTATGTTACATCACTGATAGTGACTATCTGAAATTTAAAAAAGGACAAGATTTAAATGGATATAGATAGTGGACATCATTTTGTCTAGATGAATTTAAGAATTCTATGTGTTAAGGATAGTGGGCTAGTAACAATTGTCTAACTATTTTCTCTAGCCATTTTGTATGGCCATCTCATATTCATTTTTTGTGGGATGCAGTGGCTTAGCCAGTTGACTCAGGTTGAGGTAATATCTTGGTAATTTCAACTCAGTGTCTCCTTTATCAGTTATGTAGGTCATAGAGTTGATATGAATTAAGCATCTATTTGTTCAGACAATAAAATGAGGTCTACATTAAAGACACTCTCAGACAGTGCAGACTAGAAAAAAAACAACTAAAACCAAAGCATTGTCTTTGAAGCAAAGTTTCCCTCATCGAACACTGCATGGTTTTGTCTGTCTTCATAAGTTCAATACTTTGCACTACTTTGGGGGCATTCATTCATTTAGTTCATCTAGGCCTAACCAATAACACGTACCAATCAGCAATCCAAGACAATGACCACACAAAGTCAAAGTTATTACAAAACTTATTTCAAAAGTTGAATTTCGTACAAACCGGCCACAATTTTTCCATGACAGTAAAACCAGTCTAACTTACAGGCAATAGAGTATTGAGTGATGATAGAATTTTAAGTTAAAAAACAAAGAGATCGGAGAAATTCTAATCTTTCAGAAGCTAAGCTGCAGAATTTCTTTATTTTCGGCCATGATGTCAACAAACGATCACGTGATTACAAAAAATATATAGAAGACGTTGATTGGCTGATTGAAATTTTAATCAATTTTTAATCCAATGAAAATTTCTTTTATAAAAGAAAACTTTCTTACACAAGGGAGGTAATTGATCAATTTAAGAAACAAATCAGACAATAATCAGATAGACTCACTCCACTAAAACATTCTATGCAAATGATTATGTAGTCCAGGCTATTTTTAGAAATGGCAAATGAATTAGTGGAGTGAGTCCTGTCTTGTTTATTATATAGGCAGAGACAACTTCTAGATAATTATTTATTTCAACGTTTAAATGAAGTTCTCACATCATCATCAGGCATACAATCAAAATTTTACAATTATATATTTTTAGGCGCGTAGCCTAATGGCGAAAATTTGCCTCATTATATTAAAACTGAAAGTGGAAGAGAGCTTTGACTTTTAATCTTTATGGATATTTTAAGCCAATTAATCGCATAGAATAATTTTTTTGTTCAAAACTCTGGAAAGGAATAGATCTGTCGGACTCGAATCTTGAGTAAAATGTCAATTGTGTCCTCGCTTCCACGATAAGATTATCTCGTTGTGGACAGGATTTATCATTAAATAAATAAGAACACTATTATCGATATACATGTACTACTATTTATCATATCAAACATTTTTGTCACCAAGACTTTTCGTGTGCCCGCACCTGAGTTAAATTGTCGTCTGCTAGGCGATTTAGATGTTTGTTCGAATCCTAGAGAAATATAGCCAACTATTTAGCTGAAAAATATCGTATGAAGAATAAGACCTTTCATTAGCCAATCAACAGATGCAGAATAGGACGTAAACTCTATTTCATTTCATACTCAATACTCAGGAGATGAAGAATAGAGCTTAAACTTCAATACATTTCATTAGCCAATCAAAACATGAAGAATAAGACGTAAACGCCTTTACATTCCATTAGCCAATCAAAAGAGGAAGAATAAGACGTAAACTTCATTTCACTTTATTAGCCAATCAAAAGAGGAAGAATAAGACGTAAACACCATTACATTTCATTACTCAAATCAGTGGGAGAAAGAGATAGGCGGAAGACTCCAATGTTTTTCCCCTCTTTATAATGGATTTTCTTCAATGATGTGAAAATTGAATATATATATTTTAGTTTATCTGGAATATAATTAAATTCGTCAGAAATCAAAGTTCCATTGAAGCAGAATTAAATATGATATTTTAATTATTGATATTACAAAATAATAATTGTTAATTCTGAGAAGCGGACTTGTTTTCTTATATCATGTCAAGCTATCCCAACCTTCAGTTTATACCTTGATTCGAATAACCGCCTTTCTTATTTCACGGAATGCAGTGATCCCAAAGATCCCTCGACAGAAAGACTGAAACACTGTGGCTTAGTGTTTAGAGACTTCTCGTCGGGGCCTCTAATTGGCTGTATATTTTGCTAGAGCGTAGAATTCAATCAAATCAATTTTTTTTTTGGCCACCGAGCAGAGGCAGAGATTAGGCCCAACATAACTACAATAACTGTAATCGAGGCCCCACCCTTAGTTTGTTTTCTTTCCCAATCACACATCAACTGACTCCCAAACCCCTCGCCCTTACATTTACTAAATATAAGTATTTTGCTCCAGTTTTTACACACATTAAATGTTTTAATCATTTATAATGATAATCCAATCTCAACACAGTTGGTTGTTTTGTTAACAATTGGTAATATAATATTTAGAATCCTGTGGGGGATAATAAACTGTAGTTGTATCAGGAGTTCAGTGACGAGTGAAATGGTTTTCAATATTTTCTCTATCTGAAATCAGTTCATTAATAAATACAATCAAATCTCAGCCAAAGTCACAGTTGGACTGTTTCATCAAGTAATCTGAATACACTCAAACGTTGATAGCAACAAATAAATATGGCGTTAACAGAATTTTCAAGCGATTTTTTAATGTACTTAAAATTAAGTATATGTGATCAGATATTTTTCGATGACATGTTCAGAACTTAAGGGATTGAGTCATTTAGATATTTTTTTTTTTGGATCAGCTGACCAGTATCTCCTTAACCCAGTAGGTATCGGAATTGGGCACCGCCCATTGGGTGCCGTACCTTACGAAAAGACCTACGGTGAAAGTTCTGCTAGCGTTCTGCACTGATTCAACTTTTCGAAAACTACCGAAGATTGCCAAATGGTACCTTAGTTGCAGTGAAAATGTGTTCACTGTGAAATGGACAAAGAAAATTTCTAAATACTTTTGGTTTTAATGTTGAATATATGTCCCATCTAATTCATTAAGCCAGTCAAGAACAATATTCACTTGTATTCATTAATGCAATAACTTACAGAATAGTAGGATGTGGAACTCCATTTCATTTCATTGACGCAATAACTTACAGAACTGGGCTATAAAAATTTATTTCATTTCATTAACGCAATCAACTTACAGAACAGTAGGCCTTAAAACTCCATTTCATTTCATTGCCGCAATAACTTACAGAGCAATAGACCGTATATATCTATTTCATTTCATGAACGCAACAACTTGCAGAATAGTAGGATGTAGAAGTCCATTTCATTTCATTAACGCAATAACTTACAGAGAACTACGCTGTAAAACTCTATTTCATTTCATTGACGCAATAACTTACAGAACAGTAGGTCTTAAAACTCCATTTCATTTCATTGCCGCAATAATTTACAGAGCAATAGGCCGTATATATCGATTTCATTTAATCAACACAAGAATTTAAAAGAAGAGTGGATGTAAAACCCAGTAAGATAAGAACAATGGGACATAAATTTTCATTTCATATGATGGCGTAAAACTTAACCTTAATCCTACACAGAACAATTGGATTTAAAAATTAATTTCATTAAGCCAGTAAAATAACGAATAGTAGGACTAATAATACTCCACAAGAATTAACTTTGGTTGGTTGGTTGGTTTTGTTGGTTGGTAGATGTCAAGTTAATGTCCGCTTTGGAATTGAATTCCAGGTAACCTATATCAGAATTGTGTTCTTTATGATGAATAGTCCTAGTTTGTATGTCAGTAGTAATTTGGAAATCAGGTTTTGATTGGATAACGAGAATCTTGTTAGGTAACAGGATATTAAAATCGGCCCGGTCAATATCACTATTATATATCATAACAACCTTTCTACTCCATCAATATCACAAACCAAAGGTCTTCACAGCCTCTCTTCAGTTACTTCAGTGGCATATAGCAGATCAATATGATCGATCACTGGATTTAGCAGTGTCATTTCTGGGAATCATTGGAAATGGCTAGGGTAGCTTTATAAGGGACCACAGAATCGTCATGCAAGAGAGAGGCAATAAATCCCCTCATTTGAGAGTAGGGGAGAGAAATGATTCCTGCACCTTACGTCCGTAGAAACAAAAAATCGAGCTGTCGCCATTTTGCATCATATTAGATGCTCATATTTAGGAACAATGACTGCCTAAAAATCGCGGTCCCAGAACTCTAAAAGATAGAAATTTCAATTGCAATGACATTCGGATGATAGATCAATATCTTGGCCTGGGAAGTTGACATGCATTCAGTTTTGTAACAATCATTGTGGAAATTGCCTCATTGTAGCGTAACAAAATCTGAATTAATCAAAACATAGATTACTCAGAGAATTCCGTGAGCCGGAAAACGTTTTTAGGACAATTATTTCTTAGTTTCCAGCAGACGTCAGATTGGCGCGTTTTTATCAGTAGGCCGATTCCTGTGTCTGCAGTGTTTTTGGTGCGGGACATGATTACTAGTGATTGGTCAGCCTATGATAGATCTTCCTATATATAAAAGATTCCCAACACTAAGCTTGCATATTTTGTTATAGGTCTTACAGATCTTTAAACGGCTTAAATCACTAATATTGAAAACAGGTGACGCTAAAGAACGGACCATTAACAGATCATTAAAATGAATGGATAGATAGTGTGTTTGCTAAAGTTTACTAAATCGTATGAATCATATTATGCTTATGCTTATGTATTTTCAATTGGAGCGAAGTGAAATTTTATTAAGTCAACTAATTTGGGCTGACTGCATTATCTCGTTATTTAACAAGATATAGACTTTTAGATATAGCCTACAGACAAAGACTAAACTTATAATAATAAAATCAACTTTCACCGGTTTATTTTGCTAAATTTCCAAAGTTAAAAATTTTGTATAATGTATCGAAATATTTTTCTAAGGATTTTATACCAATGGATATTTTATAGCGGAGTTTCCATGGAAATGAGAAATAATCTGTATACTAAAATTGCGGGAAATGATGTGAGGGGTGTCATGTTTTTAAACGTTTATACGGGAATAGATCGTTTAGTTTGCGGGTTACGTTGTTCTCAATTAACAGAATGCCGTAGTTTTAGTTATAAACAGCAAAATAAAGCGTGTCTTCTTTATGACAAACGTCTCCATGACTTTGGGACTTATTTGACGGAGATTGAAGATTTTGATTATTACACTGAGATACAGAGTACAGGTAAGACACTAATAATAATAGTAGTAATACTCCACCCATTTTCATATAATGTCAGGACTCCAATAGCCAACTGTTTCTTGTAGGCTATATTATTTCTTATAATAACCTTCAATTACACCCGCAGCCAAATTGATCTGATTGGCTATATTCGGTAGCGTACAATCCACTCAAATCGTTGCATTTACATACTTCCGTAACGCAAGACATAATCCATCTAGCAAAGATAACCAATGTTTGCCTGTCTGAGACACCATTCAAAACAAAACATAATTTACAGTTTTTGTTTCAGTTAAAGACGGAGATTGGGAGTTGGTATTTCGCGGGGAAAGTGGAAACGGTAAGAAAATTTTAGACGTGTGGGATTCCACGGATGGAGACGATCCTAGAACCGCCAACCCACACTGTTTTTCTATCATAAAGTATCATCTTCCTTGTGGCAACCATTTCAAAACCAAAAGAATGTTCGTGTGGTCTTTCTCTTCTATTAACAAAGTGAGTACAATTTACAATAGCTTTTCTAGGTGGACTTAATGTCGATGATTAAAAAGTATTAAAGGAAATGTAAAGGGTTTTTCTAAACTTGTACATATGTGAATCAGTGGTCGCATTTTCAGTCAAAACATCATCGGGTGAAACTCTAATTATATAAGCATATTGTGCTATAGTGACGTCATATAAAGTATAAGGCTAAGCATCCCTTTAATTACAGGAACCACAGAAATCTGGCGGAAAACGGTAATGATGCAAATAAAAACCATCAATCTTTAATGCCATTTACCGTTGCATTAAGAACATGTGAGAGAAAGGACTTTGTGATAATTGTTGTTTTCATGAAGCTGGTACATTACTCATTATTCTTTAGGTGAAATTGACCTTTTACAAGAGCATAAACAAAGTTGTAGAGATGGTTTTTAATGGTGTAGATTCTACAAAGGACAATTGGTTCCATCCAAGTCGTCTTCTAAGTTCCAACTGGACCGACCTTGCCTCGGCGAACACTGCTTTCTTCTCTATGATGGGGTTTGTTACTTAACTTTTGTGCAGTTGCTCAACTTAGGTTTAGGGTTATACTAGGGGGTGAAAGCCACACCGATCCAACTCTCGGAAGCACAGACACAGGCATCAGAATTTTTCTTACCTTCGAGGATTCGAACCCACGACTGCTGACGCCTAGCTGACGATAATCCAACTCACTACCGACACCATTGATGCTCTTATAAGACCCCTCTTTAAGTCAATGTAATGCCTGTTAATGGAAGATACACAGATTCGCCGTCTATCGTCAATGCTAATTCACTCATTTATATATTATTTAATTTTGTGACCTTTCTTTTGTGGGGTTAGGGTTCTTGGACTCAGTTCAAGTTTCTTATAGTAGCTGAGTCACTGCTTTTTTACCGTTTAGATTACAGAAAGATAGACTTATTATACCCATTTTTAAACGCGTATATCGCGTCCGTCCGTCCAAAGTGGCCCATAAACACTCTTGACGGATTTTGACAAAACTTGGTGTGAGTGTTCGTAATCACCCAAGGATGAACCCTACTGAAAATCAAAAAAATCGAAAAAATATTTAGTATGAGTTATTGCCCTTGTTCTTGAAAACGCGTTCAATTTTTAGCCCGTAAACACTTTAGAAGGCACAATTTTTGACGGATTTTGACGAAACTTGTTATGAGTGTTAAGTATCACCCAAAGATAAATCCTATTGAAAAACAGAAAAATCGGAAAATATTTAGTATGAGTTATTGTCCTTGTTCTTGAAAACGCGTTCAATTTTTAGCTCGTTATCACTCTATAAGGCACAATTCTTGACGGATTGTGACGAAACTTGGCATGGGTGTTTGTTATCACCAAAGGATAAACCCTATTGAAAATCAGAAAAATCGAAAAATATTTAGTATGAGTTTTTGCCCTTTTTCAATAGTCCAATAAGGCACAGAAAATTATGATATAAAACTCCATTTCTTTTCTTTACATTAATAAGGAAAAACTCTATTTCATTTAATTTTATTAGTCAATAAGGTGCAGAATAGGATGCAGTTATACAATGCTTAATTTTTTTTTCAATTTTATTTCAGACAAGCCAATCGTCGTTTTTACACAACAACGCAGAATAATTTGTATAACTGTAACACGAATTATGGCTGGACAGTGATTGTCGATTCGGAGGGCAATTTTTGTAACTTTGATCAAGATTATGCAGAGCCGGCCTTCCTTTACAGTAGTACTGCAAATAAAACAATATTTGAAACAGGTCGGTGAAGCAATCAAACAATAGAATATTACTGGGCTGGTATCGTTACTTTCGTTCCTTTTTTTTTTCATTAGCATAAAAAGGTTAATTTGACGAACGTTCAAGATGGCTGTCGTGAGAACCTAAATGGCCATATTAAACATAAAATGGTAATTTTAAATGTCGTTAGAGAGTCATGGTTTTCATATTCTTGAGCACCTATATAATACGACTACCCTTTACAATATTTATAAAAATCCATCTTGCTTACTAGACAGGCCAATCTGATTCTGGAGCATTTAAATATCGACGTCCTTTTACAAAGTCTAGAAAAATCAAATAATCCACGCCAATAACTAGTCCGAATCTAGAGCTAGGCACAGGGGACGGAGTTTTGTCCGTTGAAAAAAAAACAAAAAAACATTGTTATGTGTGCAAGTTTTCATTAGCTGAACACGATTGTTCAAAAGTAACATAGTGTATGATGCTTTTACACATGACTTTTGTCTCGTGTGACCTCAAGGTTCAAATATAATTTTATTTCACGTGATGAAATTTTGTATGTTGATTGGTTGAGGATGGAATCGATAATCGATAACGATTTCGAAAACTGATTCCGATGGGTAGTGCTCTCGTAATCAAGTTAAGAACAATGGATCCAGGAATATTTTGTATATTTTAGGTGCATCAGAGGCGGATGTAATGGCTGTTTTTGTATCATTTGTATAATGATGAGATCTTGGACAAGTTCGAATCTGATCTTAATTTTGGTGTGATGTTATAGTTATTAGAATAAATTCAAACTACAATTGCATTATGAAGATCTAATTCTTATTTAAGACTGTATCATGATTTCTGACAGCTAGCAGTGGGCATACGTTATCTTGTCTGGCAAGCTAATTTTCTTTCTATTACCCTGTTAGGAACCTTGATTGATTGATTGCATTACCCCCAATCTCCTAAAATTCCTTACTGTTTCCTGATTTCCTTTCAATCTTTTTTTTATGACGGAGAATATAGCCTGACTGAATAGAACGATTTAAATTATGTCAGAAAACAAACTGACTGTTATCAGAGTATTTAGATTAGGTGATGGCTCTGCAAATTTCAGAAGCCTGATTTATAGGCCTATTATGTAAAACCTTAAATGTATTATCAATGAATAAAATATTGTTTAAACCAAGTATGTTAAATTGAAACTCTTACTAAAAAGTTATTACAATTGTCAGTTTATTTAAGATTAGATCAACCTTCATTTCATCATATAGAACTGAGAAATGTATTTGCTTCAATGATAAAATTGTAAAATTTGAATTCACTAATAAACTTTCCTTGAAACAGCAGTGTTTTATTTCAAGACATACTGGCACAATGAAAAAATGAAAAATAATACACCAGAGGCGTAAGACAGCCGTCCAATTCCGCTACTGCAACTAAACCCCATACACCATTGCAACTCCGGATGTATGACTTGCCCCAAGTCTGGTTACAGACTCTCACATACCAATCGAGATTAAAACCGGCTACCACTAATCGTGTGGTGTAACCAAGATTCGAGCAAAATGTTTCTTAACGTCCTAGCCAATCCATATTACATACTTAATACCATACCAAGGTCAGGTTATAGTGTAATGGAGGCAAATGATGCAAACTTTTTCCCTTTGGTTGGGCTATAGCCCATGTCCAGCACTAGCACCTGACAATTGAACAAAAGAAAATAGAAATATATGTTAAGACAAGATTTCGAGCAAAAATTTTTCTTGAAGTACTACTCAAATATCCCGAGAGTTACCTCGTCACTGTTTTCACCTTCGTGTGCCTTGCTAGTTTGAAGCATGGTATTGGAATTCTTATCCAAGGGAAGTAACCACTATATACTTGTTACTTAGGTAGGCCTGTTTCGACAATGTTTTTAGATCACAAGAAACAGCAGAAAACAAGCATTTGTTGGCAGTGGCGTATTAAAAGGAGGGTCATTGAGCCATGAAAGTTTTTAATTTGAAGTAAAAATTAAGCTCAAAATATATCCCAGACCACCTGAAACCCGTTGGCTGCTGTGACCCCCGTGCTCATGAGACTGCGGCCCTTTGGGTCTAGCCTTGGAGACACCTTTCATCCCCTCCCTTCTCAGGTATTTTCAGGATACGCTCCTGGATTTTTATCTCATTTGAAAAAGGGAAGGTAACTAGCTGGCTATAAAACGCTGGCGTTCTGCAACATTTCAGATTCAGCTTTACGGAAACTTCCGAAGATTACCGAATACCTGACTATATCTTATAATAATGGTGATATGGGTAGGGCCAATATCATCTCGATTTTTTATTAACATTTATTACTAATGTTAACGATTTTTTGGGTTTTTTCTTTTCATCGCACGTTTATCACCGTCCTATAAAACAATAGTTTCGTTACGTTTATTTTCGCTATGCGTTTTATTTAGAAGGTTTAATCAGTCACCGTGCACTTTCCCGCCAAATCTTGATCATTTCTCAAGTTTACAAATCATCTGAAAACCTTTCAGTTATAAACAACTGATTTCAGATGAGGTCAAATCAGACGATATTACACTTTCCTTTCAACTGTGTCAGAAACCAAGAAGCAGTCAAGGCATGTCATTCGATCTCTTATTTCACGAATAAATTCATTCGAAGTGGAATGCCCTTATGAAGGTCAAAGAACCGAGCATTGCGGATGCTACTCACAAAATTCGACTGAAACAATCTTGCTTACAGAACTACACTGGTCTGCAGGATCGGAATCATGATTCTCGAAGTCACCTTGCTTGAAAAACTGCAGTCACTGCAGCCAGAGACGTCTCCAAGATTTCAAGAACCCCTACAAGGTGAGTAGAGTTACTCTTCTTTAGAACTATGGTTCTATGAAATGGGGGGCCGAATATTGCATTGCTGTTGGGTAGTGACAGAATGGTTAAACATATTCTGGATAATTGTGAATATAGATGAACACCAGCGAACATCAGGCCGTCTGAGATGATGAGCATTTAGAGGGCTTCATTTTTGCTTCAAAATAAGTCCTATGACAGACCCTCCCCCTTCATACTCTACTGTTTCTGGTGCTGATTGAGGTGATATGTGTTTGTCTTTGTTCTTCCCACATAAATGATGATATTGAGAGCTAATGGAGTTTTGTAGCATGTAATCAAACTTAATTAATCCATCCTAATTACTCTGCTTAATTACTATTTTTAATTACAATAGATTCTGTTTTCATCTCTGCAGTCATCAGTCAATTAGTTAATGGAATCAATATTGTTTCGCTTATCAGGAGAATTGGTAGTCATTCATATATCAGTACCAACAGGTATTTGAATAGCACTAGCTCACCCAATTTGCCATCTGCTGTTTGGACCCCTATGCCCTCTAAAATATGGGGCTCCTTACTTTTCTTAGGTATTTCATGGTATTTCATTAGCTGACTCAGACTAGCTGATTCCATCAAAAAATCAGGACCTTGGTGCAAGAATACAGAATCTGAACACCAAAGAAGCTACACAAAAAAATCAAAGCTACAAGTGGTTGATTTTGAGACATTATTTTCATGTTCTTTCCTGACTATTGGTTCAAGGCTTCTCATAGACGATGCTCGTAAAGCAGATGGAATAGAATAAGGCAATTTATAGACATTAACAGTTTGTCAAGGGGTATATTTCAAGCACCTGCTAGAAGGATGATATCAGAATCTAGTTTTTCTTAACTCTAGACAGAGAATCCATAGGGTAACTGTATCCACCAGATTATGTTGAAATCTAAAGAAGGTTTATGATTTTATTTGGCTGTCTGGTGTCTGAAGTTCTAAAGTTTCATTTCTTTTAAAAATTTAAATTTATAATCAGATTTATAATGTCAGAGGAGTTGGAAATTTGAAATAAATGAGATTTGGGAATAGTTTGAATTTCACAATTTGTCTGTTGTAGTTTGTATAAACAGTGGAAAATTCTAAAATTTGAAACTTTAATCTAGGATGTTCCAAGGTCTTAGCTTCTAACATTGTTTTTAGGACATACTAACTCAAAGATAGTATCGAGAATACGTAGCTTAGATGATGAGATTTCAGTTGAATAACGATTATTCACTTCAGCAGCACTAAACATCTTTATTTCGTATCATGAATGTTTCTGTTGTTTGACCTAGATTAAAAAGTTAATTGTTGCGAGCTTATTAACATGGTGAAAGTGATAATTGAGAGAGTTATTAGTGCTTGAGATATATAATCCATTGTTTGGGTGTATCATCAAACAAAAGATAAACTGAGAATTGAGGGCAGATTGCTTTTCTGGTTTTCAACTGATTTTCATGGATCTTCATAGATCTTGTGAATTAGGTTTAAAAAAAAAAAGATCTTGCAAGGCAATTTTCCACAAGATTTCCAGAATCAATTTTTTTTAATAAAATTTTTTCAGCAATAACATTTTGTTACCTGGTTAATCCCTGAAGACTAAAAAACTAAAACTGCATCTACAGCATAAATTAAACTGAAAGGAGTATTTTGATCAGTTCCCCACAAATTGCCAGTAAAGATCAATAGATACCCCAAAACCCATTGAATCAGACATAAGAATACCAGCTTACTTTTAAGTAGAATAACTACAGAAATGCCCATACTGGGCAGACAGAACGGCACCACTGTCACTCATTGCTACAGTCTCAAACAGATCAGAGGATTAAAAAAGTGTTCAATCCTATCTGAATTTGTTTATCTGAAACTGAAATTGAGCTCTGTCAGCTTGTGAAGTATGTATTCAGGAAGAGGACTATATAAATAGCTGAAATCATACTCCTTCAGCTGGTAAAGTATACATTCCGATATAGGACTAATAATGAGCTTTATCTCTTGGTAAAGAAAGTATAGAGGCATCTACACAGAGAGCTGAAATTGAGCTCTGTCAGCTTGTAAAGTCAATATTTAGACAACAATGTACCTTTAAAGACTCTACCACTAGATGTTCTGTTATTGAACATAATATTTTGTGTGTGTGGGCTGTGTTTTCGAGTTACTAGTCTGGTTTAGGAAAGATAGAGTGGTAATGAGGGATAATTATAAGACAAATCCAGATATTGTAGGCTCTCAATCAAATATTTAATAATTAATTATCACCTTACGTAGTTGACAGTATTACAGCAGGTGTTCAGATTATACCAGGCTAATTTAGAGTGTTCATAATACAATATTTAGTTATAAAACAAGCTTTATTGGATATGATAGAGGATGGAAGACAGTATTTATTTGTGATTCAAGCGTAGGCTATGTGTATAATATGTACAGTTTGGATTGTATAAGCTATTATTCAGTCATTTAAGTTAGCTGTTCAAATTTGATAATTTAGTAGTAACATATTTTTTTCTTGAATGAATCAATTGTTGGAGTCAATTTTGACATGTAGCCTATTTGAACAATTAGGATTTGCCAATGAAACCATGGATTATTGAAAGAACATTATCCATTTCCGTTTCACAGACAAAAGAAGTTTTTGTTGTATTACCCAGTTCTAATGTCTGTTAATATAGATGTGTGAAAAATAAAACCAGGAAATACCATAGGATAACTCTAAAAGACACTGACATTTTTAGTGTTTAAAACAATTGGATTTTAGTTGAATGAAAACCCTCCTTGTCCAGTGAGTGGAATATGAAATATTGGAAATTCAAAAGAAACTTTATTCTACAAGGATAACAACTTACATTCTCAGTTAAGGATCCTTTCTACTGGCTGGTCTTTGGCCAAACCTCTTGGCATTGATCTTTTCCAGATTATCCGTATCTATTTACAGATGGGTCAACTGGAAAATTAGTACTGAAGGAAAGAATCTTAATTGAAACTGAAAACTGGTCCGGTGATTGTTTAGTTCTATTTTGTGGAATATAAAATATTGGAAATCCTACTGTAAACTTTGTTATATTTTCATTTTGAAGTCAAAGATTTTGTTAAACAAAACACAAGACAATATTATGGAATATAATTTCAAATAATAATATCAAAGATTTTGTTTTAAGTGGTGAATTGAAACGTTAGGATTGCAATAGGCTGTTTTTTGGTAGTGATCTTAGATTTTCACAGCAAATTTAGTAAAGTAAGTTTTTGTTTTATTTTTGTGTGTAAATTTCAAGTCTTTTCTTATACTAATTTGGAGTAATTGTCCTGTCCAGATTTCTCTCGAAAGTAGGTGAAAGTGGTTGTAAAAACAATATAATTGCAATTACGAAAACATAGGCCGAGGTGAAAATTCAGTAACACCAATTACTGTTATGTGCAATCAAAAGAAGGGGAGGACATTGAAAAACCATTTTTGTTTTCAAGTGCGAATGTTGACACTGATGTGCATTTGTTCCCTCATTGCACATTGTAAGGCATCATCCATCTTCATAAAGAATTAAAAGCAGAAAAGTAGAATATCAAGCTCCATTTCTATTTGATTTAGTTGCAGACAATCTTATTTGTTTTAAACATTATCGTATAAGGTTGTTGACAGACATTACAAAATGATTTGATATATCTACAGTAAAATATTTAATTCTAACTCGACTAGACAGATATACATCATATTGTCAATAATTTTATTGTTTGACATGATCTAACAACATCAAATATCAATGAATATTCCGTTATTTCATTTTTCAAATTCAATTAGCTAGTCTAGTTTGCTTACTTTACTCAAGGGGATCAAAAGAGGTTTTCTACATTTTTTATGTGTATCAGGGACACTGATATTGCACCATTCAATTGTTCAATCAAACATCTGTGGTTCCTGCAAATGCACTCAAACTATGCTATACACATAAATAATTTAGGAAACCTGTTTATAATCTCTTTAAGTTCTATATTGAAATTTTTCCAAAATAAGCTGTCCTGTTGAGGATTTTGTATCTGAGACCCAACTAGTATTTAAACATGGTGGCATGATATTGTAGATTTAATAGATTAATCAGTGCCACTTGTGACTAGTTTTGTCATCTTGGCATCTCTTTCAGAGAGTCCACAAACCTAATATTACTTTTTTTGGTAGACTTGCGGAACAATAAGTGCTATTCTATGACAAGGTTTGTTGGTTTGTCATCTCTGCATTTCTTTCTGAGAGTCTGAATGGCTAATAATGCTAATTTAGGTTTGTCATCCTAGCATCCCTTTCAGATATTCCACATGGCTCCTTATATTTATTTAGTATTTAGGTTTGTGAATTCAGCATCCATTTCGAAATGTCCACATACTTCATAATGTTTATTTGGTTTTTCAGATTTATCATCTTCTTATCTCAGCATCTCTTTCAGAGAGTCCGCAAAGCTGTTTAAAATTCCTAGTACAGCATTTGGAGGACTCTCGCAGACTACCTTTATGAGAGTCCACCAGGATTATCCGAGACTTTTGACAAATTTTTAGGCCTGTCTCAGCATCCCTTTGATAGAGTTGCACATATCTAATAGTGTTCAATGATGTATTGATCACAGAATACAACTGTCATACTAGGCTGGCAGCAAACTACTAGTAGTTAGTATTAGTCTTAAACTATTGTACAGTATGAGTGAATAGACATTGTACCACTGTCCTAGTGTGTTCCCTGTTCTACAGTCAGTGGCAAGAATTATTAGTTATTACTTGTTCAACATTGGATCTAATTACTTTGTGGCTCTTTTAATATTTCTTTATAAGACATCAGTTCCCCAACATGACTGAGTAGTTTGGATTTTTTTCTTTTGGATTTTATTGATGGTTGTGGTTCTTTGAACATTGGACTGAAAGACATTGAAGACTCATCTACACAACTTGACTGGTTAGTTGGGATGTTTTTTTTTTGTTTTTATTTCATTGATGCCATAGTTTTTGTTCTTTAAACATTGGACTGCTAGACTTCAAGAGACAGCCCATCCTGACTGTTATTTTGTCAAATATTGGTTGTTTGTGTTATAGAAGATACTCTCCTATAAAAGCACTGGCCAAGGTCACAATAAGAGAACATACTTCTTTTAAGTGTTTGTGTTGAATTTGATTAATGTGGATAGTTGTGGCTCTTTAAACATTTGACTGAGAAACACTGAGGACATCTCACAACTTGATTTTTAGTTTGAAATGTTGAATGTGTTGTTTTATTGATGTTGATAAATAGTTATCGGAATATTTTTCGTAAGAGGAAATTTAAAAGCACTGAGTGTTTTATTTGAATTGTGGCGTTTAACTGCTCAATTGCAGTGACAAATCAATGATATATATTAATATAGGAATATAATTTAAAGAGAAAACATCATTCAGTATGTTTATACACAATACAAGTCTTTTTTAGTCATTGGATTCTAAGACTAATATCTAGTTTTAGTGCTGTTATATGTTCGGGTGATATGGTGACAAGACAAACTTGTAAGTAATGATGCAACACATCATTTTTTTGTTAACAAAAATATTCTATTTTGATATTAGATCAAGGGTTTTCAACTTCGGGATAATTACCCCTCAAGGGGCAAGTTTGAAATTTTTGGAGGGAAATGGAGCGTTTTGTTGTCTAGCATAAAATTTTTGGACAATGTGGACAATGATAATTTAAGTTGTACTATTCAGTCAAGCTATATTCTCCCGATATGTAAAAGATTGCAGGAAAAACCTAAGAGAAATTGATGAAGTAGTAAAGATTTATTTTGGAAAGGGGGGTAATAGTACAGATTTTTAGAAGGGGGGTAATAGTACAGATTTATAGGGGGAAGGGGGGTAATAGTACAGATTTATAGGGGGAAGGGGGGTAATAGTACAGATTTATAGGGGGAAGGGGGGTAATAGTACAGATTTATAGGGGGAAGGGGGGTAATAGTACAGATTTATAGGGGGAAGGGGGGTAATGGTACAGATTTATAGGGGGAAGGGGGGTAATGGTACAGATTTTTAGAAGGGGGGTAATAGTACAGATTTATAGGGGGAAGGGGGGTAATAGTACAGATTTTTAGGAGGAAGGGGGATAATGGTACAGATTTTTAGGTAGTGATCTTAGATTTTCACAGCAAACTAAGTAAAGTAAGTTTTTGTTTTATTTTTGTGTGTAAATTTCGAGTCTTTTCTTATACTAATTTGGAGTAATTGTCCTGTCCAGATTTCTCTGGAAAGTGGTTGTAAAAACAATTTGATTGCAATTATGAAAACACAGGCTGGGGTGAAAATTCAGTAACACCAATTACTGTTATGTGCAATCATAAAGGGGGTAATGCAATTGATCAAGGATCCTGAAAGAGGTAATGAAAAGAAAATGGTTTAAAATCCCCTGCATAAGATTGTAACGATAGACTTAAATCATTGTGTCATTAACTGATGTAACAGGAAATACTGGTAAGTAATGATGCAACTCACTGGAATATAATCTATTGAGGAAACATCACTGTCAGACACTAGGCTGCTTCATTGTGTAAGATATTGTCATTGTGTAGTATATCTTAATTGTCATTGTGTTGTTGTCATTGTGTTGTTGTCCTTGTGTTAGATATTGTCCTTGTGTAGTATATCTTAATTGTCATTGTGTTGTTGTCATTGTGTAAGATATTGTCATTGTGTAGTATATCTTAATTGTCCCTGTGTTGTTGTCATTGTGCAGGGACATTTCCATTATCAGTGTGTTGGACATTGAGGGTTTTAATGCAAGTTTTATGCTGGCCAAAATGCAGTGTTATCAAATATTATACATATATATAATCACTCAGATATTGAGAGGCATGATCTGGCTGATGAAATGTGAAATGTTGATCCAGTGAGATTTTTCTAGTATTGGAATGGAAAGAAGAATAAGGTGACTAAATCATTTAAGAATAAAAAGTAGAATTTAGTGCTTCATATTTTACGAAAACTGTAGCAAAAATGAAGGCATGAAATAAAAATTCAGACAATTTTAGCAAATATATCTTGAGCCTAAGAGTTTTATAGAAACACAACTTTCCTTTCAACAAAAAACAGAGAATGAGAGAAACTCAATATTTTTATTATAAATAAGATTTGACGTGAAATAGAAATAAATGAGATTTTGAAATTAAATAACAAATCATAAAAATAAACCAATAGAAAAAATAAAGTTAATAAAAGTGTGAAATTCTACACCATTGATCAGGAGGCGTTATTGAATTATTTTATGAACATATATACATTTATCACGTTAAAGGGATAGGTGGGCCATTTTGGAGGGTTGATTTGTGTCTTGAAAGTATGTAAATAGTCTTGAGAAGTACTAGAAATGTATTGAAATTGTATAATTCTTTCACAAACTTTTCTTTTTAACTTTCAAACGCGATTAATTCTTGACACACTTGATTTGAAGAGTCAAATTTCAACGGCGAGTTGTGAACACAATTAGTGATTGGCTGAGCTAAAAAACTCATGTTTCTGAGACTAAGGTACAATTGGTAAAAAATATGACACGCTGTTCTTTTAAAAGCAGTTCGCCATTTTTGTTGTCCGTGACTAACAAGTTGAAAAATGACAACAAGAAATGATATTTGAATGTGAAATATGAATTAGAGTTGTATGTTTAAAACTTATTTTTGATTTGAATAATGGACTTGGTAATGATATTTTAGTTTCATGTTTGGCTAACATGATTGATATTTAATGAATTAAAGGTGTTTTTTTTAGGGGGTGGGGTAATTTTCAATTGCAGGTTCATGTTTGAGACTTGTATGATATGCAACATGTTGTAAAAGGCCAGAAACAAACAATTATATATATTGATTAGAACATCCAATTCTAAAACATGATGGAAAAATCCTCCCAAGACCTCTGATGATTTAAAAGAAATGCTCTGATGGCTGAAGAAATAAAGAGCTTTTTTGAAAAAAAGAAAATGTATTTAAAAGATAAAGTAATTCTTCTATTTCTGAAAGGAAAACTAAATCAGTGCAAATGTCAATTATTTCTGCTTTGTTCTATTTTTGGTTTAAAGAAAGGAATTTGAGTGATTTTAGAAATTCTTGGATGGTTTTTTTCTGAAAGTGGAATAAAGTTAATCTTTGGAAAAGTTCTGACGTCAAACTCAATGAAATAGGATTTATTTTCCTTGGAAAAGATCATTGCTTGATCTTTCCAATTAGTCTCCTATGTAAAATTGATGGTCGTGTGTGTTTTTTTTTCTATTTTGGTTTTTGCATCCCTCTTTGATTAGATTGGATTTATGTTTTGCTTTAATTTCACATTTTTGATGTGTCTGCTAATTTGGTGCTATGTAGAGTTAGCCAATTTTCTAAAAAAGAATTCTGCCGATCTTGTTTTCCTAGCCCCTTTAGTAACACTAAAGAATTCAACTTAATTGAACTTAGTTACAGAACAGTATTAAACTTTATTTACCATGTTCAAAATTATTACATATTTCTACTGTGATTCACTTTAGCAGGTAAAACTTGAGTTTTAGGCCGAGGTAATAAATATTCACAGTGTCACATGATTCAAACAAGACAAGCGACATCTTTATTGTAATTTGTACTGTATGTCTTGTTAATTTAAACACCAAATACTATATCTATTGCAACAAAACAATAGAATACAAATACTAAAGTACAAAACAATAGAATACAAATACTAAAGTACAAAACAATAGAATACAAATACTAAAGTACAAAACAATAGAATACAAATACTAAAGTACAAAACAATAGAATACAAATACTAAAGTACAAAACAATAGAATACTAAGTACTGAAGATTATAAAACAAGTACAAAACAACAGAATGTATTAAGGTACAAAACAGTAGGACAAAGAACAAATCTTGTTGATATTTACAGTAAAAAATAGCAATAATGTAGAGTAAGATGTCTAAAGCAATAATAGTGAAGTAAAACATCCCACTTGTCTTATTATATTCTAATTACCATAATATTTATATCTGATATGATATGATAGATAGAGGTAGAATAGATAGATAGGAATGAAGGTAACTGTCGCCATATGTTCTTATTGCCAGACTTCCAGGAATGGTGCCAAGTCTTTCTGTGTTCTTACAGTGATGATTTAAACTCTTTCAGAATATAGTTGGTACTCAGCAGTCATAAATCTGAACTGTTGATTTGGGTGTATTAACCAGTCATGCCTGGCTTGAGTTTTAAACTGTGGATTTGGATCCCAAGACTTTTTTTACCAGTCACTTTATTTGTGTGTATTTTACAAGTTATGTCTGAACAGAGCTCTAGACTGTTGATTTGACTGTATTTACTAGTCTTGTCTGACTAGAGTTTAAAATGCCTGATCCAATTTTGGGAATTTGACCGACAAAGGCTGAAATATCGTCTGAACTGAACTCAGATATTTCAAGTAAAGTCATCTGTTGTGCTTCACCTTTTAGAGATATATTTTAGCTGTCTGTATCACTTTTTAGGATGATAATCAGACATCTGGATTTTCTTTAAGATAAGGAAAATAAGGAATGGTGAGAATAGAGGTACAAGGACCAAAGTGCAAATTGCATCTCATCCTGTACCTTGTGTATTCACATTATCTAAATAGTATTGATAATTGATAATCTCACATCATACACCACCCAGGACACTGCACCTCTTCTTTTCGCACCTGAAAGGGACAGGGCGCCATCCATTTGACCAATCGTACTTTAGTCTCAGAAACAGGAATTTTTTAACTAAGCTTATCAGTAATAGTGTTCACAGCTGACCATCAAAGTTTGAGCCTTCATATCCATATTTGAAAGTTAAAATGACCACTTATTATTTCTTGAAACTTTGCCCTTTGAGAGTGAATCCAGTAAAGGTTGAATTATCCAAGCTGTTGAATACATATCTAGCAGTTAGTATAATAACACCAGGTTATTATCAGAACATGTCTTCTGATCTGTATCCCTTTAAAACAATATTGATCACATATAACATCTCTCTAGGGACCTGTTGACTCTGATTAATATTACACTTCCATTATCAAATCTTTATTTAGTGGAATATTGGAACATATGGAATAAACCAGGAAATTTTCTGGACGAGAGACAGACACTTAGCATCTTCTGTGAACTGTGGCATTCTGGATTTGTCAAGGCGGCTCACACCATCAGGCTTATAAGAACTGAATAATAAGAAAGAAAAAAGTGTGGGGGAGATCAGCAGGGCCAGTCTTAATTCTAGGAAAGGCTATTCTCCGACTGCAATCAACCAACTTCAGTAACAAGTAACTTTGTAAGCAGCAGGGTCAGTCTCTATTCTAGGAAAGGCTATTCTCCGACTGCAATCAACCAAATTAAGTAACAAGTAACTTTGTAAGAATATATTGATGGGATTTCGAATTTCTTTATAAGATAATTCAGATAGTAATTGTTTGTCTCTGAATTGAAAAAAATCATTTCAATGACAAATCTTGCCAGACCGGATTACAGAGATGGCAGTGAAGCAGTCATGATTCCTCTTATGTAAGTTCAAATTGGCATGATGGCTTTTTCTATCTTTTTCCTGAAGAGTTACGTTTGGTTAAGAAATGAAGAAATCAAGTTGTATTATGGTCTCAATCAGAACTAAATGAATAACTAATCAATGTATAGTCTAGGATTCATTACCATAATTGAATGATGGAATTGGGCTGTCCGGTCTCGACAGAGTTTATTGAAAATGGTATTATTTTAATTGAATATCGTTAATTGAACAGAGTTGGATTAATTAGTTACTTTCTTTGTGATAAGTCATCATGCTATATATATTCCAGTTGACCTTTTAGAGGTTATTATAGTTATTATGATGACTTTGACTAATATTACTACAATTCAGATTTATTGCTGAAGGTCGTTATTTGGCAATCTGATTAAAGGTACAGACAGTTACTCACCACACATTTGGTCACAGACTAAAATGTATGTCTGTTTTTGTTTTCTGTGGGTGACTCAACTTTCCATCCATGATATTACTCAATTTTGATTAAATGAGTTCATTGCTTGAAGGAAATGCAAGCACAGCAGAATAAAAGCACCTGAGATTTCGATTCTTTGGTTTTTTCCAATGAATACGAAAATATTCAATCTGATTAAAATGAAAATCTGGATGTTTCCTTTGAGTACGCTTTAAGTGACTCCATTTGCTATTCATGATCTAATAAAATTGTTATGCATATCCTGTTCTATTATAAAAAAATGAAATAGAAAATAAATAACCAATCAAGTGCTCCGTTCAATTTCCGTATTATATAGGAGAATTGGTAAAGATAGAGAAAAAAAAGAAAAGTTTTTGCTGCGAAATATTTGAATGATTTTCTAAACTTTTTCATCACAGTAGGCTATTGGCTAGATATTTTCTGTTTTAAGTGCTAAACTCAGATCCAGGACCTTCAAGTAGAATTTTGAGATAGTCATAGTTAGATATTGGCTAAGTGTTTTATAATGGAATGCCTAAATTCTGATGTTATTGGATCAATTTCCATTGAACATGATTTAAAGAAAAATTTCAACAGAATATGGATGGCATGTGCAGAGAAATCAACTAGAGCTGCATCAGATTCAAATGTGAAATTGAGCAATATAGAGCTTGATTTCATTTCATCTGATATTTTGTACAATTGACATGTTCAATAGGTTCAAGGCATGTTATAATTTTAAAATTTACTGTAAAGAATTGTAATCCAAATAAATCAGAATTACAAAATGAAAAATATCAAACACAGAAAATCTAAACGTATTGACCTAGTAGTTGACAAAAGGTTGAGAAATTATGTACATTGATTGAGAAAAGGAAACAGGTGCTCCCCAATCAACCTCATGTCTAATTCTCAATTAATTATTGATGTTCTATATCTTAACGACTAAACTTAATTATATATTAATAAGATTAACAATTTATTTTATACCTAATCTGCATAACTAATATTATCCAAACAAGATTTTCAAACTATGTGGACTTTATGAACGAGATATCCATTGTAATTACCGAATCAACATTATGGTTTGTTAACTCTCTGAAAAGAATATTAAGACTCAAGTATCAAATAGTCAGCATTAACTATGTGGCTGCTGAAAAAGGTAGTGACTTGATAAACCAAAGACCTGAAAAAGGTTATTAACTATGTGGACTCTCTGAAAGGGATGCCAAGTTGACAAAGCTAAATACTGCATTATAAACATTATTAGCTATGTGGACTCTCTGAAATGGATGTAGAGCTAAATACCAAATAAACATTTTTCTCTGCAAATAATGTAGAGTTGAAACACAAAATAATCTCTGAAATGGATGCCAAGTTGACAAGCCAAATACAACATAAATATTATTAGCCATGTGGACTCTTTGAAAGAGATGCACTGTTGATAAACCTAAATACCCAAATACCAATATTAGCTATGTGGAATTTCTAATTATATTTATTTTAGTATTTTTGTTTTATCAGTCAGGAAACAGAGTTTTAGAAGAAATAAGAATCAATAAATCAATCAGGATAAAAATGAGCAGAAAAGAAAAAAAAATGATAAAAGCTACTTGTCGTCCTTGTGAAATTCTTGACATTTCCACCCGAGACGACATGACGTAGATATAAACTAATTATAACCACTATTGACCATTATCATCTTCAAATTATACCTATTATTAATCTAGAAATAAAACTAATGGTTAAAATCAATAGAACAATATCAAAACATTTCACAGAGCAACTCTGTGCCATTGAGTAGAACTTCTCTAGAAAAAAGGAGCTATAAAAATACATTATTATTATTGTAGAATGCAATAGACAAATTTCAATTTGAGAATTATCAATTTGTTCAAAAGTTTGAAGTTTGTAATATTAGTAGTCCTATTGTGGGTCAGGTATTGTTATTTAGGCAGGGTATTCTTATTCTTTTAGAAGACCTAATACATTTGAAGTTTGTGACATTGGTATACCTACTTTATACCAGATTTTGAGATCAAGGCAGGGAATGCTTTCTCTTTCAGAAGGCCTAATACAACTTTACAACAATACCTGAGTTTCACTGTCTCAACTCTTCAAAAACTACAACTTATTTGTACTGGGATTCACTGTGGCAGAAAACTGTTGTTTTCAGAACTGAGGTAGTAATTATTCATGGTTTCATGTAATTTTTTTAGACTGGATAATCAACACGCCTCCATTTTCATATCTGTTGTGTAAATATGATAACACACCCCTAACTCAGGAATATTATAAAAGTATGCAAAATGTTGTTTTTGATTGCTTAAAACTCAGGCATTTCTTCATACACAGCTATTTGGATAAAGTGAACAACTGTCCCATCTAGTAATTAATTAGTGGGTGTGGTTAAAACGAGGAAGGATCAATGTATATTCAGTATGTAATCAGGTATAAAAGGATGTAAGTGAATATATCGTGATTGTTGTTGATTTACTCATAAATCTCATCAATAATAGAAGCTGGAACCCCTCAGGGGGGATTCCTCCATTTATTCTAATCCACTTATTGTTATCAGGACATTTGATGCTTGTGTGTATACCAGTCATTTGACTAGTTAGACAGTTGAATCCACTATTTTCATTATTTAGATTATGATCACTATAGTAAAGTTGGATGGCTGTTGATAGTGACAGAATTTTGCAAACAGTCGTCCAACCAAAGGCCTAAAAACCTTTTTTGGGTTTTCTTCAACTGAAATACAGTACCACCAAATAAAAGCATAAAAATGGATAAAATTTGAATTCATCCAAAAAATAGGATTTCTCTGATTTGTTTTCTCTGAAAATGTGAGGGTGAAGGTTTTATTGATGAAATTACATCAATTCAAATTCAATTTTCTCTTCATTATCTCATCCTTTTCTGATAAAAACGTGATATTTTTAGCAAAAACTTGAGAAGTAGAATTATCTGGTTATTTTTTTACGTGTTAGAGGAAAATGAGTATAATTTGTCTTCGTGTAAGGCGTCATTAACGACAAATCAATTATCGGAATTACCTCCCTTGGTTATTGAGTTGAAATTACTCAATAATCGTAATGTCGCCCATTATCTCATTAAAGTTCCTGATTGGTTTTCATGAAGTGTGCAATTAGGGAAATTTTTTTCCTATTTCCTAATGTTAAAGAATCTTTAACATAAACAGTACTGGTCATACCCTACTACCAACATAACTAGAGTCTTTTCCATGTTCTCTCAAACTAATCCTTAATCAACAACCTAAACTTCCATATTTGGTATACTATTTGTATGATTTTCTACTGTCCAGGGATCTTAAACATAAAAAGACTGTATCACACAGCTAGGGCCTTCGTTTATAATCTTATCTGAACGGTCAACTTTAATATAACTTTATTCAGAAATTCATGCTGAAAGTTTAAGACGATTCTCAAGTGAAGTGGTTTCAATATTCTACATTGACCATAAACTCCGGATTAATTAATTTTCGTGAGATCAAACATCCTTTGATTATTGAGGTGATGATAATTCCTGTCAGGCGAGTCAGAAAAATATCTGGAAAATATCGAATATGGAATACAGTCTTCTATTTTCTGAAGGAATGGATAGAAGCAGTCTTCCAGTGGAGATTATCCTTGAAAACTTCATTAGGCCACATTTAAAAGAATGTCTGTTTCCCCTCCCCCAGGTCTACTCTTTTTAAACAGACCAGACAGGCAGGTAGTTTTATTTTATTGTTTTTTTTCAACTGGATGTCATGGATGGTTTGACTTTTCCACTGGAGACCACTTTGTGCTCAATTTGAGTGTATTTATTTATGATTATCAATCCTTTTGCTTTCAAGCACAATTAAAATACATTTAGTGCATAAAACTAATGTAGCATTAAAGTGTATATTTACCACTTTATGATTTGTCAGTTATTAAAGCTTTTATTGATAACATATTAATAAATGTATGGCAAGATGTAGATTCCAAATTGCCATAGTTTGTTTGTTATACATGTATACTGTATTCAGGATATTTACCCTTGAAAGTATAAAACTGCAATCTTGTCACCAAGGCTTGAAATAAGCGGCTGGACACAGACATTGTTTGGGACAATCTCGTTTAAGCGGGATATTTTTGTCTGGTATTTTTGCTAACAGAAGTCAAAGTTGTGTGTTCTTGAAAAATGTTCTTTTTCACCTAATGGAAAGCGAAAAGGTTTGGAACAACAATAACATAGTCCAGATCATCCAGATTACTAGCACCTAGAGAAGACATGCAAGGTCTGGATGATCATGTCAAAACTCAAATGAACGGTGTTAACCAATGACGTCTATAAATAACATGATCTTTCATATGATATGATATTATAATTATTTTCAATCACGCTTTGATACTTCTATTTCAAATATTACATAAAAATTTAATACAAAACTGAGCCGGAGGAAATTGTCAAGCACCATGTTAAATAAACACCTCCGGATTTTATGATTAGCACGAGTAAATAATGAAAAATATCAAGCCAAAGAGATCACACATCGTGACAGTACAATAAACCAGTGTGTTAATTTAATCTGTCATTCCCAGATAGGCATCAGGAATATAACTAATCTCTATTTGAATGACATTAACATATTGGAGGTGAGAAAACGGTGAATTTCAGTTCTATTTTGACAGGTTTTATATGAAATTTTTTAATTGAAAATATATTGTATTTTTGCTGAGTCCGTTCCGAAATTTCAATTTTTTTTTCAAAATTCTTATTTTTGACCTGTTTGGTGCGAGGGGAAACAAACATGTTCTTTAATTTTTAAAAGGTATGATTTTCGATGCAGTGTATATACAGGTTACGGTATTTGATACAGCAGACTGAACATGGCATCGTATTTGATACAATAGAAAACAGAACTGTGTTCACATGGTGTCTGTACCCAAGATTTCATACCTCCTACAGTAGAAAACAGACTTGTGTTCACATGGCATCTGTACACTTAGATTTCATATTTGATACAGTAGAAAACAGACTTGTGTTCACGTGGCATCTGTACCCTTAGATTTCATATTTGATACAGTAGAAAACAGACTTGTGTTCACATAATGTCTACACCCCTAGATTTCGTGTTTGCTACAGTAGAAAACAGAACTGTGTTCACATGGCATCTGTACCCTTAGATTTCATATTTGCTACAGTAGAAAACAGACTTGTGTTCACATGGCGACTGTACCCTTAGATTTCGCATTTGATACAGTAATAAACAGAACTGTGTTCACATGGTGCCTGAACCCCTAGATTTCATATTTGATACAGTAGAAAACAGAACTGTGTTCACATGGTGCCTGTACCCATAGATTTCATACCTCCTACAGTAGAAAACAGACTTGTGTTCACATGGCATCTGTACCCTTAGATTTCATATTTGATACAGTAGAAAACAGACTTGTGTTCACATGACATCTGTACCCTTAGATTTCGTATTTGATACAGTAGAAAACAGAACTGTGTTCACATGGTGTCTGTACCCTTAGATTTCGTATTTGATACAGTAGAAAACAGAACTGTGTTCACATGGTGTCTGTACCCAAGATTTCATACCTCCTACAGTAGAAAACAGACTTGTGTTCACATGGCATCTGTACCCTTAGATTTCGTATTTGATACAGTAGAAAACAGAACTGTGTTCACATGGTGTCTGTACCCAAGATTTCATATTTGATACAGTAGAAAACAGACTTGTGTTCACATGGCATCTGTACCCTTAGATTTCGTATTTGATACAGTAGAAAACAGAACTGTGTTCACATGGTGTCTGTACCCTTAGATTTCGTATTTGATACAGTAGAAAACAGAACTGTGTTCACATGGTGTCTGTACCCAAGATTTCATACCTCCTACAGTAGAAAACAGACTTGTGTTCACATGGCATCTGTACCCTTAGATTTCGTATTTGATACAGTAGAAAACAGAACTGTGTTCACATGGTGCCTGTACCCCGTAGATTTCGTATTTGATACAGTAGAAAACAGAACTGTGTTCACATGGTGTCTGTACCCAAGATTTCATACCTCCTACAGTAGAAAACAGACTTGTGTTCACATGGTGCCTGTACCCCTAGATTTCGTATTTGATACAGTAGAAAACAGAACTGTGTTCACATGGTGCCTGTACCCCTTAGATGTTGTGCATGTTGAAGATCCCTAAAAAGTTGAAAAAAGAGTATGCTAATGAAGTTGTTTATTTTATATCTTATTTTCCACTGTATCAAGAAGCCCACACCGAAATATAAAACCTTTTCTCACGATTTTCCTATTAATAATGTTTGTTGTTTTGTGTTCCTTCAGTTTGAACGGGGAATGAAAAATGGCTGATATAAAGTGAGACAAATCCAAGATGGCAGATACAAGACAATTTCCTGTGGATGGATTAACTGTGATCAGACTTGGATAATTCTTTAATAAATCTACGATACTTCAACATCTCGTTTCCATTCGTCACCACTTCAACATGGCCGCTCACAAATACTGTTACTCAATGTTGACGCACCCGTCAATGAAGGACGCCATTAATTTGCATAATTATTCGACGCTAAAATTAGCTGTTTTGGGTAAGTAGATTTCAAGTATCATCTGGTTACTGATTGGCTGTCGTGTTGAACACTTCACGCTAGTCGAGAACTGTAAATTACCGACGTCTTTTATTCTTTTAAACTTGAATCTGGAATTGTTTCCATGGCATTACCTAAGGCTGTCCATCCAATGTAATTTTTCTTAATTGAAATTTTTCTGTAGTTTCATACCCTTGCTCTTTCAAGAAGGCAACAAGCTAAAGAATTGCAGAAATTTCTACAAATACATTTTTCAAACAAAATTCATTAAGAGCAACTGCTAGAGAACAGTCTAATGAACTGTATAAGTGAACTCACTTACCAATGTAACAAGTGGTTAAAAAAACTATGCTTGATAACCCCTTTATTAAGGATTTAATTTGGTATATAAGATTCAAACTTTTACTTGTATTACTGCAATGTAAGTCTTGTTAAGTTCAGATCTATATGAATTAAATAAATTTACATTTTGATTGTGAATATCAGAAGCATGGTGTTTGGGGACACACAATTTCTAAGTTCCTGCAAGTGACTGCTGTTTATGCCTTCAACTGTTCATTCTCTTTTCCCTTCCTTTTATTCTCCTGGCATGAAGGTCTTATAGAGTTCAGATTTAAATAAAATCAACATCAGAAAAGACTGATTGAGGAAGCAGGTCGGAAATGAGTTCTATGATGTATAGAGACATTCTTTACTCTGGTAAAAATCAATGATTATCTTTTATAATTGACCAGAATTATTCCATCTAGATTGAAATAAGAATATGATTTGATTTGAATAGGAATATATAGTTCATTCTAGATATACGAAATTTGATAAAATCACACAATACAGTTGAGGCCTTGGAATAGAAATAGAAATACTACTGTTAAAATAGTGAATACATCAATTGTAGAGCTATATAGAAATACCACTTTTAAAATAGTGCTAAATACATCAATTGTAGAGCTATATAGAAATACCACTGTTAAAATAGTGCTCAATACATCAATTGTAGAGTGATATAGAAATACCACTGTTAAATAGTGCTCAATACATCAATTTTAGAGCGATACAGAAATACTACTCTTAAAATTGTGCTCAATACATCAATTGTAGAGCGATATAGAAATATTACTGTTAAAATAGTGCTAAATACATCAATTGCAGAGCCATATAGAAATACCACTGTTAAAATAGTGCTCAATACATCAATTGTAGAGCTATATAGAATTCCTATTGTTAAAATAGTGCTCAATATATCAATTATAGAGTGATATAGAAATACCATTGTTAAAATAGTGCTCAATATATCAATTATAGAGTGATATAGAAATACTACTGTTAAAATAGTGCTCAATACATCAATTGTAGAGCGATATAGAAATACTACTGTTAAAATAGTGCTCAATACATCAATTGTAGAGTGATATAGAAATACTACTGTTAAAATAGTGCTCAATATATCAATTGTAGAGCCATATAGAAATATCACTGTTAAAATAGTGCTCAATACATCAATTGTAGAGCCATATAGAAATACCACTGTTAAAATAGTGCTCAATACATCAATTGTAGAGCGATATAGAAA
>NW_008706746.1:853489-856315 GCF_000327385.1 Lottia gigantea
GTAGTATAAGTAGGCCCTATAGTCATGATTATCAAAAAGATACTTGTCAGGAAATGAAGTTAAAAACAAAAAGACACTGGGCAATTGAGTTGAAGTTTTGGTCAATATCCAATAAAATGAAGAAATATGGTCACGATTATCAAAAATGTTGATGGATTTCCCTCAGAATCAACAGAATCTTTTGCTCAATTGGCAAGTTCTATGAACTATAAGAATTAAGAATTACAAAATCCAATTTCTTCATCAAAATTGTAGCAGCTCATCGGAACAATTGGTTTATAGTTTGTATAATGATCATCAAATTAGGTTAAACATCCAAGGTCTCAAAGTTGACGTCTACTCTCAGTTCAACAACCAATCAAAACTGTTGTTAATTCGTCGAGGGAAATAGAATGTTGAGGAGACACGAGAAAAGGGGAGATAATTGAATTTGACCGATATTTGATCAGTTGGTTTATCGCCTTGACGTCTACTAAATTTTCTAGAAGCAGAATTATTGGTTCCCTTTATTGTGTTATGGAGAAGTATCATCAGTCACAACTACTTATTTTCTTAGAAAACAAGTACAAAAGATTCCGTACTGCCAACAAAACTTTAAACTTGCTGGAAACATTGGTTGCAGGAAACATTGGTTGCAGGAGATAAACAATTCATATGAGGAGGAATGTCAATTATAAATGAGAAAGTATTTAATTAAGACAAGTGGTATCAGCATACCCTGCCCGGCACAACATCCGTCAATGCTGCTCAATATATAAAAATGCTCGGTAACTTCTGGTTTCAACAGTCAATCAAGATCAATGAAGATTCTTTTTACTCTGCTGATATTGTCAATTATCAACAACAAATATATCCTACTAAGACAGGATGTTAATTTACTTGTTACTTGCGAAATAGATGTTATTATTTTTACTTAGTAGTTGACTTATGTAATTTCGTGCCACCTTTGATGTCACAGGCAATATGACCAAGGTTATTTTTTTTTTGGATATTGTGAAATCACCTTTTGCTTTTCCATTTACATCAGTAATCTTTGATTAATGAACTTCATTTGTCTTGATGTATGACAGACATCATATAGTGAGGATTATTATCAATATGTCAATTTGATTACTGTATATCTGATATTCGACACAGTAGGCAGACAATATTGATGTTTCAACATTAGCTTTATTATTATTTCTCTTGTAATCAAATAAAAACAACCAATAATAAAATTAGCTTACTGGCCGTTTCTTACAATAAATAATTTTATTGGTATAGTGGCTGAATTGATTCTGTATATATCTTTAAAATAAGATGATTTTTGTAGACAGACACCAGCTTTATTTCTATTTTGACTAATCAGACAAAAACAGTCAATAAATAAAATTATTTTATTGGTCTTTTTATGGAATATATTTTATTGGTATAGTGGCTGAATTGATTCTATTAGTGCCTTCAGATGATTAAAGTTAAAGCAGATTAATATCAACTGATCAACTGTTCTTCGAGTCAGGTTTTTTTAGTCGTCTGAACTCAACCGGCCAAACTTAAGCTGCCTTAACTTATTCCTGCTTCAGACTTGCCTTGAATAGTTAAGCCAGATTATTATGTCATGTCTGCTTATTCTTATTCTTCTAACCCATTCCCTCAATTAATATTGTTGCTATAATGGGCATCCGTAACGATAATGTAACCTGAATTTCCCAATAACTTGCGAGGTAATGTCAGTGGCAGTGAGAGCCTCTTGAATCTTGGGGTACAAATAAGGGGCACACAGACAAAATGGGGGGTAGGGAAGGGGGTTACAACTGTAGAGGCTGAAATTCAAAACACGGTAACCCTGTGGAAGCCTCATTGTCTTGATCTTCTCATGGCGGTGCCTCCCAAGAAAATTTATAATTACTGAATTGATTTGGTGCATTATGACACAGTTTGGGGAAAATCATATACAAATCAAATTTTTAAACTTGTTAACAATAAAATAATCACATGAATAGAGCCAATAAATAAAATTAGTTTGGTGACCTTCTTATAAAATTGGTTTGTAAACTAATTAATAATGTAGCTTTCTTATTCTTTGGTTCAAAAGTTAGCTGTAAAAACTCAATAACAGATAAGTGTTAGAAAATGAATAAAAATCCATGATTTTTACTGTTGTCATCAGACTTAAGCAAATAGACACAGACAATAAATGCAATTAGTTTGCTGTCATACTCTTTTGAAAAAATATTTATATTGTTTAACCCCAGACAGTCTTACACAATATGGAATGTTAAAAATGAACTCCAAAGACTATTTCAACTTATAGAATATATAACAATATGATTTAAAAAAAATCTAATAAAATAGAATAGCTTGTTGGCTTTTCATTAAGAAATATTTTGTATTTAAAGATGGCTTCCCTTATTATAAAAATGCTAATACTTAAATGAATAGAAAGTAGAGGTGTTCTAATGACTTGGTAAAATACCAGTTTGTCTCACATGTCCATAATTAATTGATAACTAGCTAACTTTGAAGAGAATTACCAGCAGAATTCCAATGAGTGACCTATCAAGAAAGGTAAAAAAAGTCTCTTTTTGTTTATCCAGACTGTACTTACATAGACATTTATTATTGGTTAAAATTCTTAATTAAATGCAATAAGAACATAACGATATGATTAAGAATACATGATAATTCATTACAAACACCAATTAATCAAATAGCTTGCTTAATTTGACACTAATTAATAAGGAAACCCGTCTTTAAGTTTAATCAGATAGACAATAATGATGTAGATAAACAAAAGATTTATTATTATTACTAAGTGGCTTGTACTCTAGTTGAGCATGTGAAGGA
>NW_008706746.1:856365-926891 GCF_000327385.1 Lottia gigantea
TGCAGGTATGATTTACAACGTTTTTGATAATGAACACCCNCTTTAAAAGTAAGAAGCTGAACAAAGCAATAGAGACATTTATGTTCTAAAAGATGAACATAAAAGAAGAGTCAAATTAGCAAAATCAGAAGCATTGTTTACAATTCTGTAGATAATTTGACTGACTTAGTTTCAAACTGTTTGGTATTCATACTGAAACTGTAATGAATGACAGAAACTGACCGTCATGGCTAAAGTTCAATAGATCTCGTCAAGATTGCCAACGTCTTTATTTTTCGTCAATAAAATTATGGTAAAGTTGATGAAACCATTATTTAAATGAGACAAGACCGGGGAATCTAGAACTGATCATGATTATAATAACAGATAGAAGCTATCCTTCGTGTTCCCAGGTCAGTTCATGTTTGTCTCACTAACTACTGTATAAATAAATCATTCGGCCAGTTCCACAAAAACTTCCCTCAGGGTGATTTTGGTTTCCTTACACCATATTTTCTACTTAACTTAATTTGTGATGATTTTCACTGAAATTGATTTCAAAGCTGCCATAAAATTGCTTTTATTTTTCATTTCTGGGGCTAGTTGTAAAACAATTTAACAATCACCTGCTACATACAAGCCCTGTCTAGATTATGTAGAGTGAAAAAGCTATGGGTCAAGAGAATGAGAAGCCCAAAAATTCAGTGAGCAGCAGTAGAATAGCTTAGTTTGTAGTTGTTAAAAAATTCTGATGCCTGTGCCTGTGCTTCCGAGAATCAGCCAATTGTCGTCTTTCACCAATCAATGTTATTTAGAGCCAGTGAAGATCTTAACCAATTATTTATATGAAGTGGTCGAGTGATATTAAGACAGTGTTAAAGAGTAAAATGTTACCACCAGGACCAATATAGATCAATAAAATATCAGTATTAACTCTCCAACTCTCTATTACAGTGTGGTCAGTTAAAACTTGGGAAACTATCATGATCCTGACTACTAACTCATGAACTAATGATAGGAATTAAAATGTCAGAAAGTGGTCAATTCCAGCACAACATAAATGACATATCAGAATGATCAAATTTTATGAATGAAAAGAGGCCCAGGTCATGAAATTATAGAAAAAGAAACTTTGTCATGACTTGAAACAAAGATGGGCAACTCAGTACAATGTGCCAATTGAAAGGCTGATTTGAAATGTTTTGGTGATCAACTATGCTGATTGGCAGCACCATGCAATGTGCAATGAGTAAAATTTGCCATTTCTAAGAGCTAGAAATGAAATGAGTGGAGGTTTTTCTGCACCATGTGGGCTAATGAAGACGGGCAACACCATGCTAGGTGCAAGGAGGAAAATTTTGCCAGGACAGCTGCATTAGCCTGCTCTTTTCCAACTGTCGAGGGATCTTTAACGTGCACAGCCTATAGCACAATGGGCCTCGGTTTATGGTCCCATCCAAACGACCAGACACTTTATTCATATCAGCCCCTCGTACCTGCATCACTGACAAGGGGAAACTGGGTTGAAGAATCAGAAGGTATTAACTTGACCTATGCTGGGATTGAACTCTGGACCTTCAGGTTAGCGAGCAAGCGTTTATCTCACTGAGCCACCGCAGCTCCCTAAGAGCTAGAGAATGATAGAAATAAACTGCCAAGTTGATTGAATTAGTTTTACAATGGTTCAGTTGGATCAATTTAACCATTAGTATTTTTAGTCATTAATCTCTCGAGCCTTTCCTCCAATCAACACGATACTTTCTCTAGAGTAATTACTCCAAGCTTAATCTATCTTGTCACTTGAACCTGTTTTTGTGAAGAGTTGCTTAGCGTTAACGAGGAAATCGGTTGCTGAGATACACGGTGATGTATTGGTGGGAAAATGAAGCTGACAGACGACAGTTAAGAGCAATATTATCGATACTAAAACAATTATAACATAATCTTTAGCTTCAGTTGTCCAGACACAAGCGAATCTTTAGTCTGAGTTGTCCAGACATAAATAAATCTTCAGCCAGTGCTGTCCAGATGCAAGATTATCTTAGCCCAAATTTTTAAGACATAAGATAATCTTAAGCCTTAATTTTTCAGCCACAAGCAAATCTTTGGCCTGAGTTGTCCATTCTCAAAGTGGTCTTTAGAATGTGTTGTCCAGTTTCAAAATAGTCTCTTTTATTTGACTGCATTAAAACTTGGACTGTAGATAAGATCATATTTATCTTATAATCTAAATGATACCAAAAGAATTCTTTGAATCTAATTCAACAAATGGATTTGATTATTATCTTAGAATAATTTTTAGACTGTTATTATTTTTATATCAATTTCATGAATGAACTGGAGACAAACCAGATGTTGAATTTTTATTCTTTTTATTCTAATTACCTGGGAAAAGCAACTTTTTAAATGAAAGTGATATATCATAGTAATATTGATAGAAATTTTCAGACCAGAACATGAGGATTGCTACTGAAGTGGTCATTATATCACCTTAGACATGTTTACCCAGACACTCAAGACATGGTTAATGATTATCCAGTCACAATTATCATCCTACGTCATCTTGACGATGCTTCGTGGTATTTTAAGTAATGGTATGAATATTTCTATCTATTTTGAGACATTTGGCTGTAAATAATGAATGAATATCAGACTAGAGATATCGTAACATGTCGATTTGAAACGTCATACTGACAACCAATTGAAAATTTCCTAGACAAGTTTATTTCTGAGTGGTTTAACAGTGTTTGTTTCACACCTTATACTCTCAATGTGGCACAGATATGACGTCTTTGGTTTATCAGTCAATGTTTTTGTGAAATGCTAAAATTAGAGACTGATAATGTTTTGATTTGATCGAGCAATATTTGACACCTATTGTAGAAATTTCCAAATTGCCTTTGTGTATTGTTTCATGTCTTACAGGGATTGTAGTGAGGTTTCCTACAAAAATTTATGTGTACTGGTACACTAATAGTATCATTGTACCATTCCAACTTCAATCAGTTGGATTGTGGTTCCTGCAATTCCACTTAAACTTTAAGTTTTATGACGTCACTATCACAAAGGTCTTTATATATAGGCTTACTTTTAGTGGAATTGCAAGAACAACAGATGACTGACTGAACATTGGAATGGTGCAAATTGATATCAGTGTCTTTACAATCCCTTTAATTTTCATAATTTGATCGTAATCTGTCTGGTTCCTAACAATTTTAGAATGACACCTGAAATATTGTAGGTTCACAAAAAAAAATCATGGTCATGCAACAAAAATCTGGAAAAAAATGTTGTCAGTTGTACTGTCTTCTAGATTGACAAGTTAAACTCCCTGAAAACTTCCATTATGGTTTTTGCTAAATTTGATCTTGAATCTGTGAACATTCTAACCTAACTGATTGATTTTGTCTACTTGTTAAAGATGATTCTATATATGGGTTGAATTAGATTGAAAACTGAAAATAACTAAACTTGATAATAGACCAAGCTATTAATAAATACTTCAGATTGTCTGAAACATCTTATAAAAGTTTGTCATGATTTTGGCAAGTGGATTGAATCTTGACAGGAATTTCTTAACCCTGCAGTTTTTGTTCCACAATCCTGGGGATGAAGTCACATGTGTCAAAGTTTAGATAAGATTCATGAACTCTAAGAATATGGTAAAACTGAAAGAAAAGTAAGTTATTGAACACAAATTTAAGGTATACCACTCCTTAGTTTTTTTGTACAAAATGTTGCAACAACTTGTATTGTCATCATTGTGATCTCTATTTCTAAATGTTGCTTAAGGATTATTAGAGGAAATAGTTTGAGATTCAATGGAAAAGTTTCATGAATTCTAAGAAGAAATTAGTTCTAACAGTATCATAAAGAAAATTGTTAGACGGAATAGAACTTTATGGATTCACCATAGAAACATAACTTATGGTGACTAGACATTATCCATGAATTATAAGAAATAAAGAAAATTGTTTGAACATTACGCAAATGGAGTTTTCCTCAGCCAGGGAGTAATTAATAGCCAAGGCATCCTTGACCATGAATCCTTACCATGAGTACAAAGCGATGCACCTTGATGTTATTTATTCTACATACAGCAGGGTACAAATTGATGGTTTTTAAGGATGACCCTAGCAACTGCAATTACAATGAAAAATTTTGGATGCCTGGTCAGTTCCTTAACCTACAAAATGAGGAAATATGGTTATGATTATCAAATAGGTTGTTGTTGCCAGGTCTGGAAATTGAGTTGAAAGTTGTGGAAGCCATTTTGAGCAATTGAGTTAAAAGTTGTGGAAGCCATTTTGAGCAATTGAGTTAAAAGTTGTGGAAGCCATTTTGAGCAATTGAGTTAAAAGTTGTGGAAGCCATTTTGAGCAATTGAGTTAAAAGTTGTGGAAGCCATTTTGAGCAATTGAGTTAAAAGCTGTGGAAGCCATTTTGAGCAATTGAGTTAATGTGTTGATGACTCAACATCCCATCGAAACGTGATCAGTTTCATAACCTTAAAGTAGTATAAGTAGGCCCTATAGTCATGATTATCAAAAAGATACTTGTCAGGAAATGAAGTTAAAAACAAAAAGACACTGGGCAATTGAGTTGAAGTTTTGGTCAATATCCAATAAAATGAAGAAATATGGTCACGATTATCAAAAATGTTGATGGATTTCCCTCAGAATCAACAGAATCTTTTGCTCAATTGGCAAGTTCTATGAACTATAAGAATTAAGAATTACAAAATCCAATTTCTTCATCAAAATTGTAGCAGCTCATCGGAACAATTGGTTTATAGTTTGTATAATGATCATCAAATTAGGTTAAACATCCAAGGTCTCAAAGTTGACGTCTACTCTCAGTTCAACAACCAATCAAAACTGTTGTTAATTCGTCGAGGGAAATAGAATGTTGAGGAGACACGAGAAAAGGGGAGATAATTGAATTTGACCGATATTTGATCAGTTGGTTTATCGCCTTGACGTCTACTAAATTTTCTAGAAGCAGAATTATTGGTTCCCTTTATTGTGTTATGGAGAAGTATCATCAGTCACAACTACTTATTTTCTTAGAAAACAAGTACAAAAGATTCCGTACTGCCAACAAAACTTTAAACTTGCTGGAAACATTGGTTGCAGGAAACATTGGTTGCAGGAGATAAACAATTCATATGAGGAGGAATGTCAATTATAAATGAGAAAGTATTTAATTAAGACAAGTGGTATCAGCATACCCTGCCCGGCACAACATCCGTCAATGCTGCTTAATATATAAAAATGCTCGGTAACTTCTGGTTTCAACAGTCAATCAAGATCAATGAAGATTCTTTTTACTCTGCTGATATCATTGTCAATTATCAACAACAAATATATCCTACTAAGACAGGATGTTAATTTACTTGTTACTTGCGAAATAGATGTTATTATTTTTACTTAGTAGTTGACTTATGTAATTTCGTGCCACCTTTGATGTCACAGGCAATATGACCAAGGTTATTTTTGATTAATGAACTTCATTTGTCTTGATGTATGACAGACATCATATAGTGAGGATTATTATCAATATGTCAATTTGATTACTGTATATCTGATATTCGACACAGTAGGCAGACAATATTGATGTTTCAACATTAGCTTTATTATTATTTCTCTTGTAATCAAATAAAAACAACCAATAATAAAATTAGCTTACTGGCCGTTTCTTACAATAAATAATTTTATTGGTATAGTGGCTGAATTGATTCTGTATATATCTTTAAAATAAGATGATTTTTGTAGACAGACACCAGCTTTATTTCTATTTTGACTAATCAGACAAAAACAGTCAATAAATAAAATTATTTTATTGGTCTTTTTATGGAATATATTTTATTGGTATAGTGGCTGAATTGATTCTATTAGTGCCTTCAGATGATTAAAGTTAAAGCAGATTAATATCAACTGATCAACTGTTCTTCGAGTCAGGTTTTTTTAGTCGTCTGAACTCAACCGGCCAAACTTAAGCTGCCTTAACTTATTCCTGCTTCAGACTTGCCTTGAATAGTTAAGCCAGATTATTATGTCATGTCTGCTTATTCTTATTCTTCTAACCCATTCCCTCAATTAATATTGTTGCTATAATGCGCATCCGTAACGATAATGTAACCTGAATTTCCCAATAACTTGCGAGGTAATGTCAGTGGCAGTGAGAGCCTCTTGAATCTTGGGGTACAAATAAGGGGCACACAGACAAAATGGGGGGTAGGGAAGGGGGTTACAACTGTAGAGGCTGAAATTCAAAACACGGTAACCCTGTGGAAGCCTCATTGTCTTGATCTTCTCATGGCGGTGCCTCCCAAGAAAATTTATAATTACTGAATTGATTTGGTGCATTATGACACAGTTTGGGGAAAATCATATACAAATCAAATTTTTAAACTTGTTAACAATAAAATAATCACATGAATAGAGCCAATAAATAAAATTAGTTTGGTGACCTTCTTATAAAATTGGTTTGTAAACTAATTAATAATGTAGCTTTCTTATTCTTTGGTTCAAAAGTTAGCTGTAAAAACTCAATAACAGATAAGTGTTAGAAAATGAATAAAAATCCATGATTTTTACTGTTGTCATCAGACTTAAGCAAATAGACACAGACAATAAATGCAATTAGTTTGCTGTCATACTCTTTTGAAAAAATATTTATATTGTTTAACCCCAGACAGTCTTACACAATATGGAATGTTAAAAATGAACTCCAAAGACTATTTCAACTTATAGAATATATAACAATATGATTTAAAAAAAATCTAATAAAATAGAATAGCTTGTTGGCTTTTCATTAAGAAATATTTTGTATTTAAAGATGGCTTCCCTTATTATAAAAATGCTAATACTTAAATGAATAGAAAGTAGAGGTGTTCTAATGACTTGGTAAAATACCAGTTTGTCTCACATGTCCATAATTAATTGATAACTAGCTAACTTTGAAGAGAATTACCAGCAGAATTCCAATGAGTGACCTATCAAGAAAGGTAAAAAAAGTCTCTTTTTGTTTATCCAGACTGTACTTACATAGACATTTATTATTGGTTAAAATTCTTAATTAAATGCAATAAGAACATAACGATATGATTAAGAATACATGATAATTCATTACAAACACCAATTAATCAAATAGCTTGCTTAATTTGACACTAATTAATAAGGAAACCCGTCTTTAAGTTTAATCAGATAGACAATAATGATGTAGATAAACAAAAGATTTATTATTATTACTAAGTGGCTTGTACTCTAGTTGAGCATGTGAAGGATCCTTTGAGTAAAAATGATGCCTTTACCAATTTCCCTCATTCTACATTTTATTTCATGAAAATTTTATTTGGTTTCTTTGTTGTTCTCTTCTAAACCACAGACTGTTTTTTCACTGCTTAAAGACAGATAATGCTGATGTTTAAAAACATAATTTATAATGATAATTATTTCAACTGTGATAACTAAAGGTCTTTTTGACCTTGTCTTGCCCATGTATATCGTGTTCAAGTAGCATAACAACGGTAAGGTTTTCTCGTCCTCTGACAGTGCATTTTCAATCTGGATGTTATATGTTTACATGTTCTTTGCAGAAGGTTGCAAGAGGCGCGTTAAAAAGTTGGTATATGTGCACTCACTGCACGTGTTGATGTTTTGACACTGTTGAAAATTACGGTTTTACATCAACGATTTTAAAAGTACCCCTGTATGTGCTCACCTTTACTAACTGAAATAAAAGGAATGAGTGAAGTGGTCTCACAAGCAGAAATTGCTAACAGAAAGGCAAGGATGCAAATTTTCTGTCCTGCTTTTATGATGGTCTTATAGAATTTAAGACCCAATGAACTGGTAAACTGACAATAGAATTTTCTGAAGGTTGATCAAAATATTTTAGGTATAAATGATCTTCCTGGACCAAAAAACAATTTATGCAAGGGCCAACATCAATTTTCTCTTCAGGAATCTTTTTAATCAGACTTACGGCTTAGGTATAAATATTGAGTTAGATTTAAACCTTCTCGTTGGTCTTGTCAATGACTGATCAGAATTTTTTCCTATCTTAAAACATGATCTTATACCATGAATAATTTACAGCTAGATTTAGTAGTTAAGTTAAAAATCCTCCGAGTTGATAGACGACAGATTTCCAATCCTAGATCTGACAGTTGACTGTCTTCCTATCATTAAATTGGACCAGAAAAGGTTAATGTAGTCAAAGTGTTTGGCAGATTCCCTGTCATTTTTCCCTGATGAAATTTCTCATTTTGTTAATTACATATAATGTTATAAAGGAGAAAAAAAAAATTTTTTTTAATAGAGTAATAACTTTTTATACGCAAACATGAATATGTGGTCGTATATTGTTGTAGCCCCTGTCTGTCGGTCCGTCCGTCCGCGTCGCCAAAACGTCAAAATTTGTTAAAAATAGATCGTGAGCAGGATTGAAGCTACAGTTTTTAACTGATTCTGATGAAACTTGGTGTGATCATTGGAATTGATAAGATCTCGGATAAGTTCTAATTTGACGCATTTTCGATGAACGGTTTTTAAGTTATTGCCCTTGACTTTGTAAAAATGCATCAAAATTTGTTCGTGAGCACAATAGAAGCTACAGTTTTCAACCGATTCTGATGAAACTTGGTGTGATCATTGAAATTGATAAGATCTCGGACAAGTTCTAACTTGACGCATTTTCGATGAAATGTTTTTGAGTTAATGCCATTAACTTACGAAAAAGGCGTCAAAATTTGTTTGTGAGCACAATAGAAGGTACAGTTTTCAACCGATTCTGATGAAACTTGGTGTGATCATTGGAATTGATAAGATCTCAGACAAGTTCTAACAAGAAATATTTTTGATGAACATTTTTTGAGTTATTGCCCTTGACTTTTTAAACACGTGTCTAAAGTTGTTTTTTGCCCTTGATTAGAGCTGTGTGATTTAATTGTTTGTTGTATTTGTGTTATTGATATTGATTTTAAAACATTTTGTGGAATTATTCAGCATAAATAATTTCTTCAATATGAGAAAATTCGTCACTAAAGACTGTTTTATTATTTCTGATAGCTGCCAGTGGGCGTATGTTACCTTGCAACGCAATGCTCTGATCTTTTTACACAACCATCAAGAAACTGGCACAGTTTTTACAGATTTTATGTTGAGGCCTTAGTCTGAATTTGCTACAATGCAATCCAATCAAATAGAAGTAAACTTAACCAGTGACAGCATACTAGGTATTGTAGTCTGCGGGTATCTTTATGACCACATTTGACCTGAAGCACCTCTACATTTAACCCTATCACTCTTCCGCTAAAGGGCAATTTTGCTTCCGCATTTTACTTGAGGTGCCTCAGCATTTAACCCAAACCACCTCCACATTATTAGAGCATTAAGAGAATTCAATCTTGCTTAGTTGCCCCTGAAGAGTTCAACCTGAAAACCTGGGTTACAATTACACCATCTTCACAATGTCAAGCTATTATGAACTTTGTCTTATACCTTGACTACAATAGTCACCTTTCTTGTATCACTGAAGTTTGAAAATGTAGTTAATGGAGTTGATAAGAACAAAGGAAGACGATCTTTTCTTTGGGACACCCTTGATCTGATGTGTATGGCCCGACTGGTTTAGTTCAGGTTGAACTCTTCAGGGGCAACTAAGCAAGATTGAATTCTTTTAATGCTAATGTAATGTAATTGTAACCCAAGTCAGAAAGACACATCTTAAAAACCTGGACTATTTACAGTTTATTCTGTTATCAATAGAAATTGAACATTGATGAGTTGAACTTTTCTTACAAAAGAATTAAATAAAGTCAGATTGTTATCTACTAATTGTTTTATAAGTTATAAATTACTGTTTCAGTTTTAGTTTATTGAAGGTCAAATCATTTTGCCTGATTTAAGACTTCTATTTGTTGGTTGCCTCAATCAATCTGTCCTACAATAAAACCATTGACCTTGAGCTAAGTTACTGTTTCAGTGTAATGAAGGTCTAATCAGTGGACCTGATTTAATACTACTGTCCATGAAGAAATTTGTTGGTAGTCGCAATCATCCTGTCTGAAAGTCAATTAACCAATAAAATCATTCCTTTCAGGATATTAGTTGAGTTTTATTGTCGTTTATTCTGAATGTTAGTTTTCTACATAGTCTGATTTCGTGTTTTATTATTTTTACCTATAAAACATCAGGAAACTTTGAAATCTAAAACTGTCTTGGAGTTACAATGATTAGTTTCCCTTTTAAGAAATCAAGAAGTCAATTAGAATAAAGAAAATTTGGTATTTGTGTTGTTAATAAGGTTGTCTTGATAGTTATTGGTGTTATTTTAAGAAAGTCACAATATTAGAAACTACAAGAATGTTTTGATATAACCTGTAAGTTTGTTTTACAATGGTGGTCGTTGTTCAAAAAACCTGAATAGACTAGATGTCAGGTGATTGAGCATTTGGAAAATTGCAAAAGTACTAAAAATGTATTATTCCACTTTCCTTAATTCTATAAATATTAACAAAGTCTAGAAATTTTAACTAAGTCATTAGCACCCAACTGTTCAAATATTTTCATTGTTATTGTGAGTGTAAAATGTTTCTATTTTAACAAATATTAACTGTGAGATATATTAACTGGTCCAAAATTTTCTTTCTTATATTAGACTGAAATACAAATTATGAGAAAATAGTAAATATTGTAAATATGTAATAGACAGAAACAGTGAGTGCAGTCGCCAGGGAGCCAGGAATGGCCATGAGAAAAAAGATTGGCTCACTTTGGCCCCCCATTTTCAAATTTTTTATCATTGTATGTAGTGTTAAGAGTGAAGAAGTTCCTAAAAACTTCTATGTAAAGCACTGGCCAAGGTCACAAATAAAGAGATAAATGTTCAATACAAGATAAGGTGAAGTTAGCATAGTTAGTATTAAGTTAAAAAAAACAACCACGAGTAATCTACAATAAACAAAAGTCTATAATATGAAAGTTTTCTTGTTACCAGTTCTAAAAGAAGAGGGTATGAATAGGTTCTGAAAAGATAAACATCTATATATAAGGATTAGAATATATTATACTTAATGAGCTAGAAAATAGAGAGGGGGGTCAAGTATTATTGGATTCAATGGGATTGAGTCTACCACAGACCAGAAAATTACTAAGGTTTTTATTGCGCTTATAGGCAATTACAAGTCGTTTGGTATATACATTCGGAAATCTGCTCTGTAATTCACTGTAATACTGTTTGACGATAGATGAGGTTTTGGCAGCTGTATGATTAAAGGTGGCAACAAATGGAATCATTTGATTATCATGCTGGATGTTAAGTCCATTTGGAGCCACTGTTTGGAGTTGGTCCATCCAGTAGCTTTCTCTCTGTAATCGTTTGGTTTTTGGTTTGATAAGATCAGAGTCAGGAATTGATTCAATAGGCATGATAAGTAGGTGTTCAATGGAATGGTCAGGTAAATTAAAATGATGAGAAATTTTCTATTTTTGCTATGAATTATATCAAAGCGATGGCCGCTAAATCGAGTTCGCAATGTAGTGAAAGAATTGCCTGTGAAACCCAACTTGACAATTCTGTGACATCTTCTCAGAGCCCCATTAACAAATAACTCATAGAAATTCCAGTGAGTGAGCTGTTCTAGAAACCCTGACAGTGAGGACCTGTTTCTTGTTTTTACAGATATTCAAATATAACAGTGGGATATTATTTACTTTACCACAAATTATAGACTTCTGAAATAAAACCTGGCAATATTGTTTAAGGATTCTGTTAACAAAAAAACATTAGCTTCGTAAACTCTATAAAAGAGATGCTGAGTTAATCAACCTAAATACCCTTTAAACATTATTAGACACAGAACAGTAGGATATAAATTTTTTTTTTTCTTACGGAAATATGTCTATCTTTCCCCTTTTAAATACAATACATGATCTGTGGATACGATACGCATATTGAGGCATGTATTCACCGATAGATCGTGTTAGCAATACCATATTAAATATACGTTTATTTACTTTAAGTAAAACATTGATGACATTATTTTCTTCTCTGTGAAACCAGATTACATGGTTGTAATAGCCGATGGGTTCAGACCAGATTAATACGGCGCTATTCTCCATGTTTATACACCAATCAGATCAACTGGAAATTAAAATCTCAGTTTCTATTCAATATCTTTATTACTTTCTTCAATATCAATATTGGCCCAGAGACGTCTTGATTCCATAGGCAGAAAATGGTTTCTATTACCTATAGGCTTGTGTTGGATAGCTAAAAGCAAACTAATCTGAGGAAATATAAAAGATATATCGGCAAGTGCTGAACAGAGCACCATATTTTATATTAAAAAAAAATGTGAGCTGTGTGGACACTGAAAAAAAACCTCAAGAAATCATTATTAGCTATGTTAACTCTCTGAAAAGGATGCAGAGTTGACAAACCCAAATACCATTTAACTATAACTAAATATTGGCTGTGTGGACTCTCTGAAAGAAATGTTGCGTTAATAAACTTAATTCCCAATTAATGAGCTGTGAGGACTCTCCTAATGTGATGGTGAAGACTATCTAAAATAGTGGCGGCGCCAACCTTCGGAGACTGGGGGTAGAAATAGGAGGCAGACTGACTCAATTGGGTAACAACTGCTGAGGCTGAATTCAAATTTTGGCTACTCTGTGGTGGTGTCATAGTTGCAAGCCTCTCATAGAGCGCCCTAGAGTGTTCTCTCAAGAAAATTTTCAGGCGTAAATAAGTGTTTCTGTTGAAGCCTGGGACCTTATTCTCCAAAACTTAACTTCCATAAAATCCAGATTTTAAGAAATATATTAATCTGATTGGTTAACAAAACCTAATTTAAAATTGATTTTAGTGATTGACCAATCGGATGACCGGAACACTAAAATCATCTTAATATAAGTTTTCAAGAATAAGGTCCCTGGTTTTAAATGGCATGTTTGAAAATCAATGAATAAAATAATTGCCTTTTACATTATTGATAATATGTGTGTATTTTCTCGACTCTCGATAGTACAGGATGATAGGAGGTGAGATTTCCGCTGTTCAAGTGGACAGATAGAAACCAGGCTAAATCAACAGCTCTAATAATTTTTTAAAGGTATACTACCTCTTAGAATGACAACAAAATTGAAAGTCTTTGTTCATCAGTGGACTTACTTGATAAATATACAACAGAATCCCTCTATAATCCAATAATTCCCTACAGCTAAGTAATGATTCCTTGGTAATTTTGAAACATGCTTAGAAGTGTGTTTCAATAATTATTTAGTTTAATGGAGATATTGTCTTATATAGAGATTCTATTCTTTAGTCATGTCATCTAGTAAGTCCAACTGATAAATATGTAAATTTTTAAATTTGATGTCGTTCGGAGAGGTAGTATCCCTTTAAAAACTGGTGAAATGTCAAAGCAGGAGATTGTCACTAGTTGGAATAGAAATGTAAACAGAGTTAATAAGTTCAGTTCTGATAGAAGATTTATAAAAAAACCTTTTAAAGGTTATACATCACAAATATTGGTTTTTAAGGGTTCAAATCTTCAGTTTAGAAAAATATATTGCACCATTTAATGGTTAACATTGAACCATAATCTTTTTAAAGATTGGAATTTTAATTTTAAAAGGTCATCTGAATTTCAGAAAAATTAAATCCATTTAAAGATTATCATCTTAGTGGTATTAAGTTCAAAGCCTAATTTCAGAAAATATAAAACCTTTTGAAATGCTGTGATTTTGGTGTTTGTGGGTTTGATTTTTAATTTAAAATATTATTTAGAAACTTTAAAGGTTGAAATTTCTGTAAAGGTTTGAATTTTAATTTCATAAAATATAAAACTTTTCAAAAGTTGGAATGTTTTTTTTGGATTCAAGTTTTATTCTTAAACATATGAAATATTTTAAAGGTCGGTTATTTTGGTGTATGGGTTCAAATTAATGGATATTGGTGTAAATGTATACTTGTTTAATGGTTCAATTCTGACAGAAAAATATGACAGACTCTCTTCCATCAACTGCTCAATGATAGTAGATGTTTTTTTCTATGATATACCAATGTATCTCTAAGAGATATTAAAACAGAATCTGAATTATGGTCATACTGCCAAATAAAGTAACAAAAACATTATCCTCTAGTTTAGTGCTAAGTAACACAGAAATTTTCAATTGTCTAGGGATCTTTAACATGCTGTCTGTTCTATAAGAGCTCAGAGCCGTAGTCAGACTACTTTTTCTGAGGGACAAGTAATATATCTGGAAGGGCTGTAATATATCTGGAGGGGCAATTGTGTATGGTGTTTAGTTACAGTAATGGAATTGGTCAGCCTGCAAAAGCCTCAAGTAATTGTCCCATCCCACGGACAGGACGCTTTTTTCATGTCATCTTCTTATAGGCTGCATCACTGACTGGGAAAAATGGATGGAAAAAATCTTTTATCTCGACCTATGCAGTGATCGAATATTGAAGCCTGGAAGCTTACCTGATAAACTGGATTATTGGTTAAGAGTTTGAAGTAGAAGAATATAATGACAATGTAAATATAGAAGATAGTTATATTGATCATTTCAATATTACATTGTTAAAATATCTTTTTATTACAGAAAATTATTCTATCGGTGTAGTTGAATCTTTTATCCCTTTTAATGTGAAATAACGTAAATAAGTGGAAAGATTATGATGTCACTATTGCATTAGCTGGTAATAATATCGAAGGGCTTTTGCTAGTAGTTATAAAATGCTTTAAGTTTTAGTGAAAACCACAGATGTCTGACTAAAAATTAGTATGGTGCAAATTGATGCTATTATTGCCCTTAATATACATAAAAACTTTTTACAATCTCTTTAATCCTACATTCAGGATTGAATGATTAAAAAATTGTCAGGAAGATTTAGTGTTGGTAGCGTCTGCCAATATTTGTTTAAAACTTGCATTCACATTAATTAAAAATCAAATATCTAAATTTAAGGTGTTTTATTATTTTATCAGTGAAAACCATTTGAAGTATTTGATTTCAATTGTTGAAGTTATGGATTGAAATAAAATATCTTTTTCAGAAAATTTGAAATTATGCTTTTAATAAATGTTTCAGTGGAACATGTTTCTAGTTTTGGGTTCAAACCAATGCTGATCCATCAGCGAAATGTTAATCGTGACAGTCCTTTTGTGATCTCTCAATATGATTTATTGTATTGTCATAACAAAATGCCAGATGCCATAATAGAAGTATCAAAATGTCCATCAGTGAAGATTTACGAGAAGATCTATATCATTGTTATATGTTATGACATGATTAGAGTGATTGTGTCTTGTAGATGATGAAATTCTAACCTATAGCGCTAAGTTAAATTACTCACGAGGGAAATATAATGTAACAAAGTTGAACCATTTCATAATATGACAATCAGTCTAATTGACCTTGTGAGACCTGGCACGATGAGCCATCAGTTTCTCTGGACAATAATATTTTATTGTAGAAATGACATCTTTTGGTTTCTATGTCCATTAGTGCAATGTCAAGCTATTACAAACTTAGTCTTATACCTTGACAGCAATAGACCTTAATCCCGCCTTGTTTTTGAGGTACTGAATGCTATATTCAGTACCTAGGATTGGAGAAGGAGGCTTTAAAGGTGACAATTTTACTGCAGTGACACCACATTTCCTTTGTTTGTTTTCATTATGAGCCTCGTTCTGGATTCAATATGGCAAATAAGGTCTATAGCCACCTTTCTTGTATTTATTAGTCGGGCTCATAGTGACATTAAATTCAACAGATTCTCAAAGCAGCTGGATTTTCAATGCCTGCTAGTAGGTGGCAGCATGTGACAGATTCTAATATTTGAGTCCAAAAAACCCAATTCAAAAATTTTATAACAATTTTATCTCAGTGAAAAGTTGAAATGTGGCTAACACTTTTGAGATGTCAAGTCAAGTACACATGTATCAAGGGGGATCAAAATGAAAGATCCTGAGGCATTAGTTTTAATCTGAACTGACACATGGTTGTTGTTTAGCTCTGTTCCAGTTCTGGCCTTAATCAAATGCTTCAGAATCAGATTGTGTCACATTAAAAATCTTGCCTTCTATTCCTTTCTCCCCCATTTTGAATTCTGTCTATATTTACCCTTTTTTTTAAACTCTGTTCCAAGGTGTTTTATCTGCTTGATTCCATGAATCCTGCAGAACTAAGCAATTGATTGGCACGCTTATGTAAAGATAAATAAAAACTTCATACAGGCTTTTACTGCACATCAATTCTTGACCCTATCTGAAATATCTTGATAATTAACATACAAAGCTCCTTTCATTTCAATTCCCCTGAAAGCAAAGAAAACAGACATCATAATAATGGAGTTTATTTTAAGAAAATTGTAAAAACTGTCATCCTGATTAGGAATTGTATAAATGACGTCACTCATGACATTTTAGCCCATGGCTTGTCAATTTAACTTAGTTTTCACCGATTTTCTTAAAAATACGAAGACATCAAGCTTTATTTTTTCTTTATAAAGGAAAATCAATGTAAAATTTATTTTTCACTTCCTTGTATAAGTTTTTTGCCTATTAAAATTTCCCACCTAATCAGTATCTGATTTTTTTTCGTGATGTTTGGTCTCTTGTGTTGGGGTGTTGGAGACCAAGTTGTGAGGAACTTGCTCATCTGTATGTGAATCGTTCAATCCTGCCCAGGTAGAGATAATAAGGATGATATGAAAGAAGTTTCTAGTCATTAGGATAGGAAAAACATTTTACAGGTCATGTATGTCAAAAATGTAGGTAATGAGATCAAATAAAACTTTCTGCTGCTATCTGGGTTGATGAAGATTGACTAGAGAGCAGGGCAGGAGAGATAATTTCCACCATTTCACACTGTGTAATATTGCCTGATTAATATAAGCTTTGGCTTGTTTCTGAAACCATTGCTTATTTAACTTTTTAACAAAAAAAAACTTTGCCTGTCTTCATTATCAAGGTCAAAAAATAGACAACAAAACTTCATTTTATTTTGGTAAAAAAGTTAACAAATTTCCCTTTTTAGACATTAATGACATTGCTATTCATTTTCATTAGCAGTGAAAGGATAGAAATAAGGCTGTAAAACTTCACTGAATTTTGATACAAATTTGTTAAATTGTCTTCTTCCCAAACTACATGACATTGCCTGTCTTCATTAGCAGTAAAAGGGTAGAAAAATTGATCAGCAAATATTCAATCCATATATTTTGATAAAAATGATTGAATTGTACACTAAATGACATCAGAAAGTCTTCATTAAGGCTAAAAAAAATGAGTTATAAAAATCCATTTCATTTTGAAGTAATGATATAAAAAGATTGTTTACGTAATTAAAACATGTTATAACAATGTTGATACAGATTGTATCTAATAAGATCAAGTTTTTTGTTGTGTTATATGATGTTAAATCTTGTATTTATAGAAATATAATGAGGTATTAAGTCGAGTTGATGGTTTTAGATGATTAATTTGATGTAATCGTGGTTTATTACGGACTATTATCAGGAATAAAACACATAATTATCTTTTACTTTATTATACTCAGCTAAATATCACAGGGTAAAAAATAACTTCACTTATCACTACTTCTACTGATATTATTCTGCTGTCTGAAATTACCTCATTGCACACTATGTGGAGTTCTGTCTTCATTTTTGGGAGCTGCGGTGACTCAGTGAGTTAGACGCTAGCCCACTAATCTGAAGGTCCAGGGTTCAATCTCTCCATAGGTCGTGATAATACCTTCAGATTTTTCAACCCAGTTTCCCCCTGTCAGTGATGCAGGCTGACATGGAAAAAGTGTGAAGTCTTTGGGATGGGACAATAAACCAAGGCCGAGTGTGCTACAGGCTTTGAAATTTAAAGATCCCTTGACAGTTGTAGGCTAATTTCATTCATTGTACCCAGCATTGCTTTGCCGTTTTCATTAACCCATGTGCAGAAAAGTAGGACATAAAACTTCATTTCATTTCTATTCTTCATTTTTATGGTATAAAACACATCATTTACATTTTTATAGTCGGCTAAATATCACAGGGTAAAAACTAACTTTCTTCTCTATCTCACTACTTATAGCTTTTATATTCTGCAGTTGCAAATTTCCCTTACTTTGCACTTCAAGTATTGCACTTTCTGTGTGTATTTTCAATATAAAAATTAAGGGTTTATTCTTCTCACATGATAATATCATAAACAGTTGAAAATCTGGGCTAGTGTTTTTGAAACTTTGTTAAGTGGTAGATTCATTTAAACAAACTTTGACTGTCAGAGCTGAATATGTAGCGTTCAATTAGGGTTCAATTTTGGCTAATTAATTAAGATTATGATTCACATTTAATAACAATTCTGTAGCATATGCAATAACATCGTATTAGGCCCCAGATAGATGTAGGTATATGAATGGTGCAATTGCTTTATAGTGAATCTATAGAAAGAAAGTAGCATTATCACAAAGTTGAGCACTTTTGAAAAGTAAACATAAGTCTTTGATATTAACTACAAAAGAAAAATTCCATTAGAAATCTTTAGAGTAAATATCAACTCTGGTTAAAAATATTGAATTTTTAGCACGGAAGCCGTTGTTCTGGTTTCCTTTCTCCGGGATGTTCTAAAATCAACACTGATACAGAGGTTTATCAATATTTACTCATTTTTTGTTGGTTTTAAAATATCTTATATATTAAAGAGAGGGTTGTTTTAATTTCTCTGTTCTCATAGCTGATAATCTAAAAGTCCAGGCTATGTATTCTCAAAATAGTCTTAGCACTAGGATGTCCTAGAAACAATGTTAAAAGATAGGACATCCTAATATTGTATCGAGAATATGTGGCCAGGGTTTGTTACTGACAAAGGTGTCCCTACTGATAAAGAAATTTGACTCTTTTTCTGTGAATTTTATTGTCCTTAATATCCTGCTCTCTTAGCTGAAATACCAGGGGTCCAGACTTTGATTCTGGTATAGATTGAACTGGTATCTTTAACTTATCAGTCTGTTTTCGTACTGATAGAGAATTTCATCAATACTTACCTTTTGTCCCTGTTTTCTTAATTTGCTTACATGGATAAAATTTTTAGTGTCTCTCATTAAAAAAAAACAGCTGAAACATGTCAGCAGCATGTGTTGGTAATAGTAACCTGGGTAATCATTAACCTTTGTAATTAGAACGTAACCTGGGTAATTAGTAACCTTTGTAATTGGAATGTAACCTTTGTAATTAGAACGTAACCTGGGTAATTAGTAACCTTTGTAATTGGAATGTAACCTTTGTAATTAGAACGTAACCTGGGTAATTAGTAACCTTTGTAATTAGAATGTAACCTTGGTAATTAGTAACCTTTGTAATTAGAAGGTAACCTTGGTAATTAGTAACCTTTGTAATTAGAAGGTAACCTTGGTAATTAGTAACCTTTGTAATTAGAACGTAACCTGGGTAATTAGTAACCTTTGTAATTAGAAGGTAACCTTGGTAATTAGGCTTTTCTAATGGTGTCTGTCATATTGTTATAAACAATGATGTGAAATAAAGATAAGAATTATTGGTATTATTGTTAGGTTGAACAATTGATAAAAGATGTTCACAAACTTGCACAATTTTTTAGAAAAACTCTGTCAGAGGCTCCATAGAGTTGACGCATTTCAGCCTTGACAGTTGTCTCCCCATTTAGTCAGTCTGCCCCATATATGTACCCCCCAATCTCGGGTGGCTGGTTCTGCTGCTCTATAATGGATTAAGATCCCAAAGGAATTGGATTGTCTGTCTATTTTGATATGAAAACTGAGTAGAATGATTTAAGGCAGTGATATTTTAAGTAAAGAACAATAGTAACATGAGATTTGAACTATTGATTCAATTACCAGGAAATAACTTGGATCATCATTTCCGACAGTGACAAAATAACACCACTTCCATTAGACCTTTTAAATCTCTTGTTAAACTCTGACATTCAGTGTAAACTATTTTTTAAAATGGTTTGGATCAATAAAGAAAAGTTGTGATAATTGAAAGATTTAAGTTTAAGTTTAGAATACTGATGATTTGTTCCTGTTGAGATTGGTGATTTTACCAGAGCTGTTGATGTGATTGTTATTTCTCACACATCTCAACTACTAGACCAGTTTTAATGCAATTTGATTATAATACAGTGCTTGAGTTAATGGTTGTTTTTGATTGGAGAACATTTTATTATAAATTGGGATAGTACCTTAAGATTTTTTGCCAGGTTTCCTCCTTTCGATGATGCAGGTGAGAGGGGCTGACATTAGGATGGGATATAAACCATGGCTCTATGTGCTACAGTCTGCACAAATGTGAAATGCTTCAATACTTGAAAATAGTAAAAAAGTAATCCGCCTGTACTGGCTAAAGTTCTCTCTCGCCATCTGCTTTTAACCCACTCAGAAGCAGAAAAGTAGGACAATCCACTTGGTTCTTTTATCAGCTATGTTCATTTGTATATTTTGAAGCACATAGCCTTTTCTTCCTTGATTTGTGGATTTAATATCTGATAATCAAACAAGCTTGAAGTGGGAGTTTGTCATTTAACAATGCATATACTGTAGTCCAAGAGTAGAGTTAAAACTGATGGTTATAGTGACAAAATTTGTTATAGTGACAAAATTTGAAAATCAGACCATTGTAAGAAAAGTTATGAACATAAAACAAGGTTCACTCCCTGACATTAATGGAAATAACAAGAAAATATGTGGCACCCTACAGTCAGAAATTCTTTTGATATTTTGTAAAGTTAACATCAAAGCTGTCATAATATAGATATTTCTCTCTGTAAGTGCTAGCATGTAGTTTAATACACTAAATCACCACTGTTAATGACATTTTGTAAAGTATTTATTGGATTTTTACAATATTCATTATGGAAATTGACAACATCAGTACAAAAAATTCAATAGTAATTTGAAACAGCACTGCTGTCAAATACAATAAAACAATACAAGTGATTAACAAAAATCAAAATAGAACATCGCAACCAATAGTGAGATAGCATTCAAGTTGATGTCAGTGGTTGAAAGGACACAAATTTTAGTTTACAGTCCACTGATGGACAATATCAATAAGAGAACAGACAAGAATTTAATGTTAAGGAATCAAAGAATACATAAAAATTTGGGGTTTGTGGTACATGAATAGGAAGATAGATTTGAAGTCAATGAAGAACAAAACTAAAAATTATGATGAAATAAAGTGAATTGAGAATAAGTGAAATGTCTCTTAGATAGATACTTGTAGATTTGACAATGTTGAGACAGCATACAAGTTAGTATAAGTGGTTGAAGGGACCTATCAAAATTTGATGGGGGGTTCATCCACTGTCAAAGAAGACAAAACACCATTAAAATAGAATAAAGGCAATTGAGAATTCCTGAAAAGTTTCTCTACTTTTGTCTCTCGTGCTAACTAGATGGTAGTGTTATTAGCTATGGTAAACACTTCACGCCACATGATTCCTATTTCTACTTTCACTTTCTCTTCATTTCCTGTTTCAACTTCATTAACATCCAATCAAATGAAAGTTGAAGGAGTCTGAAGCATCACGATTGTAAATATCTCACTGTAGATTTTAGTTTATTCAAATAGTAATCACTTTCTAGTAACATGTTGAGTAAAATGTGATTATTGACTCAAATTTCCACTCAATTCAAATTGCTTGTTGCCCTTTAATGGAGTAGCACTTTGGCATATTTGTAAATGTGACAGCAAATATAACTTTTAATGACGAGTTGCCAGAGTTGCAACAGCGAGGAACCTGGTTTATTGAAATGTTATTAAAATTTGACCTATTTGTCAATCCAAATGCTGATTATTTATTTAAACAAAGTTGCACTAAATTTAAAGTGTTGTATGAAAAAAAAACATCCATTTTGTATAAGGGTGACAATTTTGTTAGTGGATCCAAATCTCCAGGCCAAATCTCCTGGCATTGATCTCTCCTGAATTGTCTGTATCCTTTTACAGATTTTGACTTGACAAAAATAAATTTGCTGTTGTGTGAGGGCATTTACATTTAATGGACATTATAATTGAAAAGAGCTCATCTCATGCTGAAAAAACATACATACAGACGTTTTGAATTGTTTTTGTAATTTCAGTGGCAGAGTTTGCTCAGCAGATGGCCGCCGCCCACGAACATTTCTCTAAAGAAATTCAGTCTGTGATATCATCATTCAGGAGGCGGAACTATGAATTAAAAAAAGAACGGTAAGTCTTTATGTTGAAGTCAGACATGTGAATAAATGTAGATTGATCAAAACTCGTTTTCAACAATGTTTCCTTTTGTCAGTGACAGCAGGGATATAGAGGGGGCATTAGCTCCCCTAGAAAAATGGTTTGCATACCCATTTGTACCACCACTTCATTTCTGACAAACCTAAAAATGTGATTTTTGAAATTTTGTTGTCACAAAATATGTGTCAGAATTCATTAAATTGATTCTTTATTGAGAGAGAACTCTCTCTGATGCTCCATGAGAGGCTTGTGTCTATGAGCTTCCACAGAATTGCCAGATTTTGAATCTCAACCTTGACAGTTGACTCTCCATTTAGTCAATCTGCTCCCTATTTGTACCTCCAGTCTCGAGAGGCTGGTGCCACCACTGGTACTGCCAATGTAATTGTAATATGCTATTTGGATTTCAGTTTTCCTTTTGGGGTTTTGATGGTGTTTTTTTTTGTTTTATAATTTAAAGTACAGAACTGTATGATTTAAAACAAGTTTAGTTTTATATTTTATATATTTCAGCCCAGTAGATACTGAAAGTACAGTATTTAAAGCATGGGAAACTCTACTCAATGTTTCTGAGATGGATGCACAGGTAGGAAAATAAACTAATCTGGTTGAAATTGTACTGGATTGAGTTTTATTATGTAGTCCTGGGTTTTTTGGGGGTAATGAGGCTCTTTGTAGACCAGCATGAAATTTGATAATTATAATCCTTATATTAAGTCAACCGTCAGCTGGAAAGGATTGCAGGGAAAACCTGATAGAAAATCATGAAATAGTAGAGATTATAGGGGGTAATGTGATTGATCAAAGATCTTGAAAGGGGTAATACAAAATAAAGGTTTAAAATCCATGATGTAGTCTAATCCATACAATTTTTGATTGCAAAACCATTGAGATGTTACATGGAGATTGAAATATATAGCCTCCACTTGAGTATTATTATTTAAAATACAATGTTGCTTTTAACATTGAGAAAAAGACTATAAGGTTCTGAGGCTCTTGAATGATTTTATTTCAGTTGTCTAATTTTACTGTACTTCCTACTTATTTGTCTAGGCTTGTTTTAAGTTAGGTCCCTTTTTGGCATCCATGTCTTTGAGTTAATGACATCTTTGTAATGCCTTAATTTTGCTGTATTGTCTTTTTTCAGGCCCATCTAGATGCAGCTAGCCTCCTGATTAAAAATGTCTACCAGCCTCTTGAAGCTGTGGCTGAACATAAACGAAGTCAAGCTCAACGTATCTGTTCATTCCGAGAAAATTTTGAAACAATTTTACACAAATCAGACACCAAAGTCAATGTTGTAAGTTAGTTTTTGGATTTAATTCCCTAACAAAATTTTAAGAAAAATAAAATGCTGATTTTAAGAAATAAAGTAATTTGATTGGTTGATAAAGTCAGCCTCAACATTGGTTATAGAAATAGACCAATCAGATGAATTGAATACTTAAATCTTTTCAAGTTGCGATTTTCGTGAATTCAAACAATTGGTTGTCTAGATTTATCTGGCTTTTGGTTCCCTAGCTTTCATGTTCTTGATATTTCCTGTTCGTTGTGCACTATGTTATAGTACTTCCACCAGACATGTTTCAATTACCTATGTTTATATGAGCTTGATATTGTCTCAGAAGCTTTTTGGGTACCCCAGGAGGTACAAATATTTAAAGTTTGGAACCAAGGTTTGGGTTTGTAATAAGAAAGTATTGGCTATAGTGAAGGGAGATAACCAACTTTTTAAAATAAACTAAATTCTTTTTGTGATGTTGATATTAAAGAATGATTGAAAGTTTCAGGACTGACATCTTTCTTGTCATATTTTGTTGATTTAAAGAGATAAAAACATTGATATTTGATTAACCAGCATCAGCAGTTTAATATAGTTTTTTTTGTCTCTGTTCTAGGCTCAGTCCTGCTATCGTGAAGCACATAAATCGTACAATGACAGTAGTAATGGAGTCAAAGATCTGGCTAAATGTGATGTATATACAGCTCATAATGATTATGTTTTACAACTACGAGCTGCCAATAGACTAGTAGAAGAATTCCAATCAGCAGTTCCACAAGTTTTAGAGGTTAGTAGCATATTATTTGACAATCCTTTTTGAATGAGAGTGGGGCAAGCAGGCCATATCAGCTCATCTAGGGCTTTTCATGCAGTGAATAAAGGTTCAGTGATATTGGTCAAAAACAATTGTCTAAATCATCAAGAGAAGTACACAGTTCCGTGAGTTTTAGAAGGAATTAACTGAAATTATAACATACTTGTATTGGATGTTTGTAAATGTGACGCAACTCCTACCCTATGTTCAAAATGTATCTCTGAATTTTCATATTTGTCACAATAAGTCAATCTAAACACGGCTGTTTTATTTCTGGCTCTACTACAAATTCTCAATTTTCCAATATTTAGCTGATAGACATGTTCATGTCCCCATGTAATATACAAACTTATATGAAAATGTTTTTCTGAAAATAGGAAATTTCAAATATGTCTCAGAGGACAAATATATGAAATGTGGTGCCCAGACCCATGCAAGGCTGTAGCGGATTGATGGCAAACAAGGCAATCTTTAGAAGTGTTTTCCTTTATCAATAATGTATTTCATACCAAATAAGACTCTCCTTTACCTGGTTTTGGCAATGGTCTTGTTAGTTAGATAAATGCTTCCAAAATATTTGGAGCTGAAATCAATTTTGTCTGGAAATCTCTGAAAGAAATATCAGAATTATAAACCTATGTCTGTATTTTTCAGGAATTAGAAGAAATATATATAGATACCAGTAATACAGTAAATGTAGCTATAGAATCTCTGGCTTTATTATTACTTACCAAGGTACCCAGTTTCATATCTTATTTATATAGCCTGCAGGTGTTACGTCATTTCCCAACCAATGAATTTATAGGTGGAGGGGCCACAGTTTTGTCTAAGAGGCCACAGCACCAGGCATTTAAGAAATCAATGAAAGGAATGCCACTGTTCCCAAAAGCAGTGGGCATTGCATCAGAATTTTCTCTTTTTTGTATTAGTTAGATGTTATTCCCCTAGACTGTCTCATCTCACAGGATCATTATTTGTAAGGCTGTAAGAATTTTCATCCGATTGTCTATAGAAATGACTACAACTAGAAACTAGATATTCTTTGATTAGGGTTTGACCATCCCAAGTTGATGCTGCCTTTTCGGACAATCAGATTTAATTAAGACTATATCTAAGTATTTGAAAATATTGAACTTAATACTATATAAATATTATACAATAATAAAATATTTTCACTGTATATCATATGTATTTTCAGGCCAATGAACAACATAGAAGATTTGATGATTTATTGTGTATCTGTCGTCAAGTCAATCCTCAACTTGATATTTCTTACTTCGTTAAATTTATAGCTCAAGATATTCCTACTCACCAATTATCTTATCATAACTTCCAACCAGCCGACCCTAATTCAGAGGTAAGTTATATAACTTCCAACCAGCCGACCCTAATTCAGAGGTAAGTAATATAACTTCCAACCAGCCGACCCTAATTCAGAGGTAAGTTATATAACTTCCAACCAGTCAACCCTAATTCAGAGGTAAGTTATATAACCTCCAACCAGTCAACCCTAATTCAGAGGTAAGTTCTATAACTTCCAACCAGTCAACCCTAATTCAGAGGTAAGTTACATAAATTCCAACCAGCCGACCCTAATTCAGAGGTAAGTTCTATAACTTCCAACCAGCCGACCCTAATTCAGAGGTAAGTTCTATAACTTCCAACCAGCCGACCCCAATTCAGAGGTAAGTTATCCACCTTCTGGCTTTAAAATAGAGGTAAATTATCAACCAGCCAATCCAGAGGTTAGTTATAAACCTTTTGGCCCTAATATAGAGGTAGGTTGCATACAACTTGCAATAAGCCAACCTTAGTTCACAGGTAAGTTATCAACCCACTTACCCCAATATGGAGGTACGTTCTACAGCTTCCAACAAAATGACCCTTATTAAGTGGTAGGTCATCAACCTATTGAGCCTAATTTGGAGATAAGTCATCAATCTACTGTTGATCTTAATATCCCTTTGAGTGCTGACATACTTTAGTCCATAGCTCACTGAAGCCAAAATCTCCCAGACCGTGGCATGTTAGTATTAGTTAGAAAGATTTTTATGATTTATCCATGCTTCAATTGCTGTGAGGTGGCCCTGAGCATAAGGTAAGTTGCATAGAACTAGCATTTAGCAAACCAGAGGTAAGTTCTATAACTTCCAACCGACTTTCTCTAAAAACTGTAATTGATCAACCAGCTGGCATTAATACAGAGGCAAATTCTTTTACTTTTAACTAGCTGAATCTAACTCAGAGGTTGTCTTTGTCTATTGAATGCTTACAATTGAATTCTACATTCAGAAGTAAGAATTGTTTCTACCTCTCAAATAAAGAATTGTATGTATTATACTCTACATTGTAGTTACTCCCCTTTATATTTATAATATTTAACAGTATGTATTGTCTGTTGCTGTGAAGACTATACACATTTATACGAAGTTACAAATACTTGAATTGAAATTGAATAAAAACTTTTTGGATAACTTATTTCTGTTTCCAATTTTAAGTTTTCAAACTGTATGAAAATGCATCTAAAAGATGCAAACCCAACTTTTTCTTCATCTTGACAAACTTTCCCTCATTGCACACTGCATGACTGGATGGCATTATCCTGGTGTAAGATTTTTAAATCTTGTTTTTTATATTTTCAGTTATCTATGCAGAATCAGTTAATATTTGATCGAGGTACAGAAAATTCTCTGAAAGAACAGCGTCTGGTTCTTCAACGTGAAGGAATCGGTCTGGCATCGTACATGAAACAGAACCAGGATACTACTAATACACTCATTAACGTCTGTCAAAGGTAGGCAACTCTGTTTTATGTCATTGGTCATTGATGAAGGAGCAGAAAATTGAAACTATCTGTAAGGCAAACTTTTTCTTTATGCTTTCTTCATTGTTTCCATGATTTTGTTCAGAAGCAAGATCTAGATAATACAGTAAGAGCTGAAAATTTTGAAAAGTTTTTAAGTCCCACATTTTATATTATATTATATTATTGTTTTGTCTAAGATTTTTCTGATAGCTGCTTAAAAATGTATCTATTGGACCCCCACAGCCCCATTTTCTATGCCTAACACCTTCATATGATGAACTTTGCTTTTGACATATCAATAAAGAGATCACTTCTATCTATATCAGTGTTCACTTATGCATACACAAAATTGCATCATTTCAGCCAATGAGAAAACACTTTAATTTAAGGTTTATGGAAATTAGAATTGAAATATCCATAGACTTTGATGATAATGGACTGATGGTGTTCTGCTATAAACCCATTTCACTCGTTTCATTTCTCCTACTACATTAACTATGAATTCCTACACAATCCTTCTTATCTAAGTGAAACTGTACAATTGTTCCATTGAAAACCCTTGTCACTCCCTTGCTGTCTATATTTCTACATGTGATACTGTCATTTGATTACTCCACCTATAATATGCAAAATGAATTCGAGACATATGTTGAAACCATTATAAAAATTAAAGATTGATGTCAGGCTTTTACAATAGAACAGAAAAGTTTATTTAGTTGATAAAAGGACACTGATCAAATGGGGTTTTCAAGTGAGGGCAACCTTGACAGTGTTGTTACCTGGCCTCAGGATAACAAAACGTTTCTCATTCTACTTTAACACCAAGGAAAGGTAAAAATCACAAGCAAAATGGTGTACAAGGAATAAATTGATGTACATGTCGTTGTTTCTTTAATACGATCAGTAATGTTTCTGAAATAGCTGTTTCAAGTACGAGTAAAATCTCAGCCAAGTATAAAAAAGGTTAGTGGTTCAGGAGAGCCACTGATCCACATGGCATCATGCATCTTGCTGGGGATTTTTCTTGTCAGGTTTAAGGATCCCTTACTTTATATCAAACCTCAAAAAGATGGAATTTCTTCTAGCAAAAGAAGACAATTATTTTCCCAACTATTAGCATATTGTGTTGACATTTGTAAGTTGATTATTTTTATTGATCAGTCTGTAACTGTCTACAGAGTCTTGTTATTATAGTCTACCTACTGACACAGTTCTAGGAAAGAAGTTCGATTGTCGACTGATAAGGAATACCCCCTCCCCCTCCATAACATACTATCTTGATCAGGAATTATCTGTCTCAAACAGTCTAATGATGCAATTATATGATATTCAATAAAGCTATGAAAAATATAACTTTCAGCCACCCCTTAGCTCTTACTCTATAATATTAAAAAAACAGCCCTTTTATCTGTGCCAGTGTACTTTTATGAAAGGAAATTGTTACTATTTTTAATAAGCTCTGATAAAATAGGTATTGTGCTGAATTGTGTTTGCTACACAGGGCATGTTGAATATTTCAGAGCATCTGATCTGATCTGTGACTAAGTTTGTCTAATCACAATCCCTTTGCAGAGTTCACACATTCAATGTTGCTGGGTATATTTCTTGAATGATTAAAGAAACAATAGTTTTTTTGTCTCTAACTGGATGACATTTATCAATAATAGTTGAAGCAGCTTAGTGTTGATAATTATATTGTGGTAATTGCCTGTAATTAATATTATTAGTAATTATCCCCTAATTAATCTAAACTATCAGCTAATTGTCCTCTAGTAAATAATTATATGACTTCAACAATGTTTTACAATCTCTTAAATCTCTCTCCCAGAAATTTTTTCTAGACATTAAATTAAATAAATTGAGTCTACACCCTGCGTTTCTGGTCCTGATGGGCAAATGAAGATGGGAGGCCTGTAGTAAAGTTTAATTTTACCAGGAAAATATTCTGATGAACAAGACTGTCAATATCAAGATAGATAGTTTTGGAACCATATTCTTGCTTTCCATTTTTGGACAATTTGCATATGGGCAAGTAAGGCAGTTGCTGAGTATGAACAAGATTCAACAATTGAAGTATAAACAAAATAAACAAGAGAGTTTTTTTCAGTTATATTCAAGTTAGGTCATTTTTGGTCCAATTGAAAACATAACAATGAGCAGACCACTTTACTTCAAATACAAATATGATTTAAAACAAACAATTTGATCTTATTCTGTCCATTACTGTTTACACCACCTGGAAATAAAGGAGACTTATCTTTATCTAGTTTCCTCTAGGTGTTAAGTAAAATATAATAATTCTACGATAGAAAAGCACCTGTAAGAACTAAGACAAGTGAGGTTGGAAGAGTTCCAAGTTAAAATTGTTATAATTGATACACAAGGGAAATTATCGCCGAGTCTTTGTGAACCCTGGGTCGTGTAATCAAAATATTACTATTATTATTATAATATATTAGTTCTGTTGCAGAGTGGTTTAAAACAACTGACGTCATGTTGCCACATTTACATTCATGAATTGAACATTTGCATTTTGATGTTGTTTTGTTATATGTGTATAAATGTTTGTCTAGGATGCCTGGTAACATCAAGTATCGATACACGACCACACAATACGATGTGCATATTGTAATATGATACATATTTATATTACTAGTTGTTGATACAGCTCAAATTCAGTTATCTGTATAGATGCACAAAACGTTGCTTTAAATGCTGATACAATGCTGATACAGATCTGTTTCAGCTATCTGTATAGTAGTCTGAATATGTAATATACTAGCTTATATAGCTCAATTTCTGCTATCTGTATAGTAGTCAAACTATTTACTTTACCAGCTCATAGAACTCAATTTCAGCTATCTGTATAGTAGTCAAACTATTTACTTTACCAGCTGATAGTGCTCAATTTCTGCTATCTGTATAGTAGTCAAACTATTTACTTTACCAGTTGATAGTACTCAATTTCAGCTATCTGTACAGTGGTCAAAATATTTACTTTACCAGCTGATAGTACTCAATTTCAGCTATCTGTACAGTGGTCAAAATATTTACTTTACCAGCTGATAGTACTCAATTTCAGCTATCTGTACAGTGGTCAAAATATTTACTCTACCAGCTGATAGTGCCTAATTTCAGCTATCTGTACAGTGGTCAAAATATTTACTTTACCAGCTGATAGTACTCAATTTCAGCTATCTGTACAGTGGTCAAAATATTTACTCTACCAGCTGAGAGTGCCCAATTTCAGCTATCTGTACAGTGGTCAAAATATTTACTCTACCAGCTGATAATGCCCAATTTCAGCTATCTGTACTGTGGTCAACATATTTACTTTACCAGTTGATAGAACTCAGTCTAAGCTATCTGTATTGTCATGTTAATATTTATCATACTAGCTGATAATGAGCTATTTAAGCTATCTGTACAGTGGTCAAAATATTTACTTTACCAGCTGATAGAACTCAATTTCAGCTATCAGTATTGTCATCTAAATATTTACGATACCAGCTGATAATGCGTTATATAAGCTATCTGTATAGTCATCTCAATATTTTCTTTACCAGCTGATACATCTCCATGTCAGCTATCTGTATAATTGTGTAAATATTTACTTTACCAGCTATCTGTATAGTGGTCTAAATATTTGTTATACCTGCTGATATAGCTCAATTTAAGCTATCTGTATAGCTGGCTAAATTATGTACAGGTACTCTACCAACTGATACAGCGTCATTTCAACTAATCTGTATGAATCTGGACCTAATCACGTCAAAACGAAACCAAACTCACACCTGCATCGTGTTTCTTCTAATGTAACGTGTACATGATTTTAACCTTTCGTTCAAAAATTGTTAATGTGTAGGGAATTGTGCGATAGAATGGTGTATGAATACCAGATGATAACTCGCGTTAAACCACAATAAATACAGCGATAATGAGTGTTAGGAAACTCAATTCTCGACTTATCCAGATTATTGTCTGGTTTCCAATGGTTAACACATTTCATAGTGTTTAGCTAGTAATAGATGTATAGCTAACATCTGACTTGGCTGGGGTGGGGCAGTTCCTCGGGGTGGGTCATACCCCTTGTCTTCTGATTTACTTCTATTTTTGTAAACATTTACAACTGACTAGCATTTCTCTATGGTGAATGATGAGGAATAAGAGAGTTTGTATGGGGCATTTTAATGCTGGTGGTTGAATAATAGGGGTGAGATGAAGGTAAATTGTTTAATGTTCAGGACAGTGACATTAGCCTTCTTTATCAAGGAATCTTGAACCTGCACAGCTTGAAGCATATTTTCCGGTCCAAGGACTAGGCACTTGTTTCCTGAAGGCCTCTTTGTAGTCACTAGGTATTCAGGTTGTAGGCTAATATAAGAAATTTTATGCTTGAAGCTTCTCTTTTTCATCCGTTTCTAAGAAATTTCTGTAATTTTGAAATAAATAGACAGCTATAAATATTTATGTTGTTTTCATGATTGAAATGGAAGAACTATGTTGTATGAAGTACTACTAAAATGAAAATTTTGCCTCTTTATGTTGTTTATCTAAGATACGGGTCATTTCCAGTTGAAATGGAAATAAATGGGAGAAAAAAGAAAGAAAAATAAATAAAGGTTAGAGGAAGCATCAGGTGTTAACAGAAACAACAAAATTAACCTAAAACTCACCTTAACACTGTTAATAAAGAAAATAGTTGTGTTTCGATATGGCCAATTCTGTTTAATTGTCTAAAGTTTTATAGTTGATAGTCCCAATCAGTTAGATATTGAAATAAAATAAAATAAACTGTCCAGACAAAATTTCCCTGTATTTCATTGCACAAAATTAGTACTGCCTGAATACCTTGTGACTACTACAAAGACTCAAAAAGGCCTACAGGAAACAAGTACCAAATCTAGTGGAAAAGCAGGATGTAAATCTATATTTCTCTTGTTTGAAATGATATAGATCTCTAGTCAAAAATGTCTGGTAAATACAGCCAAATCAATAGTCCAGAGCTCTATTCAGACAAAACTGGTAAATACAGTCACATCAACAGTCTAGAGCTTGAGTCAGACATGACTGGTAAATATAACCAAATCAACAATCTAGAGCTCTGGCCAGATGTGACTGGTAAATATAACCAAATCAACAATCTAGAGCTCTAGCCGGATGTGACTGGTAAATATAACCAAATCAGCAGTCTAGAGCTCTAGTCAGATATGACTGGTAAATATAACCAAATCAACAATCTAGAGCTCTAGCCAGATGTGACGGGTAAATATAACCAAATCAACAGTCTAGAGCTCTAGCCAGATGTGACGGGTAAATATAACCAAATCAGCAGTCTAGAGCTCTAGTCAGACATGACTGGTAAATATAACCAAATCTACAATCTAGAGCTCTAGCCAGATGTGACAGGTAAATATAACCAAATCAACAGCCTAAAGCTCTAGCCAAATGTGACAAGTAAATACAGCCTTATGAAGGTCAGACATGCGGGATATAGGGTCAAATCAACAGTCTAGAGGTAGTCAGGCATTACTGGTAAATGTGGTGAATCATCATCCCTGATCTTATCAACTTACCAGCTTGTGAGATGTTATCTAGGCTTTGTAAGTTAATAAAAAAAAAAAAAAATTTCTCACTTATCTTCTCAAACCACGATAATCAAAGTGTTTTCAGATTAATTTATCAGAATCAAGATGAAAAACCATCTCTGTTACATTTTACAGGAATAGGTTTATTTTTCAATCAAGAAATTTTTAACTTCCAAAATCTCAAGAAGAATGAATAAAGGCCAACAGATAGACAGGATCTTTGAGTACCTTATAAATTGGGCAATAAGCAACTGATAGACAGGATCTTTGAGTACCTTATAGTTTGGGCAATAAGCAACTGAAAAGTCAAGTTTTTTTAATTTAAAAATAATTTCAAGAGGTTTGATCTAAGATCAACAGGTTAACAGGATCCTGGAGAATCTAAGTTATTCTCCTTGTAATATCATTATTATGAGGTTTGACCAAGTAAAAGCTGGACCTGGTAGACAATCCTTAAAAAATGTTAGTTGTTATCCTTATAAGACCTTGCGTAGAGGTTGACAAAAGACCTAAAAGTAGACAGAATCCTGGAGAATCTAAGTTGTTATGTGTATAAAATCATTGCCAAGAGGTTTGGCCAAGGACCAGCTGATAGAATGTACCATGAAAATCTAAGATAGTTCAATATGGTTGTTTCTTTTAATGAGTGTTGACGCAGGTGGTCAAACTTAATAGAAAATTGTAGAATAACTACCAGTTCTGAATGAGTGGGCATTTTCATATCCTTTCCATGTTTTGGCTAATGATTATGTTTTGAAGACTTGAAAAGTAATCAAATATACCTTGAAGTTGTTGTTTCAATCTGCGCCAAGAGATAGAATCTGCTTCATTAAGTTTGAAGGATGAAGTAAGATGTTCTATCAACAAGTTACAAGTCAAATTCTTGTTTTTACACTCTTTTTGTAAATTAAATGAAGTTTTACATCTTACTTTTCTACACCTAATGGACAAAAATGGGGTTTATATCCAACTGTTCTATTCCTTATTGGACTAATGAAATAAAATGGGGTTAATATCCTACTGTTCTATTCCTTATTGGACTAATGAAATAAAATGGGGTTAATATCCTACTGTTCTGTTCCTTATTGGACTAATGAAATAAAATGGGGTTAATATCCTACTGTTCTATTCCTTATTGGACTAATGAAATAGAATGGGGTTAATATCCTACTGTTATATTCCTTATTGGACTAATGAAATAAAATGGGGTTAATATCCTACTGTTCTATTCCTTATTGGACTAATGAAATAAAATGGGGTTAATATCCTACTGTTCTGTTCCTTAATGGACTAATGAAATAAAATGGGGTTAATATCCTACTGTTCTATTCCTTATTGGACTAATGAAATAAAATGGTGTTTTATATCCTACTGTTCTATTCCTTATTGGACTAATGAAATAGAATGGGGTTAATATCCTACTGTTCTGTTCCTTATTGGACTAATGAAATAAAATGGTGTTTTACATCCTACTGTTCTATTCCTTATTGGACTAATGAAATAAAATGGGGTTTTACATCCTACTGTTCTGTTCCTTATTGGACTAATGAAATAAAATGGGGTTAATATCCTACTGTTATATTCCTTATTGGACTAATGAAATAAAATGGGGTTAATATCCTACTGTTCTGTTCCTTATTGGACTAATGAAATAAAATGGGGTTAATATCCTACTGTTCTATTCCTTATTGGACTAATGAAATAAAATGGGGTTAATATCCTACTGTTCTGTTCCTTATTGGACTAATGAAATAAAATGGGGTTAATATCCTACTGTTCTATTCCTTATTGGACTAATGAAATAAAATGGGGTTAATATCCTACTGTTCTGTTCCTTATTGGACTAATGAAATAAAATGGGGTTAATATCCTACTGTTCTATTCCTTATTGGACTAATGAAATAAAATGGGGTTAATATCCTACTGTTCTGTTCCTTATTGGACTAATGAAATAAAATGGGGTTAATATCCTACTGTTCTGTTCCTTATTGGACTAATGAAGTAAAATGGGGTTAATATCCTACTGTTCTGTTCCTTATTGGACTAATGAAATAAAATGGGGTTAATATCCTACTGTTCTATTCCTTATTGGACTAATGAAGTAAAATGGGGTTAATATCCTACTGTTCTATTCCTTATTGGACTAATGAAATAAAATGGGGTTTATATCCAACTGTTCTATTCCTTATTGGACTAATGAAATAAAATGGGGTTAATATCCTACTGTTCTATTCCTTATTGGACTAATGAAATAAAATGGGGTTAATATCCAACTGTTCTATTCCTTATTGGACTAATGAAATAAAATGGGGTTAATATCCTACTGTTCTATTCCTTATTGGACTAATGAAATAAAATGGGGTTAATATCCTACTGTTCTATTCCTTATTGGACTAATGAAATAAAATGGGGTTTATATCCAACTGTTCTATTCCTTATTGGACTAATGAAATAAAATGGGGTTAATATCCTACTGTTCTATTCCTTATTGGACTAATGAAATAAAATGGGGTTAATATCCTACTGTTCTATTCCTTATTGGACTAATGAAATAAAATGGGGTTAATATCCTACTGTTCTATTCCTTATTGGACTAATGAAATAAAATGGGGTTTACATCCTACTGTTCTATTCCTTATTGGACTAATGAAATAAAATGGGGTTTGTATCCTACTGTTCTATTCCTTATTGGACTAATGAAATAAAATGGGGTTTGTATCCTACTGTTCTATTCCTTATTGGACTAATGAAATAAAATGGGGTTTGTATCCTACTGTTCTATTCCTTAATGGACTAATGAAATAAAATGGTGTTTTACATCCTACTGTTCTATTCCTTATTGGACTAATGAAATAGAATGGGGTTAATATCCTACTGTTCTATTCCTTATTGGACTAATGAAATAGAATGGGGTTAATATCCTACTGTTCTGTTCCTTATTGGACTAATGAAATAAAATGGTGTTTTACATCCTACTGTTCTATTCCTTATTGGACTAATGAAATAAAATGGTGTTTTACATCCTACTGTTCTGTTCCTTATTGGACTAATGAAATAGAATGGGGTTAATATCCTACTGTTATATTCCTTATTGGACTAATGAAATAAAATGGGGTTAATATCCTACTGTTCTATTCCTTATTGGACTAATGAAATAAAATGGGGTTAATATCCTACTGTTCTATTCCTTATTGGACTAATGAAATAAAATGGTGTTTTATATCCTACTGTTCTATTCCTTATTGGACTAATGAAATAGAATGGGGTTAATATCCTACTGTTATATTCCTTATTGGACTAATGAAATAAAATGGTGTTTTATATCCTACTGTTCTATTCCTTATTGGACTAATGAAATAAAATGGGGTTAATATCCTACTGTTATATTCCTTATTGGACTAATGAAATAAAATGGTGTTTTATATCCTACTGTTATATTCCTTATTGGACTAATGAAATAAAATGGGGTTAATATCCTACTGTTCTATTCCTTATTGGACTAATGAAATAAAATGGGGTTAATATCCTACTGTTCTATTCCTTAATGGACTAATGAAATAAAATGGTGTTTTACATCCTACTGTTCTGTTCCTTATTGGACTAATGAAATAAAATGGTGTTTTATATCCTACTGTTCTGTTCCTTATTGGACTAATGAAATAGAATGGTGTTTTACATCCTACTGTTCTGTTCCTTAATGGACTAATGAAATAAAATGGGGTTAATATCCTACTGTTCTATTCCTTATTGGACTAATGAAATAAAATGGGGTTAATATCCTTCTGTTCTATTCCTTAATGGACTAATGAAATAAAATGGGGTTAATATCCTACTGTTCTATTCCTTATTGGACTAATGAAATAAAATGGGGTTTATATCCTACTGTTCTATTCCTTATTGGACTAATGAAATAGAATTACTGTTCTGTGCCCAAAGCTTGTAAGACAGGAAGTGCTAAAGGTTGTGTGTACAGTCATGGCACAATTTTCCTCATTGCATACTGCATGGTGCTCATTTATTTGTACAACCAAGTGGTAAAAAGTAGGACATAAAACTCATTAATTTGTCTTAATGGTCTTGTAGAATTGGATGATAATGACAGTTGTCTGTTCCATCTTACTTTTGTCGTTACAAATGTCAAGGCAAATGTCAACAGTGTGATGTCAGTTTATCAGATGCCAAGTCAGTCAGTCAGTGACACGACAGTGTTGAGTGTCATGACGTCAATGCTAAAATAGAAATAGACAGTAATGGTTTTGGGAATCATGTGATATTTTATCTTTATAGTACAGGCATGATAAGTAAAGAATCACGAGATATATGGATAATCTTTTCTAAATTTATAACTAAATATCTAGATATAAAGAAGATTCATATCTGAATTTATTAACTCAATGTTTTACATGTTTATACAGACAGTGTTTTCTAGATATAAAGATGCACCATTTATTAATTTATTAGCTCAATATTTCACATGTAGCCCGATCAAGAGAATGAACTATAACAATATATTAGTGTAAAAAAAAAAATTATGTTGTGCTGCAATCAAGAATATAAGTTATGTGATACAAGTTGTTTCCACTGATTGGGCAGAGAGGATAGGGGAAGTAATTGGGTGATACACTACACGTTCAACATGTTATCGGACAGCTGTCGGAAATATTGCCTGGAGAAGCAATAGTTTCTCGAGTCCTGACATGAGTGATGCGACAGTTTTAGATGGCGTGACGTAAAGACTGCAGTGAAAATAGATCATAAATATGGAAATCCAAAAATAATTTCCCAGAAAATTACAGGCTGTGAATGTTTAAGAATCCCATTAAGAACTGAATCTAAAGTTGTCTTAAGGTAATTATCCCTGCTCTAACATGGAGAATCATCTGGAGTTAAATATTTTGATGATGAAGGTCTACAAACAGTTGTACTGTGGCATGGTGATTAAAGTAGTATAATATTTTAATGATGAAGACCTTCCAACTAAAGTTCTAACTTAAAGAATACTGTGTATTAAATTAAACAGTTGTACTATAAAATGTTATAGGGTCTAAATTAGTAATATTTTAATGAAAAAGAAATTCCAACATATAGAAAATATACTTTATGGTTATATAATAGAAAGAGTTGTACTTTAAAATGTTATTGCGTCTGAAGTGATAGTTTTATAGGTCTACAGTTGTACTTTAAATGGTATAGCGTGTAAAGTAATAATGTTTTAATGATAAAGTTGTACATAAAGAAAAATAATTTGGTATATGATAGAAAGAGTTGTACTTTGAAATGTTATGGCGTCTGAAGTGATAGTTTTATACGTCTACAGTTGTACTTTAAATGGTATAGCTTGTAAAGTAATAATGTTTTAATGATAAAGTTGTACATAAAGAAAAATAATTTGGTATATGATAGAAAGAGTTGTACTTTGAAATGTTGTGGCGTCTAAAGTGATAATGTTTTATAGGTCTACACTTGTACTTTAAAATGTTATAGTGTCTAAATTAATAATATTTAAATGGAAAAAAAATTCCATCATACAGAAAGAATACATTGGTTATATGATAGTAAACAGTTATGCTTTAAAATGGCATGGCGTGTAGAGTAATAATATTTGAATGTTATTATATGATAAAAGATTAATAGATAATTTTGTTCATTATAACAGCCATCTGTTTTATTTCTTTTCTTGTATATTATATTAAATAGGGGTGGAGTGGGGTTTATTTGGGGGGAGGGAACCAATACTGAGTCAACTCTCAGAAGCACTGGCACAGACATCAGAATATTTCTTACTTTTGAGCAGGATTCGAACCTACAGTACCTGATGGCCCAGTAGATCCACAATCCATTATATTAGAACTTATTAGAGATGTTGAGGTCTAAGTGGTTGGGTTGATTTCAAAATTTGTGGAATTATAAAGGTGAAACAGAGCACTGTAATATGAACAATGCATGATAAGGCCAAGTGTAGTATGTTTTTATGATTAAAAAAACAGGACGGTGAAACATTTATTCAAATCTCTAAAGTAATGAAATTGAATGAAGAAATAGATCTCAGTGGGAGAGACTTTTTAATATCCTGTGTAGGTCTTCTATAATTCATTGTTTTACGTGCGTGTGTCCAATGCAAAACATCGAAACGGGCTACATGTGTGGTGCAAGTTTTTATGCAAAAATCCCTATCACATGATAAGGATCAGAACAACCACCTCAGTTTGAGTCAATTAGAAAATCTTAGAATGTGCTGCAAGTCGTACATGCACAAAATTGTAATACCTGCAAATCAAAGGAAAAGGTTAGTTAGTTCTAAATTCAGCTTATTTTCTTTGATTTGATCTTCTAAAATGTTTTTTGAGGTTTATTTTATAAAAATCTTCACCTGTTGAACGTAAATCTAAATTTCACCTTGACTAAAGGTGAAAATGAAACTATAAAACTGTTGAGATGAGTAGATTCTTACATTGATCAAGGCTACAATTTTCTCACCTGTTGGTATATATTTGATGTAGGTTATTATCTTATCTATTATCATCTACCAAACTAACAGTGCAGAATAATCTAATTGAACCAATCTTACTACCATCAACTACCTCAGTGATATAAAATCTGCTAGAAGCAGTCGTTAGCTACCAACAACTACCTAGTCTGCGATATCAGCATCTGATGGAAGCTGACATTAACTTGTCATCTACCAACAACTACCTAGTCTGTGATATCAACATCTTCTGGAAGCAGACGTTAACTTGTCATCTACCAACAACTACCTAGTCTGTGATATCAGTATCCACTGGAAGCGAACGTTAACTTGTCATCTACCGACAACTTCCTTGTCTGTGATATCAACATCTGCTGGTAGCAAATGTTAACTTGTCATCTACCAACAACTACCTAGTCTGTGATATCAGCATCCATTGGAAGCGAACGTTAACTTGTCATCTACCGACAACTTCCTTGTCTGTGATATCAACATCTGCTGGTAGCAAACGTTAACTTGTCATCTACCAACAACTACCTAGTCTGTGATATCAGCATCCACTGGAAGCGAACGTTAACTTGTCATCTAACAACAAACTACCTAATCTGCGGACATTATCAACAACTGCATAGTTTGTAATATCAGCATCTGCTGGAAGCAGACGTTAACTTGTCATCTGACAACAAACTACTTAGTCTGCAATATCAGCATCTGCTGAAAGCGGACATTACCAACAACTACCTAGTCTGCGATATCAGTCCCACATTTATACGTTCACATCTCGTAACTCACGTCATTGTTTCCCTTCTAAATAAAGCTTTATTGGGGGTATGTGCCAATTTACTTAATATATTTTAAAATATCTTAGTTTTTATTATTCAAGTTTCATGCTGAACAACTTGTTAAAGCTATTACATGAAGTATATGTATGAATTATTGTTGAGCCTTAATTACTTGTATATGTTTTTAAATTAAAACAGTTTCTGTGGTATTTATCTAAATTATCCCATTATACTCATAATAAGGAGGTTTTCTGTAGTTTCACTTACCATTGTTTTAGATAATATACAAATACAGAATGTTATTATAAACAGCATTAGTTATATGGTTCTCTCAGTCAGTAATGCTTTTGGAGTTTGGAGACTGGAGATTTTTCTCTGTTCAGAACAGACTATTGACAGAAAATCAGAAAGAGTTGGCTTATGTGGCCTGCATAATAAAATTTCCCTCATTGCATACTGTATGTGATACTCATTTACATCAGGTTACACTAAGAATCTGAACAACTAAAACAGCTGCCATTAAAATTGATCAGAAGATAGACAAAGATCTTACTTTATATCAATGTAAGTTTTGCAAAAAGTTTAGAGGAACCACCAAAAACTTAGTGAACGTGCTGAATGACCTTACTGTTGGTATAATATGCTGACTTTTAATGACATTTATGATTACTTATTGTGAGTTATTTGGAAAATTTCAATATTCAGATTTGGTATCAATAAAGAAAACTTGCTAAAAAATAGATAACTTTTACTAGTAATGGCTGCACTATTAGAAGTGTGCTCTTTAATATTTTGACTCTCATCTTTAAACTTCCTAACAGATCTTGGAGTTGCTTTTTTAAGATTCCAATATTTGGATGAAAGACAAGGGGAAATTGAGGTGAAATTAACTAACTGTAAAGAACATGCACTATACTATAGGAAGGTGCTGTTCAATGTTGTAAAACACCTAGATATATTATAATTAGAATATCTTGTCTCTCACAGCACCAGTCTGGTTTATATCTTCTAATTGTTATAATTAACTACACGTCATCTTTCAACTTTAAATAATTGTTGTTCAGGGTAGTTGATTAGACTGTATTTACCAGTCATGTCTGATAATGTCAGCAATGTATTTACTAGTCATATCTATCTAGAGCTGTAGAATGTTGATTTGACTTTATCTCCAATGCTATATCTGCAAGTATGAATGTATGTTACCTAGACTGAATAACTGACTTTAGTATTTAAGTGTGTGAACTCTGTATATCCTTCTGAGGAAATTTGATACCAATTCTGATAATTCACATAGTTTATAATACTATAGTGGTAGATGTATGTTATGTTGCCTGACAACCTGTCTTGATTTTCAGTGTTTATTTTGACCCCCAATCAGAGAGTTTACAAAGTTGATAATGTTCATTTGGTATTTTGATTTATAAGGGTTGGTGTATGCTATGTTGTCTGGCAACCTGTCATGGTATTTCATTGTCCACATGTACCCTCATACAGGGTGTCCACAGCTAATAATATATTATAAGTAATAAATGGTTGGTGTATGTTATATTGTCTGACAAGCTGTTTTAAGTTAAATTGGAAACCCCATGCAGAGAGAGACCACTAGCTAATAATCTTTTATTCATTTATAATGGTTGGTATATGTTATATTGTCTGACAACCTGTCAGTTTTCCCCATATGATTTACGAGTATTATAATGAACCAGTATTTTTAATGAAGATTTGCTGCGGTACTAAATTATTGCCGTGTTTTGAAAATAACCAACTGTCTAACTGAAGAACACAGTTGTTTTGTTGTGAGAGTAAAGTAGTTTACCAGATTTTACTACGGTGGTTTCATATCTTGAGGTTCAAAACTTTTTTTTAATTTTTTGGTGAATTTTCTGGGAATTACAGAGATTTTGTGATATCAAAGTGTTTTTTATTGTATCTATTCACTTTTTAGTGATTTCTTTCCAGATTGTTACGATTTTGCGTTGCATAAATGTGAGATACAAGGTTTGGTGTAAAAAGATTTTACTACAGTGGTTGTTATCTCTAGTTTCTTGTTTTTATTTTGATGTCTTCTGTAAATATTGCAATTTCAGAGATTGTCTTCAGTTGGAAATTTTATTGTGTAATCTACTTACGATATTTAGAGGAGTTTTTCTTATTTTGTGATTTTTGAGATTTTGTGGTACAAAAGTTTTTTAAATTGTGTTTAATTGTGTGAATTTTTTTGAGATTTTCAAAGATTTTTGATATTTGGTGGTGGAAAAGTGTTTTTATATAGTGTAATATTTATATATTGGTATAAACACTGCTTATTAATTTTTGCTTAAAAATTGGTGATCTGATCATTTTATTCCCTTAATTTTTGTGATTTTGGACAATTTTGGCAATTTTTGTTACCAAAGCATTTTTGTAACATTTACATGTTTCAAGACCTTTTTCAGAAATTAGCACTCTAATAATAGGATAAATTTTTATTTTTCTTTTCTGTCAGTTGTGAGTGAGTAGATTTTATATTATTGTAAATAGACTATAGTTGAAGTATAGAATATAATTATTACCTGCAGTAGATTCGTTAATATCATACTGTTAATGAGTCCAGGTCTAATTTAAAACAGGTGTATTCTGTGATTAATACACCTACATACAGTGTTTTTCCATGTTTTATATCATGATTAGTTTTTTCAACTTAACATTACTAGTACTACATGTGTGTTTAGGATGATAAAGATAATGTTAAAAATTTTATTGCTCTCATAGGTTTTGTCTGCTTTTGAACTTGCAGATTTGGGTTCAGATATATTTATTGCCATTTTCTCTTGGTAAAATAAGTGTTTTTTGAAAATTCAGACCCAAAAATTTTAATTCTGATGTTAAATCAAGAAACTAGATATTTTTATGGACCCAAAGACATTCTAAGACCAATCAAATAAAAACATTTACAGTGTTCTGAGTGAAATTTAACAATGTGCTGATTTGGCTTAAATTTCGTAAATGATTTTGACACGGAAGTAACAAGTTAAGTGCTATATTATTTTTATTTACCAGTTTCAACATATTTCTTTCTGATTTAGTTTGATTTTAAACACTATTGTCTAACAATAGTTGCCAGTTGGCAGGTTTCTCTTTCTTCATATTATCTTTTTATAAAATCAGGTGAAAAAACAAAGACCAAAAACCTCATTAGTTTTATCTCTAAAAAAAATAAGTAAATATGAAAAAAAAAAATTGGAAACACTTTAAGTGTATTAGAGAAAAATAACTGGCAAAACTGTTGATGATAATGAGTAAATATACCAAATAAACTTTATTAGCTATGTAGACTCTCTGAAAGTGATGCCAAGAGAAGCAGATATGCATTATGCAGATTTTCCGAAGATATTGCCAATTTGACAAAACCCCAGTCACAGAGTGGATTAAGGTGTTTCAGAAGAAAAGCATGCTCTGAAGGATACCAACATTTTTCAAAATATAGACACTTTATTTTGTTTTAAAAGTGCGAAAATGGCATCGGGTATTCTGAAAATCAGTGCATGACATGCCTAAAGACATATTAGACAAAAAAACAGAAAAAAGAAAAAAATACAAGAAAAAAGACTCAGATGTGGATGACAATCTGAAATCTCGTGATAATTTTACATGGCTTTGTACCAGATAGAAACTTCTTTAAGTGTCCTTTCCACACAAAAACTATTGTTGAGTTTTCAATTTAGAATTACTTCTAGCAAGATTCTAATGATGGTTAGTTTTTCTGATATTTTCTTTAAAAAAAAAGATCAAGAGAAATACTTGTGACAGACCAAATTAGAAAAACAATCAAAGCAGGAAAGAACCGCAAAACAGATTTTAATAATTTAGTACTTTCTTCTTATGTAGTGTGAAATAATTATATTTTTCACTGAAATCATAAGACTTGTATGATATTTCCATACAATGATTGTCTGCTGGTACCAAATATTCTTAAAACTTGTTGAAAAATATATTAAGATGAACAACTATAAGATAATAATTTTCTACAGTCTTTTTTTAAAATTTAAAATCTTTGAAATTCTATTTTATTTTCTTATTTTAAATTCTTTAAACTTGTATGAATATTAAGATGATTATATTTTTTAACACAAGATATGATTATAATTCTCTTCAGTCTTATTCGGAATTCTTTAAACTTTGAATAATTAGATGGTAATATACCTTTACATAACATCAAATATCTAATTTCAAATTCTTTAAACTTGTAGATAATATTTGAATGATTATAACAATGTTTCACACAAGATAAAAGTATAAATTTCTACAGATGTTATAAAAATTATAATTAATATAAAAATATCTAGAGTATATAATTTCTATACTCTGATAGAAAAATGTCAGCTATATACATCTAGAGGATTATATACCTTTATAATTATAATTTCTATAGTCTGATTGTAAATTGTCAGCTATATATATCTAGAGGATTATATACCTTTATAATTATAGTTTCTATAGTCTGATTGTAAATTGTCAGCTATATATATCTAGAGTATTATATACCTTTATAATTATAATTTCTATAGTCTGATTGTAAATTGTCAGCTTTATATATCTAGAGTATTATATACCTTTATAATTATAATTTCTATAGTCTGATAGTAAATTGTCAGCTATATATATCTAGAGGATTATATACCTTTATAATTATAGTTTCTATAGTCTGATTGTAAATTGTCAGCTATATATATCTAGAGGATTATATACCTTTATAATTATAGTTTCTATAGTCTGATTGTAAATTGTCAGCTATATATATCTAGAGGATTATATACCTTTATGATTATAATTTCTATAGCCTGATAGTAAATTGTCAGCTATATACTTCTAGAGGATTATATACCTTTATAATTATAATTTCTATAGTCTGATAGTAAATTGTCAGCTATAAGCAGTACAATCTACCACGATTGAAGTTTCAATCTTTCTATTCTATTGTATGTTGACGAGATTTATAATTTTATCTTTTTCCAATAATTCTACACGAGTTGACATTGCTCGCTGCACAACTGGCATGCGTTTTATATTGCTAGTAAAAAATATTTAATTACCAGGTAAGGTTACTAAGTGAAAGTCTACAAACTTTAAAAGGCATTCTGTCACTGTGGTTATTGAATTTTTCATGTCTCAGTATTGTTGAATTATAGGATAACAATACAGGATAATCAAATGAAAGTCTGCAAACTTGAACATCATTCTGTTGGATCTTAGATTTACCCTGTGGTTTGATTATAATTTCAGAAAAATAGATGTGTCTGTGCTTTATATCATAATGTATTTTAATATAATGAAGGTTATAGCATGTGGAGCAAAGAATTTTTTTATATTGTCACTGTCATTAGATTTTAAAAGAACAAATATATACTATATCTTTGATAAAAGCTTTGAACTAAGTGCAAATATCAAGTGAAAGTCTGCACACTTTCAAAAGAATTTTATGTAGGATTTCTGAGATTATCACTATTGGTGTATTTTGAATTTTGAGCATGCTAACCTAAACGTCTGGAATTTGATAGTATCTGTCAGATTTTTCAAAGAGTTTTCCTTCTGATAGTGATGCAGGTCTCTGAATGATAGCATCAAGTGATGTGATTTGTACAATAAACCAAGGCCATATATGCTACAGTCTTTGTATGTTACAGATTCCACATCAGTTATACAATTCGGATGATTGTGGAATACTTTCAATCAAGTTCAGTGAATTGTCTTACTTTGATTATCCTCGCTCAGTCCTTTTACACCTCCAATTCCAAAGCACCTGTCTCCATGAGGATATTGGATTGAGACAGCAGTATAAGTGTCAAGTAAGAGTATAGAGAATATGTAAAGGTTAGCAGTATTAAAGTCTGTTCTAGAGTCGGTAGTTAAACAATCTAGATAGTGATAGTCTATTGTTTTTACTCTTCAGTGTCAGTTGAAACTAAATATTGTGAGTTTCTCACTTTCTACTGGAATTTATATAGTCTACTAGTCAGTCAACCATTGTTTTGATTTATTTATTACTGTTGTAGGCAGTTTCTTTCTGTTTTTGATTTTTATGAAGAAAACTCATTATTTTTACTGAAGTGTCATTTAGAACTTAGATATTGTGTTTCTGACTTTCATTGGGAAGTTATACTGGTCTTCTTGAACCACTGTTTGTATTTATTTGTTCTTAGTAGTTTCTTTCTAGTTTTGACGAAAAGTCTTTGGTTTTTACTGCAGTGTCATTTAAAACTTTGATATTGTGTTTCTGACTTTCTTTTTTGAACCAAAAATTTCATTTATTTGCTATTGTTAGCAGTTACATTTATTTTTTGATGAAAAGTCATTGTTTTTACTATAGTGTAATTTGGAACTTAATTGTGGTGATTCTCTTACTTTAATGTAAAATTTATATACCCTGTTGCTCGGTCAATCACCATTTGGATTTATTTATGTTGTCAGCAGTTTCTAATAGTTATCAAGGTATAAACTGAAATTCTGTGTTCATTTTTTCAGTTTGGCAGAAAAGGAAGTATTGTTTCTGTTAACTAGCTTAAGGAACTTGTAAATATAAATGTCAGTGAATCAGCATTTTGTTTGATTTATTTGAAGTATTTTTTTTGTGTTTATATATGTAGCATACTGACCAATGAAACACTATTTGGATTGTATTGTGTGCGGTGGATAGCAGGTATTTTTGTTTGGAACAAACTTGTCTTGGATGACAGTTTAAAGTAAAGTGAAGATCTAATGATTTCTATAGAAATGAACCCCATTTGTAGTAATTTACTGTTGTCAGCAGTTTCTCAGTTTCAATCAACACATAAAACAATGATTTTGAAACTTTAAGTTTATTCGAATGCCAGAAATTTTACCATCTAGTAAAATTTTGTATGGATTTAGTCACTTGCTGTTATCAGCTGTATTTCTATGTTCTCTGTATTTTGACCAAATTCCATTCAGATGCTGTTGGCATATGATTACTATTATCAAAACAAGTAGTATATATTTATATCTTGGGGATTTATTTTTTGAAGAACTAAATTCAGTGTGTAAATTTAAATGATGAAAGCTATTTACGATTTGTTACACGTTATAAATCTCTTGATGTATTTTCTGGCAGAACTCAAGTTTTGAAATACGATATTTTCGTTAACAGGTTTTCTATTTTTTGTTGTGCAATTTACCACTTGTTTTACGTGTAATCTTGTGTTGATTATTGAACGGATATTGCTTTTTAGATGAACTTTAGATTTTAGCAGTTGTAATTGCTTATTTGATCGAGTTTTATTTTAGATGATGACCTGTTGCCTCTTCTGTTTGTTAAATTTCAAATTTTATTTTAGTGAATTGGTTTAGGTTGATTAGTTAACTTTTTGAGAATTTTTCAACGATTTTTGATGATCAAGTTCTTTGTATTGAATATCAAATGTGATCCAATTTTAATTTCAAATGATGCAATATTTTCTAACTTATATGTTAAACTAAATGCAAAACAAAATTCAAAGTGGGTGTTTTTCATAATTTTAACAAATTTATCCCAGTTGATTTCATGAGTGATGTAATTAACGATCAATTTATCAATATTTTTTTAATAAGTTGTCTGATTGATTGGTTATAATTTTATTGATGAAGAAACTTTATGAATCTGAAATTTCTTAAGAATTTTAATGATAAAAGCCGACAAGTAAGTTGTTGGTTTGGTTGGTCTGTTAAAGTTTGGATTTTAAAATTTACAAACTGAAATTAGGAAAGGTCAGGCCATGTATTCTCGAAACGATCTTGGTGCTAGGATATCCTAGGTTCTTAACTTCTAACACTGTTACTAGGACATCCTAGCACTAAGGTGTTTGCGAGAATACGTTGCCAGGTCTCACTTGATATGTACTGTTTATAAGACGTATAGAAATAGGCATAAGTAAGATACATGAATATACTATTTCTGATCTGCTCCTTATTGAGCTAATAAAGGCAGACAATGCCATGCAGTATTCTATTTTGTATTTCACTTCGACAAATCTTTTGAAAGTGAGAGATGTTTTTATGTGTTACATCTTCAGAACACAGCTGGAGGTGTGAGTTTTAATAAAGTGAACATTTTGTTATCACTAGGTTTTACGATAAATCGCCCTGCCAACAAGATTTTATAACTAAAGTGAAAGTATGTAGTTTCATTAGAGTAAAAATTAGTCTGAAACTCACTGACTTTTATCTGGTCCCTCTGATGCTTGCATTGTGATGGATGTCAGCCAGCTAGAGCCAGAACATGAATGTATAATTGCATTAAGTTGCATAACCAAAATGAAATTAGTCTGATACTGATTTTGTGACCTGTGATAGATGTCAGACAGCTAGAACCAGGTTCATGTCTTATGGAGATTTAAGAAAAACTAGGATAATCTAGAAAGATATATTGGCAATTTTGGATGGAACAATATATAGAAGCTCTGTGTGAAACAGACTCTGCAAGTCAGAAAACAAAAAGTCGGTGTTTCACAAAAATTTCATGGTATTGCTTATCTTCATTTGCAAAATGAGCAGAAAATTGATACATTAAACACTGTTTCAACAATTTTAGTCGAGTCTGTAAAAAAAATAATGTGTTTTTATTTACCAACCTCCACTTTTTATGGAGTGATAGGTATCATCAAGTATCGATACACGACTTCGCGATACGGTACACGTAGAAATTCACCGATATATTGTGCCAGCACTAGTAAATATAGTTTAAGCTAGTAGTTTTTCTGGCTGTAGCTAATTTACATCTGCCAAGAACTAATTGTCAGTGTTTCAGATTACTGTTTAAAGATGTTTTGACTATTTTTAAGATTTAAACTATCTCAATATTATCTCTAGCTCCAATTAACGTGAAAATAGAAATTGAAAATAGAAATTCTACGTTGGCCTGATTTAAAGTTAATTTGTTAATAGTTCTTTGTTAGTTTTGTAAAACAGGTGTTCTTTTCGCTCTGAATTAACTTTTAAGTAACTTTGTTAAGCTTTTGTATTATTAGAGTGAACCGAGAATATAAAAAGTGCAGGCTAGGTTAAGTGTAATTCTGTGATTTCAGTTTCTTGTTGAGTTTATAAAGTTACCATTTTTATTTTAAATTCTATCTTGTTTTGAATTGATATATTCTTGAAGTGTAATTGGTTAATGAAGTAATTTTGGTGGAGTTTTTAGTGTAATAGTTAAAGGGATTGTAAAGAGGTTTTCTAGAATTTTTTTACGTGTAGCAGGGACACTGATATCGTCAATTTGTACAATTTTCATTTTCCAGTTAGACATTGTTCCTTCAATTCCACTAAAACTTGGCCTTTCGCGATAGTGACATCATAAAACTGCTAAGATTTGGTAGAATTGCAAGAACCACAGATGTCTGATTGAAAATTGGAATGGTGCAAATCAACGCTATCAGTGGCCGATTCACATTAAAAATATAGTAAACCTCTTTACAATCCCTTTAAGGTTGTCCACAAGTCATAAGCCTACTTCTTTCTATGCATATAACTTATCTTGAAGAAAAGTGGTATTCGGATTATTTACTTAGAGTTTCTAGTGTAATTAAGTGATTATTCCATTTGCTAGTTCTACCACTGTGATTCCATCTAGAATTCGTAAAACAGCTGTAAATTGAAAAATATATGTTGAAAAGTTTGAGTTTGTGTTGAAGTAAAGATCCTTTTCGAAAAATTAGTTGTAAATTTTAATGACTTGTTGAATTCTTCTGTCAATAGTAACATTTTTTTTATCGTCTTTCTTTTTTTTTCTTCTAGAAAGTGTATGTTTTTCGAGAGATGAATTGAAATGTTGTAAAAATTAACTTTCTTTTTGAAACCTAATGCGGCAATAAGTTTCAAGGACTCTGAATTGATAAACACTCGGATTAAGTAATATTTTACACTAGTTGTGGGTGTTTCTATAGAACATCTTCAGATGATATCAATAACCATTTCATAAACTGATATTTGAACAATATTGTTTTGGATATACTTCTGATTATTTTCAAACAGTTTGTGTGATATATTTTATTTTGGATTAAATCACAGACTGATAGATATTGGATCGAGGCCAATCAGAGCAGCAGGAATTAGATACACAAATGGACAGTTTGCGTTGGATATAACCATTATGTTAGGCCATGAAGAACTAGAAATAGAATTTCTGATTTGATTATGCTTTCGGATGATGTGTAGTCAAAAATAACTATAATTAACTTTTAATTGAAAATCTGGAAAAGAAAAGAAAGGAACACAGCATTATATAGGAATATTGATGTCATAGTTTTGGAATAAATTGATCGCAAATACATTTTTGTGTTGAATATTTCTTTAAGTTTCGATCAACTCAACAATTTTGGACTACCATTCTGTGAATTTTGCACTTATTATTTTGAATTAAGTTGACAACAAGCACAGTTTTTACCTGTTCGTGTTAAATTGATTTTTCGAACAACTTGACAGATTTTGAACATAGTTTTATTGCATCTGAATATATATTGAACATAATCAAATAAGCACAATAAAATATTCCAGAAGAATTCTGGATTCTATTAAATACTGAAATAATCAATATCTTTTGACATTGAAGAAATAGGAATTTTATGTAAAATTTAGTTCTCTGTGTATATTTTGACATGCCAGTAACTGGCTGCCATTCTACGAGTGACATGGGGGAATTAGCAGAACACATTGGTGATGCTGACGTGAAAAAACGGACGTCGAAATCTGGGAGTGTTAAATCACGATCAGGAAGTGTGAAAGGAAAGTTAAAATCTTCAGGAAGTGTGAAAAAAAGTCGCAGTACACACAGCGAAGGTGATGACCTGAACAAGGTATGTTTATTTTAATATTTTGAAATTTTATTTTTACAGAAATCTTGCTAATCATCAATATGCGAAAGTATACGAAACTCAAGAGGATTTATGTCGGAAGCGAAATGAAATACGGGTTGCTAGTATGCAATTATCAGCCATCAGGGCTCAGGTAAGCCTTATTGTATACAACTCACTGTTAACATCACAAATTACATTACACAGTTCATTTTGCACATAATATTACATGAAAACATTTTTCAAGGTATTGACAAATCCAAATGTTGACCTTATAACCATTCCAGCACAATCAGGGCTAATTTAAATATAAGACCAATTCCAATACTAATCTCTTTTCAAACATTTACATATTAAGAGATTCCCATATATTTTCTTTTATGAAATATAGATAGTCAATTTAGGAATTTGGAATTACGCATGCACGATAAAATTCAGAAGTTCAGAACCAAAGGTTCCATTTGTAAAACCTGAAATAAGCCCTGCTAGACACACCTACATTACACTCTATATCTCTGCATTGAAACAAAATAAGATCAATAATCATTCACTGTATATACATCTGCCAATAATTCATTATTTTTGTACCTAATTATGATGTCACCAATATTTGCATGGATGGTGTTTATTATGGCCCGGAAATGACAATGGTCTAAACTTTTACCCCCACATCTTATACTTGAATTGTGTTACAGACAACTGAACATGAATTTTCAGATGACTATACTGGAAGCTGAGATTGAGCTTTATCAGCTGGTAAAATAAATATTTAGGCAGTTTAACTGAGAGCTGAAATTAAGCTCTATCAGCTAGTAAAGTAAATGTTTAGACGATTTTACAGATAGCTGAAATCAAGTTCTGTGAGCTGGAAATATATTCATAAATTAGATATTCAGACGGTTTTACAGATAGCTGAAATTCAGCTCTATCAGCTAGGAAAATAAACATTAAAATGACTAACCCTTTCAGCTCTATCAGCTGGTAAAGCAAATATTTTAAATAAAGATATCCCTTTAAGATCATGTGTATTATCAGTATATGTGACCTTTAAAAGAACAGCCAATAAACAATAAAGATAAAACAATAGAATGAGAAGGATGTGATACATTGTTTCTAGACAATACATTGTAATAACCTTTAAAACCTCTCAATATTTAATGTCTATTTTCTATTTTTCTCCACTGTAGAGAAAACATTGATCATTATGTGGTTTATTTATTATTTATTATTTCCCAGAAAATGTCACATCAGACAAATTTTTCTTAAAAAACTAGAGTATTGATGATATTACAAAATAAGTAGGTTTTTTTGAAAGAAGTTAAAGCTTATGATTTAAAGAACCCTTGTGACTTTTAATACGCCCACATGAAATGGGGGGTGTATATGGTGTCACCCATTTCCATCCGTCTGTCCACAATTGTTCGTAAACACTCTAGAAGGCAAAATTTTTGACTAAAGGATGAACCCTATTGAAAATAAGAAAAATCGTAAAAAGTAATTAGTATGAGTTATTGCCCTTGTTCATGAAAACACGTTCAATTTTAGCTTGTAAACACTCTAAAAGGTTCAGTTATTGCCAGAATTTGAAAAAACTTGGTGTGAATGTTGTTATCACCAAAGGATGATCCCAATCGAAAATCAGAGAAATCGAAAAATATTTAGTATGAGTTATTGCCCTTGTTTCTTTAAAAAACGTGTTTTTTTTAGCTCGTAAACATTCCAGAAGGTTCAATTCTTGATGGATTTAGAGGAAGCTTGGTACTTGGTATGTTAGTAACCACCCCAGGATGAACTCTATTGAAAATCAGAAAAATTGAGTAATATTTAGTATGGGTTATTGTCCTTGTTCTTGAAAATGTGTTCAATTTTTAGCCTGTAAACACTCTTGAAGGCCCAATTCTTGACAGATTTTGACAAAACCTGGTAATATTAATAAGTTCAAGAGAAGTGTATGACTGAAGGTTGAATATTTCATAATTGTCCCAGTGTATGACGGATTACAAAGTGTATACTGTATTAAATAGAATTTATTACAGAAATCTGGAATCAAACCTATGAGTTCATTTATCATTAATTATAGAGGAATATAGAAAAATGAAACATTTATGCATGGTTAACAATATCTGTACTGTCACATATTTAAAACGTGATAATTTTTAAAATCTGTTTGATGTTTATGTCGTGGTGTTGATTGTGGAAGTAATTACCATGGCAACTAAAATATCGTTATGAATTAATTATAATCTAGCGTTTCAGATTAAATAGCATTATACATTAATTATTTGAAAGAGGCAGTGTGTGGGTTGATTTTTAAATATCTAATTATAAGATCTGAATGACATTTAGAAGCAGAGAGCCGATATAACAAAAAAAATTAAGTATATATTATGGAGGGGCGTATCTAGAAAATCCCTGAGGTGGAGGTGTCTCTCTGAGTGGTTCATTTAGCATTTCTAATATGAGTGGTTCATTTAGCATTTCTAATATAAGTGATCCATTGAAGATTTATAATATGAGTGATTCTTTCAGTGTTGATGATATAATTGGTCATGACCCAGTGGCCCCCCTTAATATGCTACTGATATTACAGTATAACACACTTCAAAGAACAAGGAATACAATATTTTAACATGTTATGTTTATCAGGAACACTATCATCGATTTGCACAATACCTATATGTCAGTGGTTCTTGAAATTCTACTGAAACAAACTAGATGATTTGTGATGTAGCTATATATGGTTAAGCCGCTTAACTTTAGTGTTTTTATAGTAACATGAGCCAGACATCGGACAGAAAATTTGAATACTGCAAATAGTAACCATGAATGTCCAAGAAATATAAAATCTAGATATCTCTTAACAACCTCTTCAAATACATTATGAAAGTATTGAGAAAATTATTTGCAGTTGAAAGTATTTTATGTTTCATTAGCATGTTGGAAAAACATGTTTTGATTAGTTTTTAAGAAATAAAAATATTTTGAAGAGAAATGAATGTTTCAAACGTGATGTATTGAAATTATAAAAGGTTTTTTAAGAATTGAAATATTATTCCATTATTTCTCAAGTTATTTGACATTTAAAGAATTTAATGGGATGTCTTTTTTCCCCATGTACTGGGTTTAATCAGTTCTCTGAGACTTATTGGAATATTTATTGACTATTTTCTTTCTCACTAAGGCACTGTGCACTACAGGCTTTGCATACTAAATATCCCTTAACAGTTGGAAGTTAAAAAACCTTAGACTAATACCACTTCTCTGGAAATATTTCCTTCATTGCCCACTGACTAGTGTTGACTGTCATTAGCCTAATCACAAGCAGGAAAGTAAGATATAAAACTCCATTGCAGAATGCATTGCAGAATGCAGTATCACTTTCTGAGAATCCAAATAACTAGTAATTTTTGATAGGTAATTAGGTTTAACAATTCATCATCCCTTTCAGAGAGTTCACAAAGGTAAATATGATTATTTTGTATTTAGGTTTGTAAACTTACCATCCCTTTGAGAGAGTCTACATAGCTTATAATGTTTGATGGGTAATTAGGTTTGTCAACGTCCCTTTCAGAGTGTCCACATAATTAATATGTTTATTCGGTATTTAAGTTTGTCAACTCATCATCCCATTCAGAGGGTCCCCATAACTGATATTTTTTGTTTGGTTCTTAGGTTTGTCAACTTTGTATCCTTTCTTTGTTTTGTATTCAGGTCTGTTGACTTAGCATATCTTTGCCCTCATAGCTTCTATTGTTTAGTTGATATATTTGTTTATATTTCTGTTGTATTGTGGTGCTACATCTAACAGATTGTTGATATCACAACCTGCTGATTGGCCACCACTTGAGGATGACCTGGGGTCAAGTATCTAGAGATTAGGTTGAGGTGAAATGAACCGTCTAGAGACCAGATGGTAACCAGTTGATATTTCTTGCAGGCACAGCCAATAAAATTACATTCTGAACTTGGTGTAGGTTAATCGAGAAACTTACTCAAATTGATTTTAGAAATATTACCTAATTTCATACTGCAAGTGATAACTAGGTGATATTTCTAGCAGACACAGCCAAAATTACAGTATCTAAACATTCTGAACTAAATAATTCAAACTGACTAACAATGTTTACAGAAATTTACCTCATTTCCCACTGCAATTAGTAGTAGATTACTAGATAGAGAGAATATAGTTACAGTATCTAAACATTCTGAGCAATCTGTAGGTTGATACAGATATTACCTCAAACTGCCTTAAGAAGTTTACTTCATTTCCTTCTGCAAGTATGTTTTATAGGTTATATTTCTACCAGACACAACCACTCAGTAGAGCTAAACTACTAACGGTCTATCTTATCTGTATTTTTGATTAGAAGAAACTTACTGTTTAATTAATTAATAGTAGCCTAATATTTGAACTGGTATTGGATTCCCAACTCAGTCGCTGACATATTACAACCAGTATATCAGAGTCGATTTCTTTTTCTAATCATGACACTAATATCAGAATGTTATTATAAAATATACTATTGTTTTTATCTCTATCAGGTTACTATATTAGAGATAATTTCTGTCTCTAATCAGAACTCTTAAATCAGAATGTTATTATTAAAAAAATATCGTTTTAACTGTCAGATATCTATATCAGAGTTAATTTCTACCTCTATTAATGACTCTTGATACCAGAGTGTTATTATAAAATATACTATTGTTTTTATCTCTATCATGTAACTATTTTAGAGATAATTTCTATTTCTAATCATAACTCTAATATCAGAATGTTTTCATGAATAGTTTTTATCCTCTATCAGGTAAGTATATCCAAGTTAATTTCTGTTGCTAATCATGACTCCAATATCAGAATGTTACTTTAAAAAAAAATATATAGTTTTTAACTTCAATTCTAATCATGACTCTTATATCAGAATGTTACCAACAAATTATACTATGATTTTTACCCTCTTATCAAGTCACTATATAAGAGTTAGTTTCTGTCTCTAATCATAACTCTAATATCAGAACGTTACCAAAGATTACACTATTGTTTTTGTATCTATCTAGCCCCTATGGAACTAAACACTGCTATATAATATATTTGTAAATAAACAGGTATTGAGTCCCTATGGTGTAGTATATTATATGGGTAAATAAACTTAGTTATAATATGTAGATCATTAGGCGTATTCTATCTTCTTGGCCACTTTTCCCTGGGGTGATTTAACAAGGATGGGTCTGGGTGGGGCAGTTGTTTTTTTTATGTGAACTCACCTATTTATTTCTTTGAAGGTTTGTTTATAATAACAATTTGAAAACTGATTAACAAAAAGTTAAGAATTTTGATGTATTTGCCAATCACGTCTATCATCTATAAACATCTTTTATTCAAAGGTGGGCTTCCTTATTTTTTCTGTCAAATCAAGCAAACTATTTGATTAATTAGTGTATCTAATGAATAATCATGAATTCTTAATCATATCATGTTTTCATTGCATATGATTAAGATTTTTAAACAATCATAAATCTCCATGTATGTACAATCTGGAAAAACAACAAAAAAAGACTTTTCTTGACCGGTCACTCTTTGGAATTCTGTTGGTAATTCTTGTTATTTAGCTAATTTTGAATTAATTATAGACATGTTGGACAAACTGTTATTTTTCCAAGTCATTAGAACATCTCTACTTTCTATTCATATAAGTATTAGATTGCTCATTTTCATAAATGAAAATAAATGAACCCATACTTAAAGAGTAAACTAATGCCAGTGTTCAGTAAATATAGCATGTCATTTGCCATCTTTTGCAGTATTTGCCATACTGATAGATGCTGAAAATAGTTGGCTGAGATTTTGATCATTTACTACATTGTGTTTGCCATCATCTTCATTAGTCCAATCTGGAACTCTGGCAAAATTTCTTTCATAGCAAAATGCATGATGATGCTGATTTCATTAGCTCAATCTTGAGCAAATAAAAGGATATAAAACTTGATTTCCAAATGCCCATGGATGGGTAGCCCAGAAATGAAATTAGAGTTTTACTTCTCACTAAACTGCTCCGGAAGCTGAAAATGATTTGTAGTTTTACACCCTACTATTTTAATTCCGATTTGGCTGATAAAGATGGCAAAAACACAAGACAATATTATGGAATATAACACACTTCTGTGCTCCTCGCTTCTATATGTCGTTCAAATCTGATAAAGATGGGGTAACAGCTCAGAACACAGGAAGTGTAAACAGATAATCATAAACTCAACAAAATATTACCTGTATTTCCTGTAAAATAATGATAAATGATAAAGATTTTTTTCTTAAATCTCGAATTCCAAATTTTCAAAAAATAAAATGAGAACATCACAAATGGGATTTAGATTTAAATGAATTACTGTTTTTGTTGAATATAATGCATTGGTAATTTTTCAGTTCAGAAACAAGATTAGATATTCATGGGATACACTTTTCTTATCACAAATTGAAAACAGAATCTGTTGTTTATTACTAAGAGCTCTCCACTGTGCAGTACAGTTAATGGAACACATCTTTGGATGTACAATTTATATACCTAACATTGTCCCATGTTGTTTTTTGAAGAGATCTTTTTCTAATCAACTTTCTGAAAATAACGATTTTGTTGATATGAATTAATTTTTGTATGTGTTTTTTTCATGGAATTTTCTTATATGAAGCTTGCAATGGACAATGTACCTAGCTTCTAATTAGATGAAGCAAAGTTTAGATTTTCAAACTGGGTTCCACCAAGGTTCTCTGTTTTACATGTAATTGCCTTGTTAAGGGTTAAGTCCTATGAATGATAGTTTTCAGCATTGGTAAAGAGAACAATTCTGATTTTCACTTCCATGTATGAAGAGCTCATTGTTTGGTTGAATTCTGTATATTTCATATTAGGATTTTGATTTAGTTAGTTCAGTTTTTAGAGAAACATTTTCTGTATAAGATTATTAAAATAACAAAATATTTTCACTTTTAAAAAAATAACTCAATACATAAATTGTAGAGCAATATCAATATATATTTAAACAGAAACTGATAAATGAATGTTATATTTTCTGTGGTCTGGGTAGAAAATGAGTTTTTATATATCTTAGGTTTTAGTAAACTTAGATATATATCAAAGGTTTTAGTAAACTGATATATATCAAAGGTTTTAGTAAACTTATATATATCAAAGGTTTTAGTAAACTGATATATATCTAAGGTTTTAGTAAACTGATATATATCAAAGGTTTTAGTAAACTGATATATATCTAAGGTTTTAGTAAACTTACAGATATCAAAGGTTTTAGTAAACTTATATATATCAAAGGTTTTAGTAAACTGATACCCCTATCGCTACACTAACAACAGGTATGGACTAAATCTCACGGTCAAAATTTTACAACGGGATATAGCGAGACGTCTATTTAGCGTTGACAACTAGGAACCCAAATGAAGCTTTAGATGGAATGGGGACCAGTTTAAGGTCTTAGTTTTCTATGCAGAGGTGATTTTTTTTCCGTTAAATATGACTTCAGACAATAATAGAAAGTAAAAGATAATAAATACTGCATCTATTTTTTTTGTTTTATAATATCTTTTTTAATCATCTCCAGACAAATAGTAATTTAGATTTTTTAGTTTAGTTAATTAGCGAAGTTAAGTTAATTAGGCCTAATTACTCTCTCTAATTTTTTGGTCAGGTTCCAAATTTTCTATTGTTCTGCTCGCTGAATTATGTCAAACTTACAATTGCAGCTGATAAAAAATTCAACCTCTCTACATCAACTACAGAAATCATAAAAATTATCAAACGCAATGAAAGAAGGAACATGATACAGATAACTTAATGGAGACAAATTTAATATACAAAAATGTTGGTCAATACAATATATTTCAATGATATTTATTTCAGGAAGATCATGAAGGTTTGTCAAATGATAAATCAGTGTTCATTTCCTCATTATGATAAAAAGATTCACTTTAGTTCCATATAGTTTTTCTGATGAGCCTATAAAAATGTGCTGAAAGCAAAAGTTCTTCAATTGGCAAGTACCTGTCAATCAATGGCACCTTAACAATTAATTTCTGTATTTGGAGGCGTGTCATAAATATTTTAGTGTATATTGGGTCACTGTAAGTGATATATTTCAAAAATAGATCAAAAATTTTCATAGAACATTTTAAATATCTTATCAACCGAGGAAGGCTAATTCAGCTAAGATCAACGAACCTGCCTCGAGTTCAGAAAGTCCAAACCTGTAAAATACAGTAGATGTAAAGAATTATAAGTAGGTAACCTGAATATAACAGAGATATATCACTCGAACTCAAAAACAGCTATTTTTATCCCTTTAATGTGTTTACTTGTTTATACTACCATTATATATATAGCAATGTGTATGTTTTTATGTATTTTTAATGTGTAAAATGCAGGCTTCATTTCAGTTCTATAAATAGAAATATGTTTAGACGTTAATGTGATATAGTAGGAGATAAAGGGAGATAAATATGATATACCATATAGGAAACATTGAATTGTTGACAACAGAATTTGATTTGTGATTTATGGGTGAAAGCAGATGTCCCATAGAATATAAAAATTTCAAATTGGTTACAATATTTAAATGAAATGAAATGAATAAAGTTTTACGTCCTACTTTCTGCACCATTTGGGCTAATCAAGACGGGCAGTTTCATGCAGGGTACAATGAGGGAAATTTTGCCATTTAGCCTGTCCTTTTTCGATTTCCATGTGTCGAGGGATCTTTTAACTTGCACAGCCTGTAGCACAAGGGACCACAGTTTTTGTCCCATCCAAACGACTCAATGCTTTTTCCATGTCAGCCCCTCTTACCTGCATCATAACAGAAGGAAACTGGGTTGAAAAATTCAAAGGTATCATCTCGACCTGAACCTTCAGGTAAGCGAGCAAACTTCTAACTCACTAACTAAGATTTTACCTACTATGCACTGAGCTTTATGGTACCTGATCTTTCTAGGCTGTGTAATATGAGAAGTAGTGGACATCTGGACATTGGTGAAATGTTGTCAAGGAAGGGATATATCAACTTGTCAGTGTAAGATCATAAAATCAATAGACCCTGTCTCTCTAGAGATTGACTATGTTTATTGAAGGATTGTCAATCTATTATCAATTCATATTAACACCTGAACATCACAATGAAGAAGTTTTATGTCTTACTTTTCTGTATATGATTGGGGTAATAAAGACACCATAAGGTTGTGTGGGGTATTAAACTTCTATTTTTTTTATTTCCAACTGTCAATGAATCTATAAAAGATAGATCAACTTTCACCAATATTTGTCCTACTTTTTAACATTTCTCCAACATACAAACAACATGAAAACTCAGTGTTTTCTTGTCTCCAGTCACACTTCTCTATCTCCATGGCTGCCATTAATTGTCAATCACATGACCAGTCTGAGGTTGGCAGAATGTTGGTGAAAAGTTGGAAGCCTTGTTTTCACCTGTATACACTATCAACATTTTCCAACAAGCACCAATTCTGTCTACGCCTGCCAAGAATTCTCCAACATGGCGTTAAAACAACAAATAATGCAAAAATGTTGGAGAAATGTTAATAGTGTCATCTTAAACAGTCTGTAACATACAGAGCCCCAATATTTCCCATCTCAACGACTAGTCTCTCTGACCTACATCAATGACAGGGGAAATTGGGTTTAAAATTTTAAAGATATTACAACAGCCTTCTGTGATTCCAAATGGACTCAACATTCAACATAATAACCAGATTAACCCCTTTGTAACAACATTTGATTCTACAGCTACAAAGCCTCCATAATAGTCTAATGCCATTATTCAGAACTTCAAAACAAATTTCCCCATGTATACACAAAACATTTGGTTGTAGCTCACAAGAAAAATCAAATTCTGAGCAAATTTCTGGTTCACGGTAGACTTGAACCATTGGACGATGCTCATTTATTCTATAAGTGGATATTTCTTCATATAAATGTATCATGTTATATCAATGGATTAATCAGTTTCTAAATTAGATTTCAGGACATACTTATTCCAGAAACATTTCAGAACTGGTGCCATTGCTATATACAGTATCTTTGTCTAAAATCATACTAACGACTAACTAATTTTCACATAATTAATCTATTAATCTGTGATCAAGGCAAGTGCTTTCATTGAGACGCATTTCAATACACCTTAATACCAAGATTGAAGTCAATACCCAAATGTCAGTGAGCAAAAGTCCAAGTCACTGGTTGGTTTGGTATGTGGTTAAATTTCCAAAATTTGTTAGTTCTTTGGCCTTTTTATTCTTTATTTGCAAGAAATTATCCCCCTACTCCCTCTTCCCTTGTTAAAAATCATTTATCAATAGAAATAGAAAGTTGAGACAATATGGTTAATATAATTATTGAACAGGAAACTGTCGGTGAACTAGTAACGAGGTAGACTAAGTGAGATATTGACGTACGTTGACAGCGGTCTTCCAGGTATCCCAACAATCCTTAACATGTTTTTATTCAACTTCGAACAATCAGGCTGATAGAACGATGTATCAGTGTTAAATCTGACAGAATCTTGCTAAAATATAAGGTGTTTTGCTAAAATATAAGGTGTAAGGTGTTTTGCTAAAATAAAAGGTGTTATGCTGAAATAAAAGGTGTTTTGCTGAAATATGAAATAAAAGGTGTTTTGCTGAAATAAAAGGTGTTTTGCTGAAGTAAAAGGCATTCTGTTCATTAAAAAAACCTTTCTGGAATATAAGCTGTTTTATGAGCTGTATTGAATTGCATACCTGTAGCATATGACAATCTGAATGTGTTAACACTGAGTTATTTTATAACTTTATAGCATTTGGAGCTGAACTAAATATATTATGTTGAATAACATGTTGGTGACAGGATTGTGTTGGGTGTTTTTACAAATGTGACAATTCTAATGTTTATTAAATTACTATAATTCGATTAGTTAGAACAATGTTCGTATAAATTCCTTACTCCTCTATAGTACTAAGGTAATTGTATGTGTTATAATTTGAGGACCAGTTTGTAGTGGGCATATTATTTTGATAACCAGCTTGTATTGGGTGTTTTAAGAATTTGATGAATTCCTGATAGCTGATTATTAAATTCTACAGTAACAATTGGATTAGTTTTTGTATAATTCCTTACTGTTCGTTCATACTAAGGAAATTATATGTGTTATATGTTGAGGAACAGTTTGTATTGGATGTTTTAAGGATGTTACGATTTGAGCTCATGATATATTAAGGACTAAAGTGTTAATTAGAACGTCAGGAACAGGCAGGTGTGGAAACTAATCAGGACTAGGATAAGCAGGTTATGGATTCCGGGAGAACAATGACATATTATAGAGAGTAAACATTCTTGGAATACAGTTTTAGAAGAACAATTGTTGTTTTCTATGTAAAGACATTGGTAAAAACACATCTAAAGAAAGTCTTGATATTCTGCTGTAAATTCTGAGAGATTTTATTGGGACTATAAAAGTTGGTAATAGCTCACCTGGAGAAAGCTGTAGCATCATAGTACTTTGATGCATCAGGAACAAACGTTAACAAAAGTGTTAAGTAACAAAGATTGTTTGGTAATTCATGTTCCAAAAAGATATGTTACACAGGAATGGTTGAAACTTATATCCAAATCATCCTTTTCGCATTCACTTGGAATTAAGTTTAGAGTAAATCCTTACAAGAGTTAATTTATTCAGACGACAGTTTTAAGAAAAGAACAACCATCTAGAAATCCAATATTTTAGAGTTACCCTATTGATAATTGTTAGTGGTAAACATTTTTCATTAATCAAAGTGTTAAATTGGATTATTCTGGACTAAGAATTCCAAAATGTGGGACGGATTATTAGATGAGGTAGGACAAAAAGTTTGATTTTAGTTTTATTTTTATTTTTTAATTCTGTTGTTAATTGACAGTTCTATACTTGGAAATTTACTGAATTTACTGTCTTTCTGTTGCTTTAGGCTGTTGATTTGGCTGTATTCACCAGTCCTATCTAACTACAGCTCTTAACTGTTAACTTGACTGTATTCACCAGTCCTATCTGACTACAGCTCTTAACTGTTGACTTGACTGAATTTATTAGCTTTTATCTTGATAATACTAAAGCTGCCTTCTAGCAAAAATGAAATAACAATGACTACATATTAAATTAAATATCCAATTAAATTTATGGCCCTTAGCATCCTCTAGCCTGACTTAATGCTATGATGAAATTATAGCCCTTGACATTGAGAATTGATTTGAGAAAAACAACAATGTAACATTTATCAAATCTCGGAATAAAAAAATATGGCCATGATGATGTTTTGTCTGAATTTATTAAAGGTATTGTAAAGAGGTTTTCTAGATTTTTCATGTGAACGATGATAGGATCAATTTGTACTGTTCAAATTTTCAGTCAAAAGTCTGTGATTCTTACCCTTCCACTAAAACTAGGTATTTTATGACGTCACTAATGAAAGGGTTTTTATATATCATTTGCAGTTCTTGCGATTATGACTTCATAAGACATCAAGTTTAAGTGTAATTGAAAGAATCACAGACATCTGATTGGAAATTTGCATAGTACAAATCACTTTGATAAGTGTTCCTGCTACACTTAAAAAAATACAGAAAACATCTTAAAAATTTAGAAAACATCTTAAAAATCCCTTTATTTCCTCTAGGTTGGCTTCTGAGATTGACATCAGAATGATATGAATGTAACAAGTATCAAATCTGGGAATAAAAACTTGATATCGAATTATTGTCAGTGACACTGGAGGAAACACGATGTAGTAACGATATGATTGTCACGATATCAATACAACCATCTCGCTCTGTTTTCACATATTGATTCTTCTAAATAAACAAACCTTTATTGTCTTTTTTTCTAGAGAGTCTTTTTTAACCATTCTAATGTCACTAGCCACATTTCCCTGTGGGACATCAATAATTATGTTGAAAAAGAAAACAAGAGCTGGAGCTATATTGAAGCTACATTCATTGCTGAACAAGTTTCATTCTATGAAGCTACCTTACATCTCCAGTCTGCCATAAATTAGAATTATTATTACTATAGACAATAAATCCGTTGGGGGCCTTCCCAAAAGTTTTTTTAAAATTGCATAGAAGCACATTTTGGGAGTAAATTCATGTATTAGTTTTCTATTTTACCATGCACTTAATATCATATGAGCCATAACCATGCCATATTGTGTCGCCACTACTGAAAACAATGTGTCTGCACCGCGATCTGTGGTTATGACAGTATTTAGATTTATTTTTAGTTGGAAGTAGCTTGATGTTACAGTACAGTAGCTGTTGAAGAGTTTTATTAAAGAACAATAGAATATATTTATGTATTGTTTATTAATTGTCATAAAACAGGAGACTAATCAATATTATAGTCTACTGATTTCAATCACTGGAAATCTTCAATATTATCAAGGTATATAGTCATCTCGAATATAATAATGTGATATAATTATCTAAATGTTATAAAGTGATATAGTCGTCTATATATTATCAAGTTATATAGTCACCTCTATAATAAAGTGATATAGTCATCTAAATATTATCAAGTTATATAGTCATCTCAATATGATAAAGTGATATAATTATCTAAATGTTATAAAGTTATTTAGTCGTCTAAATATTTTAAAACTATCTAGTCATCTAAATATTGAAGAGATATATAGTCATCCCATTAAAATAAAGTTTTACAATTATTTAAAAAGTTATCAAGCATCTAGTCATCTAAATATTACAGTCTACTGATTTCAATCACTGGAAACCTTCAATATGACAAAAGTTATCTAAATATAATAAAGGTATATAGTTATATAAATATCACCAAGCTATCTAGTCATCTAAATATAATGAAGTTATCTAGTCATCTAAACATTTGAATATTACAGTATACTTCACCTTCAATATTACTGAGTTATAATAGTCATCTTGATTTAGTCCTTCAGTCATGATCAAGGTATATAGTCCTATATTTATTATAAAGATATATTATTTAATTATCTAATTATTTTAACGGTAGATAGATAAAACTTTACGTTGTCTGCCTTACTAAAATTCAATACCCTAAAATTATTCTGATAAATTTTTACGGCATCAACCTTGCCTGTATGTTCAATCGAATTTAACCCAGTAGTCTCAAAAATTGTCATAATAAGGGTTAAAAGCTGTCACACAATACAAGTTAATGTTTTAACGAATATTTCACATTACCTGTTTAATCTTCATTGAACACAGCATGTGATTGTTTCAATATTTTAATGACCTGTAACATGTGTTACATAATAATTCATAATAATTGTCTTGAATCTTGGATTGCTAGTAGAGTCTCAGTCAGAAAAAACAGGAAATGAAAAAACTATCTGTGCATTTTAATCTGATTGACGGAAATGTGTATAAAAAACTGTAGATAAAAAGATAATGTAAGAATAAACGTTGGTCTGAATAGTTATTGGTGTGTAAACTCAGTTGATCACGTGACTAACTGAATGAATGATGAAGTAATTTTATATATGTTTGCGTGATCAATTGCGTTTACACAACAATAAAGTTTGAAATATTAAAACAGAACCTCAAAAAACCATGTTGTTACTCAGAGTTTCATGCTATGCCAATAAAGTTTTTCAGACCAAGGTTTATTTCTTATATTTCTTTGAGTACAAATCTTCGATAGAATCATTGTTGAGTGTATTCATATGCTATATTGACACATGATAAACAGTCAAAACTACAGTTTATCGAAAAATAAACGTCATGTGCTGTAACTTGTTTATAGTAGAAATGTAAATATTTTGTAATGAATGTCTTGACTTGGTTAATGACAATATATTTACGAGGAGTGTCACCACAAGTCCCTCAAGAATAATAAACAATATAGTATCATTGGACAGAAATTATGCTGATGATGGTTTAATCCTAACTTTCAAGAGGACAATCATCTAGAGACTTGGGCTGTAAGAGATATTATGTTTGGTTTCCATGGCCACAAGACTAAGATTTGCTCTGGTGCATAATATAATTTTAAGTGAAAGTTTGACTTATACAGGTATTTTCTTCTACATTATAAATTGTATAGTATGCTATTAATATGGTAAAACTTACTTAGACTGTTTATTCATAGCATCTGCTAGTTTATATTACATACTTTGACAAATGAACTAACAAAACAAAATTTAATGAAAGTGATCAACTGATACCAGATTTAATTTGACAACAACTGTGAAATTTCAGTCATTGGTGCATTGGGAATCTTGAGCTAGGTAATGTTGCCAGCAATGGTAGTAAATCTAATTTCGAATTCTGCCAGTTGAAACGTAAACATCTGCTCTCAACCCCTTTCCACCATTAGTAAAACTGTACCATATTGTTTTCAGTTCATGACCCCTTCTATCACTAGCTAACACTGGCAGTGCCAGCCTCCTGTACAAATAGGGGGAAGACTGTTGGAGCTTCATAGGCACAGGCTGCGGGGGGTTTAAGAGGTTTCTGCAGCATGAAAACTTTTAAAAAATTGAATTGGTTTGCTGCATTCTGACATATTTTGGAGCCAAAAAATATAAAAATCATATTTTTCACTGTGTCAGATAAGAAGGTAGGATTGATACTTACAACCTTCACTGGGGCCATCACTCCACCACTGCACCACCGACCTTTATATTATTTTTGTGCCATATTGTTGTTCTGTGGCCAGGAATTAACATAGTTATTGGCAGAGAAAAGTAATGATCATCATGAAATTATGATAAACTATCAGGGAAATAAACAATTCTTCGATAGAGATGACAATAATTTGGATTTATTCCATGATAATTAGACATAATTAGAGTTAATTAATATGATTTATGTGTAGAATAGTAAAACAATGTGGTATGAAGGGTTAATTAGTGACTAGCTGCAGGCTGAGTGTCGTGTCGGGTATCTGGGGAAGTCTGGTAGCGTAGAAGGACTTAACGAAGACAGAGTTAACAATATAAAACAATAATTATGAGTTGATTTATATTCAATATCATTTACTAGAGTGTTAACAGTGTTTTGTACCTTGTTTTAAACAATATTTCATGGGTACATTTTCAATTCAAAAATTGTAACCAGCTTGAAAAACACTTGGTGATCTGTGACCAAGATTGTGTTTGGATTTTGTGGTTATTCTTAATTTGTAAGTTTTGATTTTAGTTTTTGTGATTTTCAGCAGAGCTAGATTTTTGCTTTTGTTGGTATATATTTTTGTCAGATCAGACTTGAATCTTTGAAGTCTTTTGTTGGCTAACATTGATATACTGTGTTCTATATGATACTTAAAATACTTGATTGAATTGAGTATCTTGCTGATTTAACAATTTATTTGTTCAATTAATTATTTCTGATGTTATTGCTGCTATCAATTTATTGATTGTCAAACTGTAATTTCAGATGTTGGGTTTCGTTATGCAGTTTGGATTGTAATTTTCCTTACTGCATACTACCTGACCATGTCCATCTTCAGTATTTTCAGAAAATTATGAACTTTAACTCTGTTTTATTTATTTCATAATAAATTTTAATAATTATCTAGAATTTCAATTTAGATATTTTTTAACTCTTTATTGTTTAGAATGTCATTACACTGATGTTTAGACAAATTTTGCCTAAGTCAGAAGAAATTAAAAACAAATTTTACCCAAGTCTTGAGTTGCTAAATTACTATAAGCTACTTGTTCCTAACAATCCATTGAAATGCATTTGAATGAGGCAGTTTTAAGCTTCTCTTGTAAAGTGAAAAAAGGCACTTTTTGCTTAAGTCTACAATTTGTTTATCTGAACCTTTGAATCCTTATTTCATGTAATAATATTGTCCTCAACCCCCATCTAAATCTTAGTTTGTTAGACGTCTAATTGACATGCTATATTATTGTAATTCATTATTTTTAATTTTAGTTTCAATTTAAGAGTTAAATATTTTGACCTTATCCATCTGTCACTTTCCTCTTTTGTTTACAGCAAAGTTTGAACTTTGATATTTCCTCTCTTCTTTCAAGTTGTCCAGAAAATTCCCTGAACAATTTTTCAGAGTTATATAAAAGTTAAAACTTAGACAACTCATTCAGGTTTTAAAGGTTAGATATTGTATAAGATATTGTATACAGCCCTGTCACCAGGAATAAATTGGTGCTGGGGCTCAGATTTTGTACTCAGAAAATATGAAGAATTAAAGGCCCAGAGAATTCATTTCTGACAATTTTGAGGTGCCAAAACCGTATGTTTTTGATTTTGTACAAAGGCACTGTAATTGAATCAGTCTCTGCTAAACTGAAGACCGTTTTGCTGGGGCTTAATTTTCACTTGCTGGGGCCCAACTCCCACAGACCCCACCCTAATGACGTTGCTGACTGTATATTTTATAATCGAGTGAAAAAGGAGAGAGTGAGGAGCGTTACGGAGTAGAAATTATGTACAAATTTACATTTGATTGATGTAAGCTGTAATTGCCAGTCATGTCTAACTGAAGTTAAGTCATTTTAACTTTCAATCGCAGATAATTCTAGACACACATGGATTTGAAGGCTCAGATTTCAATGGTGAACTTTGAACACTATAACTGATTGGTTTAGCTTAAAAAATACCTGTTTCTGAGACAAAAGTATGATTGGTGAAAAAAATGGCCTACCTCTAAGAAATGACTTCTAATAAGGATTGTAGGAATTAAATTTTTGTTTTAAATGGACCTCTTTCTAACATGATATATTATCTTATGAGATATGTACTGAAAAAAAGCGCCTCTCTGTAAAATCATTTAGATTTGTCAAGGTACTTTTTAAAGGTTTTGGGGGTCAATCAGTCCCCATGAATCTAAAACCTCTGAATTAACTATATGAATCAATTTGTGTGGGTTTGATGATAAATGGCTATAAAAACAATTAGATTATTCTAGCCGATCAATATAGAATAGTAAATCAATTAGAATTAGTTGTCTAGAAATCAACTTTTGAGCACAAATCCACAAAAATATATGATTTCCACCAACATTTTATAGTAATTCATTAAATTGTACTCTCACTTCATTTCTTACAAATTAAGAAATACGATTTCTATACCCTTTAGTCCTAAAATATGTGCCAGAATGCACCTAATCAATTCTATATTTCAAAAATTTTCTTGGCAAGAACCCTTATGGATGCTCCATGGAAGAATTGCTGCCGCTTTCTGAATCTCAATCTCGATAGGTGTCCCCCCATTATGTCAGTATGCCCCCTATTTGTACTCCTCGTCTCGGGAGGCTGATAACTGAGTACAGTCATTGCCAGCTCACTGTTAAATTGCTGATAAAGTTTATATCAGTTACTGATCCCACACATGTTTTCTGACATGAAACAAATCAGAATATTTTAAAACTATCAATAACTATCTAATACTTTATAAAATGGAGATTAGTTTGAGCTTAATTGAGACTTAGTGGCATAATGAGACTGGATAACAAAGGCTTAGTAGAGCTTAACGTCCAGACTAGTAGTACGAGAAATTGTAACAGGAATCAGGAAGCAATTCTTGTCATTGTTTTTACTATCAGTTAAATCTTGTTTTATATTGATTCAAACTTGCAGATAATTTTACAGATTTTAACGATCTGAATATCCTAGGATAGTAACAGATACTGATTATCACCATCTGAATATCCTAGGATAGTAACAGATACTGATTATCACCATCTAAATATCCTAGGATAGTAACAGATACTGATTATCACCATCTGAATATCCTAGGATAGTAACAAATACTGATTATTACCATCTGAATATCCTAGGATAGTAACAGATACTGATTATCACCATCTGAATATCCTAGGATAGTAACAGATACTGATTATCACCATCTAAATATCCTAGGATAGTAACAGATACTGATTATCACCATCTGAATATCCTAGGATAGTAACAAATACTGATTATTACCATCTGAATATCCTAGGATAGTAACAGATACTGATTATCACCATCTGAATATCCTAGGATAGTAACAGATACTGATTATTACCATCTGAATATCCTAGGGTAGTAACAGATACTGATTATTACCATCTGAATATCCTAGGATAGTAACAGATACTGATTATCACCATCTGAATATCCTAGGATAGTAACAGATACTGATTATTATCATCTGAATATCCTAGGATAGTAACAGATACTGATTATTACCATCTGAATATCCTAGGGTAGTAACAGATACTGATTATTACCATCTGAATATCCTAGGATAGTAACAGATACTGATTATTACCGTCTGAATATCCTAGGGTAGTAACAGATACTGATTATTACCGTCTGAATATCCTAGGATAGTAACAGATACTGATTATCACCACCTGAATATCCGAGGATAGTAACAGATACTGATTATCACCACCTGAATATCCTAGGGTAGTAACAGATACTGATTATCACCATCTGAATATCCCAGGATAGTAACAGATACTGATTATCACCATCTGAGTATCCTAGGATAGTAACAGATACTGATTATCACCATCTGAATATCCTAGGATAGTAACAGATACTGATTATCACCATCTGAATATCCTAGGATAGTAACAAATACGGATTATCACCATCTGAGTATCCTAGGATAGTAACAGATACTGATTATCACCATCTGAGTATCCTAGGATAGTAACAGATACTGATTATCACCATCTGAAA
>NW_008706746.1:926941-928389 GCF_000327385.1 Lottia gigantea
ATCTTCTCAGAGCCCCATTAACAAATAACTCATAGAAATTCCAGTGAGTGAGCTGTTCTAGAAACCCTGACAGTGAGGACCTGTTTCTTGTTTTTACAGATATTCAAATATAACAGTGGGATATTATTTACTTTACCACAAATTATAGACTTCTGAAATAAAACCTGGCAATATTGTTTAAGGATTCTGTTAACAAAAAAACATTAGCTTCGTAAACTCTATAAAAGAGATGCTGAGTTAATCAACCTAAATACCCTTTAAACATTATTAGACACAGAACAGTAGGATATAAATTTTTTTTTTTCTTACGGAAATATGTCTATCTTTCCCCTTTTAAATACAATACATGATCTGTGGATACGATACGCATATTGAGGCATGTATTCACCGATAGATCGTGTTAGCAATACCATATTAAATATACGTTTATTTACTTTAAGTAAAACATTGATGACATTATTTTCTTCTCTGTGAAACCAGATTACATGGTTGTAATAGCCGATGGGTTCAGACCAGATTAATACGGCGCTATTCTCCATGTTTATACACCAATCAGATCAACTGGAAATTAAAATCTCAGTTTCTATTCAATATCTTTATTACTTTCTTCAATATCAATATTGGCCCAGAGACGTCTTGATTCCATAGGCAGAAAATGGTTTCTATTACCTATAGGCTTGTGTTGGATAGCTAAAAGTAAACTAATCTGAGGAAATATAAAAGATATATCGGCAAGTGCTGAACAGAGCACCATATTTTATATTAAAAAAAAATGTGAGCTGTGTGGACACTGAAAAAAAACCTCAAGAAATCATTATTAGCTATGTTAACTCTCTGAAAAGGATGCAGAGTTGACAAACCCAAATACCATTTAACTATAACTAAATATTGGCTGTGTGGACTCTCTGAAAGAAATGTTGCGTTAATAAACTTAATTCCCAATTAATGAGCTGTGAGGACTCTCCTAATGTGATGGTGAAGACTATCTAAAATAGTGGCGGCGCCAACCTTCGGAGACTGGGGGTAGAAATAGGAGGCAGACTGACTCAATTGGGTAACAACTGCTGAGGCTGAATTCAAATTTTGGCTACTCTGTGGTGGTGTCATAGTTGCAAGCCTCTCATAGAGCGCCCTAGAGTGTTCTCTCAAGAAAATTTTCAGGCGTAAATAAGTGTTTCTGTTGAAGCCTGGGACCTTATTCTCCAAAACTTAACTTCCATAAAATCCAGATTTTAAGAAATATATTAATCTGATTGGTTAACAAAACCTAATTTAAAATTGATTTTAGTGATTGACCAATCGGATGACCGGAACACTAAAATCATCTTAATATAAGTTTTCAAGAATAAGGTCCCTGGTTTTAAATGGCATGTTTGAAAATCAATGAATAAAATAATTGCCTTTTACCATTATTGATAATATGTGTGTATTTTCTCGACTCTCGATAG
>NW_008706746.1:950235-950950 GCF_000327385.1 Lottia gigantea
TAATGAAATAAAATGGGGTTAATATCCTACTGTTCTATTCCTTATTGGACTAATGAAATAGAATGGGGTTAATATCCTACTGTTCTATTCCTTATTGGACTAATGAAATAAAATGGGGTTTATATCCAACTGTTCTATTCCTTATTGGACTAATGAAATAAAATGGGGTTAATATCCTACTGTTCTATTCCTTATTGGACTAATGAAATAAAATGGGGTTAATATCCAACTGTTCTATTCCTTATTGGACTAATGAAATAAAATGGGGTTAATATCCTACTGTTCTATTCCTTATTGGACTAATGAAATAAAATGGGGTTAATATCCTACTGTTCTATTCCTTATTGGACTAATGAAATAAAATGGGGTTTATATCCAACTGTTCTATTCCTTATTGGACTAATGAAATAAAATGGGGTTAATATCCTACTGTTCTATTCCTTATTGGACTAATGAAATAAAATGGGGTTAATATCCTACTGTTCTATTCCTTATTGGACTAATGAAATAAAATGGGGTTAATATCCTACTGTTCTATTCCTTATTGGACTAATGAAATAAAATGGGGTTAATATCCTACTGTTCTATTCCTTATTGGACTAATGAAGTAAAATGGGGTTAATATCCTACTGTTCTGTTCCTTATTGGACTAATGAAATAAAATNGGTGTTTTACATCCTACTGTTCTATTCCTTATGGACTAATGAAATAAATG
>NW_008706746.1:954920-955864 GCF_000327385.1 Lottia gigantea
TGGAAGCGAACGTTAACTTGTCATCTACCGACAACTTCCTTGTCTGTGATATCAACATCTGCTGGTAGCAAATGTTAACTTGTCATCTACCAACAACTACCTAGTCTGTGATATCAGCATCCATTGGAAGCGAACGTTAACTTGTCATCTACCGACAACTTCCTTGTCTGTGATATCAACATCTGCTGGTAGCAAACGTTAACTTGTCATCTACCAACAACTACCTAGTCTGTGATATCAGCATCCACTGGAAGCGAACGTTAACTTGTCATCTAACAACAAACTACCTAATCTGCGGACATTATCAACAACTGCATAGTTTGTAATATCAGCATCTGCTGGAAGCAGACGTTAACTTGTCATCTGACAACAAACTACTTAGTCTGCAATATCAGCATCTGCTGAAAGCGGACATTACCAACAACTACCTAGTCTGCGATATCAGTCCCACATTTATACGTTCACATCTCGTAACTCACGTCATTGTTTCCCTTCTAAATAAAGCTTTATTGGGGGTATGTGCCAATTTACTTAATATATTTTAAAATATCTTAGTTTTGATTATTCAAGTTTCATGCTGAACAACTTGTTAAAGCTATTACATGAAGTATATGTATGAATTATTGCTGAGCCTTAATTACTTGTATATGTTTTTAAATTAAAACAGTTTCTGTGGTATTTATCTAAATTATCCCACTATACTCGTAATAAGGAGGTTTTCTGTAGTTTCACTTACCATTGTTTTAGATAATATACAAATACAGAATGTTATTATAAACAGCATTAGTTAAATGGTTCTCTCAGTCAGTAATGCTTTTGGAGTTTGGAGACTGGAGATTTTTCTCTGTTCAGAACAGACTATTGACAGAAAATCAGAAAGAGTTGGCTTATGTGGCCTGCATAATAAATTTCCCTCATTGCATACTGTATGTGATACTCATTAC
>NW_008706746.1:979217-1101288 GCF_000327385.1 Lottia gigantea
GAATTATTATTACTATAGACAATAAATCCGTTGGGGGCCTTCCCAAAAGTTTTTTTAAATTGCATAGAAGCACATTTTGGGAGTAAATTCATGTATTAGTTTTCTATTTTACCATGCACTTAAAATCATATGAGCCATAACCATGCCATATTGTGTCGCCACTACTGAAAACAATGTGTCTGCACCGCGATCTGTGGTTATGACAGTATTTAGATTTATTTTTAGTTGGAAGTAGCTTGATGTTACAGTACAGTAGCTGTTGAAGAGTTTTATTAAAGAACAATAGAATATATTTATGTATTGTTTATTAATTGTCATAAAACAGGAGACTAATCAATATTATAGTCTACTGATTTCAATCACTGGAAATCTTCAATATTATCAAGGTATATAGTCATCTCGAATATAATAATGTGATATAATTATCTAAATGTTATAAAGTGATATAGTCGTCTATATATTATCAAGTTATATAGTCACCTCTATAATAAAGTGATATAGTCATCTAAATATTATCAAGTTATATAGTCATCTCAATATGATAAAGTGATATAATTATCTAAATGTTATAAAGTTATTTAGTCGTCTAAATATTTTAAAACTATCTAGTCATCTAAATATTGAAGAGATATATAGTCATCCCATTAAAATAAAGTTTTACAATTATTTAAAAAGTTATCAAGCATCTAGTCATCTAAATATTACAGTCTACTGATTTCAATCACTGGAAACCTTCAATATGACAAAAGTTATCTAAATATAATAAAGGTATATAGTTATATAAATATCACCAAGCTATCTAGTCATCTAAATATAATGAAGTTATCTAGTCATCTAAACATTTGAATATTACAGTATACTTCACCTTCAATATTACTGAGTTATAATAGTCATCTTGATTTAGTCCTTCAGTCATGATCAAGGTATATAGTCCTATATTTATTATAAAGATATATTATTTAATTATCTAATTATTTTAACGGTAGATAGATAAAACTTTACGTTGTCTGCCTTACTAAAATTCAATACCCTAAAATTATTCTGATAAATTTTTACGGCATCAACCTTGCCTGTATGTTCAATCGAATTTAACCCAGTAGTCTCAAAAATTGTCATAATAAGGGTTAAAAGCTGTCACACAATACAAGTTAATGTTTTAACGAATATTTCACATTACCTGTTTAATCTTCATTGAACACAGCATGTGATTGTTTCAATATTTTAATGACCTGTAACATGTGTTACATAATAATTCATAATAATTGTCTTGAATCTTGGATTGCTAGTAGAGTCTCAGTCAGAAAAAACAGGAAATGAAAAAACTATCTGTGCATTTTAATCTGATTGACGGAAATGTGTATAAAAAACTGTAGATAAAAAGATAATGTAAGAATAAACGTTGGTCTGAATAGTTATTGGTGTGTAAACTCAGTTGATCACGTGACTAACTGAATGAATGATGAAGTAATTTTATATATGTTTGCGTGATCAATTGCGTTTACACAACAATAAAGTTTGAAATATTAAAACAGAACCTCAAAAAACCATGTTGTTACTCAGAGTTTCATGCTATGCCAATAAAGTTTTTCAGACCAAGGTTTATTTCTTATATTTCTTTGAGTACAAATCTTCGATAGAATCATTGTTGAGTGTATTCATATGCTATATTGACACATGATAAACAGTCAAAACTACAGTTTATCGAAAAATAAACGTCATGTGCTGTAACTTGTTTATAGTAGAAATGTAAATATTTTGTAATGAATGTCTTGACTTGGTTAATGACAATATATTTACAAGGAGTGTCACCACAAGTCCCTCAAGAATAATAAACAATATAGTATCATTGGACAGAAATTATGCTGATGATGGTTTAATCCTAACTTTCAAGAGGACAATCATCTAGAGACTTGGGCTGTAAGAGATATTATGTTTGGTTTCCATGGCCACAAGACTAAGATTTGCTCTGGTGCATAATATAATTTTAAGTGAAAGTTTGACTTATACAGGTATTTTCTTCTACATTATAAATTGTATAGTATGCTATTAATATGGTAAAACTTACTTAGACTGTTTATTCATAGCATCTGCTAGTTTATATTACATACTTTGACAAATGAACTAACAAAACAAAATTTAATGAAAGTGATCAACTGATACCAGATTTAATTTGACAACAACTGTGAAATTTCAGTCATTGGTGCATTGGGAATCTTGAGCTAGGTAATGTTGCCAGCAATGGTAGTAAATCTAATTTCGAATTCTGCCAGTTAAAACGTAAACATCTGCTCTCAACCCCTTTCCACCATTAGTAAAACTGTACCATATTGTTTTCAGTTCATGACCCCTTCTATCACTAGCTAACACTGGCAGTGCCAGCCTCCTGTACAAATAGGGGGAAGACTGTTGGAGCTTCATAGGCACAGGCTGCGGGGGGTTTAAGAGGTTTCTGCAGCATGAAAACTTTTAAAAAATTGAATTGGTTTGCTGCATTCTGACATATTTTGGAGCCAAAAAATATAAAAATCATATTTTTCACTGTGTCAGATAAGAAGGTAGGATTGATACTTACAACCTTCACTGGGGCCATCACTCCACCACTGCACCACCGACCTTTATATTATTTTTGTGCCATATTGTTGTTCTGTGGCCAGGAATTAACATAGTTATTGGCAGAGAAAAGTAATGATCATCATGAAATTATGATAAACTATCAGGGAAATAAACAATTCTTCGATAGAGATGACAATAATTTGGATTTATTCCATGATAATTAGACATAATTAGAGTTAATTAATATGATTTATGTGTAGAATAGTAAAACAATGTGGTATGAAGGGTTAATTAGTGACTAGCTGCAGGCTGAGTGTCGTGTCGGGTATCTGGGGAAGTCTGGTAGCGTAGAAGGACTTAACGAAGACAGAGTTAACAATATAAAACAATAATTATGAGTTGATTTATATTCAATATCATTTACTAGAGTGTTAACAGTGTTTTGTACCTTGTTTTAAACAATATTTCATGGGTACATTGTCAATTCAAAAATTGTAACCAGCTTGAAAAACACTTGGTGATCTGTGACCAAGATTGTGTTTGGATTTTGTGGTTATTCTTAATTTGTAAGTTTTGATTTTAGTTTTTGTGATTTTCAGCAGAGCTAGATTTTTGCTTTTGTTGGTATATATTTTTGTCAGATCAGACTTGAATCTTTGAAGTCTTTTGTTGGCTAACATTGATATACTGTGTTCTATATGATACTTAAAATACTTGATTGAATTGAGTATCTTGCTGATTTAACAATTTATTTGTTCAATTAATTATTTCTGATGTTATTGCTGCTATCAATTTATTGATTGTCAAACTGTAATTTCAGATGTTGGGTTTCGTTATGCAGTTTGGATTGTAATTTTCCTTACTGCATACTACCTGACCATGTCCATCTTCAGTATTTTCAGAAAATTATGAACTTTAACTCTGTTTTATTTATTTCATAATAAATTTTAATAATTATCTAGAATTTCAATTTAGATATTTTTTAACTCTTTATTGTTTAGAATGTCATTACACTGATGTTTAGACAAATTTGCCTAAGTCAGAAGAAATTAAAAACAAATTTTACCGAAGTCATTTTGCTTGAAGTTCAAGTCTTGAGTTGCTAAATTACTATAAGCTACTTGTTCCTAACAATCCATTGAAATGCATTTGAATGAGGCAGTTTTAAGCTTCTCTTGTAAAGTGAAAAAAGGCACTTTTTGCTTAAGTCTACAATTTGTTTATCTGAACCTTTGAATCCTTATTTCATGTAATAATATTGTCCTCAACCCCCATCTAAATCTTAGTTTGTTAGACGTCTAATTGACATGCTATATTATTGTAATTCATTATTTTTAATTTTAGTTTCAATTTAAGAGTTAAATATTTTGACCTTATCCATCTGTCACTTTCCTCTTTTGTTTACAGCAAAGTTTGAACTTTGATATTTCCTCTCTTCTTTCAAGTTGTCCAGAAAATTCCCTGAACAATTTTTCAGAGTTATATAAAAGTTAAAACTTAGACAACTCATTCAGGTTTTAAAGGTTAGATATTGTATAAGATATTGTATACAGCCCTGTCACCAGGAATAAATTGGTGCTGGGGCTCAGATTTTGTACTCAGAAAATATGAAGAATTAAAGGCCCAGAGAATTCATTTCTGACAATTTTGAGGTGCCAAAACCGTATGTTTTTGATTTTGTACAAAGGCACTGTAATTGAATCAGTCTCTGCTAAACTGAAGACCGTTTTGCTGGGGCTTAATTTTCACTTGCTGGGGCCCAACTCCCACAGACCCCACCCTAATGACGTTGCTGACTGTATATTTTATAATCGAGTGAAAAAGGAGAGAGTGAGGAGCGTTACGGAGTAGAAATTATGTACAAATTTACATTTGATTGATGTAAGCTGTAATTGCCAGTCATGTCTAACTGAAGTTAAGTCATTTTAACTTTCAATCGCAGATAATTCTAGACACACATGGATTTGAAGGCTCAGATTTCAATGGTGAACTTTGAACACTATAACTGATTGGTTTAGCTTAAAAAATACCTGTTTCTGAGACAAAAGTATGATTGGTGAAAAAAATGGCCTACCTCTAAGAAATGACTTCTAATAAGGATTGTAGGAATTAAATTTTTGTTTTAAATGGACCTCTTTCTAACATGATATATTATCTTATGAGATATGTACTGAAAAAAAGCGCCTCTCTGTAAAATCATTTAGATTTGTCAAGGTACTTTTTAAAGGTTTTGGGGGTCAATCAGTCCCCATGAATCTAAAACCTCTGAATTAACTATATGAATCAATTTGTGTGGGTTTGATGATAAATGGCTATAAAAACAATTAGATTATTCTAGCCGATCAATATAGAATAGTAAATCAATTAGAATTAGTTGTCTAGAAATCAACTTTTGAGCACAAATCCACAAAAATATATGATTTCCACCAACATTTTATAGTAATTCATTAAATTGTACTCTCACTTCATTTCTTACAAATTAAGAAATACGATTTCTATACCCTTTAGTCCTAAAATATGTGCCAGAATGCACCTAATCAATTCTATATTTCAAAAATTTTCTTGGCAAGAACCCTTATGGATGCTCCATGGAAGAATTGCTGCCGCTTTCTGAATCTCAATCTCGATAGGTGTCCCCCCATTATGTCAGTATGCCCCCTATTTGTACTCCTCGTCTCGGGAGGCTGATAACTGAGTACAGTCATTGCCAGCTCACTGTTAAATTGCTGATAAAGTTTATATCAGTTACTGATCCCACACATGTTTTCTGACATGAAACAAATCAGAATATTTTAAAACTATCAATAACTATCTAATACTTTATAAAATGGAGATTAGTTTGAGCTTAATTGAGACTTAGTGGCATAATGAGACTGGATAACAAAGGCTTAGTAGAGCTTAACGTCCAGACTAGTAGTATGAGAAATTGTAACAGGAATCAGGAAGCAATTCTTGTCATTGTTTTTACTATCAGTTAAATCTTGTTTTATATTGATTCAAACTTGCAGATAATTTTACAGATTTTAACGATCTGAATATCCTAGGATAGTTACAGATACTGATTATCACCATCTGAATATCCTAGGATAGTTACAGATACTGATTATTACCATCTAAATATCCTAGGATAGTAACAGATACTGATTATCACCATCTGAATATCCTAGGATAGTAACAAATACTGATTATCACCATCTGAATATCCTAGGATAGTAACAGATACTGATTATCACCATCTGAATATCCTAGGATAGTAACAGATACTGATTATTACCATCTAAATATCCTAGGATAGTAACAGATACTGATTATCACCATCTGAATATCCTAGGATAGTAACAAATACTGATTATTACCATCTGAATATCCTAGGATAGTAACAGATACTGATTATCACCATCTGAATATCCTAGGATAGTAACAGATACTGATTATTACCATCTGAATATCCTAGGGTAGTAACAGATACTGATTATTACCATCTGAATATCCTAGGATAGTAACAGATACTGATTATCACCATCTGAATATCCTAGGATAGTAACAGATACTGATTATTATCATCTGAATATCCTAGGATAGTAACAGATACTGATTATTACCATCTGAATATCCTAGGGTAGTAACAGATACTGATTATTACCATCTGAATATCCTAGGATAGTAACAGATACTGATTATTACCGTCTGCCTAGGGTAGTAACAGATACTGATTATTACCATCTGAATATCCTAGGATAGTAACAGATACTGATTATCACCATCTGAATATCCTAGGATAGTAACAGATACTGATTATTATCATCTGAATATCCTAGGATAGTAACAGATACTGATTATTACCATCTGAATATCCTAGGGTAGTAACAGATACTGATTATTACCATCTGAATATCCTAGGATAGTAACAGATACTGATTATTACCGTCTGAATATCCTAGGGTAGTAACAGATACTGATTATTACCGTCTGAATATCCTAGGATAGTAACAGATACTGATTATCACCACCTGAATATCCGAGGATAGTAACAGATACTGATTATCACCACCTGAATATCCTAGGGTAGTAACAGATACTGATTATCACCATCTGAATATCCCAGGATAGTAACAGATACTGATTATCACCATCTGAGTATCCTAGGATAGTAACAGATACTGATTATCACCATCTGAATATCCTAGGATAGTAACAGATACTGATTATCACCATCTGAATATCCTAGGATAGTAACAAATACGGATTATCACCATCTGAGTATCCTAGGATAGTAACAGATACTGATTATCACCATCTGAGTATCCTAGGATAGTAACAGATACTGATTATCACCATCTGAATATCCTAGGATAGTAACAGATACTGCTTATCACCATCTGAATATCCTAGGATAGTAACAGATACTGATTATCACCATCTGAGTATCCTAGGATAGTAACAGATACTGATTATCACCATCTGAATATCCTAGGATAGTAACAGATACTGATTATCACCATCTGAATATCCTAGGATAGTAACAGATACTGATTATCACCATCTGAATATCCTAGGATAGTAACAGATACTGATTATCACCATCTGAATATCCTAGGATAGTAACAGATACTGATTATTACCATCTGAATATCCTAGGATAGTAACAGATACTGATTATCACCATCTGAATATCCAAGGATAGTAACAGATACTGATTATTACCATCTGAGTATCCTAGGATAGTAACAGATACTGATTATTACCATCTGAATATCCTAGGATAGTTACAGATACTGATTATTACCATCTGAATATCCTAGGATAGTAACAGATACTGATTATCACCATCTGAATATCATAGGATAGTAACAGATATTGATTATCACCATCTGAACCCACACTTTCAAGTTTGTTGACCCAAACCAAAATTGTTTTATTGCAATAGTTTAGCAAGCATATGGTCTTGGAGAAGGGATTAATTTCACTGATGTATTTTTTTCTGTAGAATATAATTCACATAAGAAAAAATTCCTCCTTTTCCTGAAAGATCAGATAATGTCATTTACATATTTCACCGTAAACAAGCTGAAAATTACACGGACTTAGCTGAGTCTAATTTTACTCTTGGCAGGAAATTATTACTGTTTCAAGATTTGATTGACTGGAGAATAATTCACAAAACTGAAATTATACTATATAGAGATAATTTTAAAGATCTGGTTTCAACAATATTTTTTTAAGGTTAAGTTTCTTTTGTCTTCACAGAGTTTTAAAGGAATTAGTCGTATTAATTTTTACCAGCATATAGAATTATATTTCAGCATTATGTACAACCATCAAAATATTTACTTTACCTGCTGATAGAGCTTGATTTCAGCTTTCTGTATAGCCATTTAAATAAATACTTAACCCACTGATAATGCTAGTCATCTCAATATGTACTTTAACAGCTGTTAGGTCCTTATATCAGCTATCTGTACAGTTGTCTAAATATCTACTTTACCAGCTGATAGAGCTTGATTTTAGCTTTCTGTATAGCCATTTAAATGAATAGTTCACCCACTGATTATGCTTGATTTCAGCTATCTGTAAAGTCATCTCAATATGTACTTGGACAGCTGTTAGGTCTTTATATCAGCTATCTGTACAGTTGTCTAAATATCTACTTTACCAGCTGATAGAGCTTGATTTCAGCTTTCTGCATAGACATTTAAATGAATAGTTCACCCACTGATAATGCTTGATTTCAGCTATCTGTAAAGTCATCTCAATATCTACTAATATCTAACAGCTGTTAGGTCTTTATATCAGTTATTTGTAAAGTCCTCTAAATATTTCCTTGACCGGCTGATAGAGCTCGATTTCAACTATCTGTATAGTTATCTAAATATCTACTTTACCAGCTGATAGAGCCCAATTTCAGCTATCTGTACAGTTGTCTAAATATCTACTTTACCAGCTGATAGAGCCCAATTTCAGCTATCTGTACAGTTGTCTAAATATCTACTTTACCAGCTGATAGAGCTCGATTTCAGCTATCTGTACAGTTGGTCTAAATATCTACTTAACCAGCTGATACAGTTTAATTATCTACTTATCTGATATGATACATTGGTATCAAGTAACATCTGACATGATATTCTCCTGCAAAAACTTTCAAAAGTTAGACTGTTACTTTCAGGGCATTCTTGTGTGTAGTTATTATAGATATTTTAACTCATTGATTTACAATTATTGAATTAAATAATATTTACAAAGTTTGTAATTTACTACTTTACTGGTTATGACATTGATTTTAACATTCTTAATTTTACCTTTTCAGATTGATATGTTGACTCCTAAACAGAATGGAACATCGGACCCAGACCTGGAAGGGGATGATAAAAAACAATCCTCAGCCACAATCAAGGGAATGTGGAAAAAAGCTTTTAAGAATCTGAAAAGCAACGAAAAACAGAATTGGTTGGTAAGTTCATTTTAGACTTTTTAAAAAATTGGCAGAAGTTTGGAACTGAAAAAATTAGAAATGACCAAAATTCAACTCAGTGGAAAAGTTTGTCCCCATTCCCCCTCCATTCCACTATCATACCCTTACATATATAATACTCATATAAAACAAAATCCCAATTGACCATGCCTTCAAAATCCTGAAATAGGTTCAATATTATATATTGATGTTGTCAGTGGCGTTTTTTTTTCCAACTTATTTCTAACCAATCATAAATGTTCATGTATATATCAATGATCAACAAAACAAAAAAAAGACTTTTTGACCTTTTTTGAAAGTGGTAACTTTTCATTTTCATAAATGAAAATAAGGGAAACCATCTTTTAGCTTGATTTGACATTTTTTGCTTCCTATATGGTTGTGAAATAAATATAACATAGAAGTTGTTTTCAGGAAGTATTCCATTCAAAACATTTATATTTTGGGGTCATTCTACATTAAAAATGAGCAATTTTTGGGCAGGTGGTATTATCTTTCTAAAAAATGTTCAAGCAGACACCTGAGCATTTCAATTATAAAACATAGACCATTCAATTACTTCCTTCTTAAAAAACATATTATATAATCTAAAATTCCACGAGGCTGTTTGTCCTGCAGTAATATCTGTAATATAAATGAAGTAATCACTACCTACAGGCTGAATATGAACCGATTCTATAAACGCCTGGATTTATTATTCAGTATCACCTGAACTGCTCCAGGAAGACAGTTGACATCTGACTTTTTCATTCACAAAAAGGTGATGATTTTTGCTGGTGGAAAAGATTGTAGAAGAAGACATTTTCATCAATTAAAAGACGATCCAAAATTCAATATCAAAGTTTTTACAAAATTTTGCTTCCTGTGGTTGAAAAGGAAGGATTTATAACTGAAATAATTCCTGCGAGGAGTGGTGTCAGAATTCTGCCGAGAAAGCATCTGTTAAATGACTGGATTATAAAACTTCAGGGTATTCTTTCTGTGGGTCCATATAAATCAATTTAGGCATTTCTTACCATAAATCATCTTACTGACAGTAAAATTTTCAGGGGAAATTAAAATTGCCTACAGCTTTTTTAGTTTGTTTACTCAGACTTGTTGTTTTGTTAGTTTCAAATATTTTTAATGGAATTAATGATATAAAACCAAGGACACGATATTCATAACTTTGAAATAGACTTGATCAACAAGTGTCTGTGAAATGACATTTTCTCTTTGTATTGCCGGTCATGTCTGAATGCAGTTCTAAACTAATGGGAAACTTAGAAGACATCCTGTTTTTTTCAATCGGTATTTGTGGTTTGGAGCATGAAATCAATAAAACTGTATTCCAACAGGTTGAGAGACAAAGGTCATACATGTAATAACTCACATATTAAGCCCAGTTCTTATCTTTTAATAGGGGACATACAAGGTAGTTAAGATCCCACTTGGATTATTTATGTCATATATTTCTGAAGCCCCAGCGTTAGGGTGGGTCTGTGGGAACTGGGCCCCAGCAAATTTGAATTAAGCCCCACTAAAACCTTCATCTGTTCAGCAGAGATTGATTCATTTACAGTGTCTTTGTACAAAATCAAAAAGAAATAGATTTTGATACGTTTTTGGTACCTAAAAATCGTCAGAAATGGGTTCTCTATGCCTTTAATTCTTCAAATTTTCTGAGTACAAAATCTGAGCCCAAGCACCAATTCATTCCTGGCGACGGGGCTGTGTTAACACCATTATAACACCATTCAACCACACCATTACATTATATAATAATTATAAGTCAAGCATGTTTACAGGTTGGACGCCAGTTCATGACTGACTCCAGTATGTACACATCTGTATATTTGCGCATGCGCACTTACATTTATGAATTAACAGGCTGTATTTATGTATTTTCCTGACACGTATTTCTGCTGTAACATTTATCACGAGGACAGGTGATTTCTTCTTATTTTTTTTGACTCTGCAGTTATCCTCAATGAATAATAGATACTGTTTTTCAATAATACACATTTTAAGATTAATTTTATAAAGCATGCTTTACGACTTCATAGTTCAGATTATTCCCATATGACAGTTCTTACAGTACAACTTAACCAGACTTACTAAAGTTTGAGAAAATTTTTGAAAACAAAGTCCCATGACTCAATAGTTAATATTGTGCAGACGTCTTAATATTTTTAACACCCACCTGAGGTTAATTGTTCTAATCTGTACCAACTGAGGTAAATTGTTATTGTACCCACTTGAAATAGATTGTTTTTCCTGTACCCACCTGATGTGAATTGTGTTTAACCTGTACCCACCTGAGGTTAATTGTTTAAAACCTATAGGCCTACCCACCTGAGGTTACTTGTTAATTACCTGTACTCTGTTTGATAAAAATAGGACATAAAACTTCATTCATTGAAGTAATTGTTTTAACCTGTACCCACCTGAGATTAATTGTTTCTTAACCTGTACCCACCTGAGGTAAATTATTTTAACCTGTACCAACTTGAAGTAAATTGTTATAGTGTGTACCCACCTGATATATATTGTTATAGCCTGTACCCACCTGAGGTAAATTATTTTAACCTGTACCCACTTGAGGTAAATTGTTATAGTCTGTACCCACCTGAGGTAAATTATGTATAAGCTACACCAACCTTGGGTAAATTGTTATGACCTGTACCCACCTGAGGTCATTTGTTTTGACCTGTACCCACCTAAGGTAATTGTTTTTAACCTGCACCAACCTGTAGGAATCTAGTAATATTTCTTAATTTCTCATCAGTTTTTTCCAGTTTAAATGTCAAGCTTTCGTCTGCTATTAAATTGACCGAAACTGACTTACGCTCGGCTGATGCCTACTCACTCTTCTGGAACACCTGATGCTACTCAGGTTTTTGAGAGTAAAATATAAAAAAAAAACAGAAGCTACTCCAAAACATCTTAAAGTACATGTGTTTTAGTGAGCACAAGCGAAAAGTTTAAATGTTTAAATTCAGCTACACACTAATGCAACATTACCAAATATCACAGTTACAAAGTTATGAAGTATTGAACCTTGGAAGATAAAGTGTTAAATTTTCATCCCAAAACCCCTGTATGGCGATACATATCGTATCGTGGATTGATTGGCAATGCCGAGTACTACTACACACTTTCGTCAATCTTTCCTCATTGCACACTGCATGGGTAATAGATGTCAGACTTCATTTTATTAAGTCAGATAGAAATTCAGAAAGTATCAGATTATCTAAGAGCATGCTGCGAGCATGATGAACGTTTGCGTTAAAAATTTAACATCATGAATGTTTGACCTTTCCAAGTCGTGTAAATTAGGTTTTTTTTCAATCATTGAGATCTCTGACATTTCTATCTTGAAAAAATAATAAATTACTTCGTACTGTCGAGGGAAAGAATTTTCTTAGAATTATTATTTTCTTCAAATCAATATTTTGTAGGTTTTTTTTTAAGGAAGCATTTTGAAGAACCTTCTTAGTTATTCATTTTTCAATATTTGAAGTCTTCAGTTTGATCTGTGCTTTTAGTTTTCCCAATTCTTTTAAAGGAATTCTTTCTCTTAGAATGAACACAAAATTTGAATTTTCAAACTTTGCCAAACTAAGAGTATATTGTCATCAATGGACTTACCTGGTGCCATAACTCTACCACTAAGAGACAGTATTCCTGAAATTGTTATCAGTTATATTGATATATATAAATATATCTACTTCATATTGACTAGAGTTTATCTCATACATGTACTGTCAACTCATGTTTCGATTTAATAATCCCTCATCATGTCAGTTTCATAGAAGAGGTTGTTAACCTTCCAGATATGGACAAAGCGTATGAGAAAAGTAATCATGTTGCTGAAATTTTTCTTCCTGAGCTTGTAGTTTTTTCTCCATATCTTCTTTCAATGCATGTTTCGTTGAAATATTTCTCCAAATGTGTTCTATTTTAAAAGCTAGTAAATAAACAGATTATGTAAAAACTATGAACATAAACACATTTCTAACCTGAACTCAGATGTTTCTAATATATATGATAGACATAGTAATAAACCATGGAATACTAGACTAGAGTCATTGAACTATATTATAAACAGTCAAACAGTTTTCTGAGTTAGAATCTTCAAGTTACTATTTAAAATACTAAATAGAATCATTGAACTATATGAAAAGCAGTAGGCCTTTTTCTGTAAAAGAGCACTGTGAGTTCAAATCCCCTTTATATTTTGAATAATGGGCACTTAAATATTAAAAATCAAATTCTAGCTTATAACGCCGTTGTTTTGAAAATGTGTCTAAGAGTATTGAAGGATGCTGTGTGTTACTTGCTGATTATGAAAGCTTTGACTGTTGGATGTCATAAAAAAGTATATTAATGCTGTTGTCCTAAGAAAATTTGTCTCATTGTGTACTAAATGGCATTATCTGTCATCTTTTATCTAATCGCTCGCTAAACTGGATTTTGTTTCAAGACTGAACATGAATGAATATAAAAATCAGTAATATGGTCGAATACTGGGGAATGAATAAGATTCTAACCCTTGGCGCTAAATAAGTTATAATCTGATAAGGTTATATATAGCGAAAGTTATTTACACAATAAGCTAGTAACAATAATCACAATATCACTGTCTTCTCATTATTCTCTCTTTATTTAAAGACGGGCTGCCAAAGAAGTTCCCTCATTGTACACCTGGGAGGGTTTCATTAAGAAGGGAAGGGTTTCATTAAGAAGGGAAGGGAAACATAAAAGATGATTTTATGTAGTGAATAAGGTACAGAACATTTGGACATAAAATTTCATATCATTCCCTTTGTCCAATGAGATTGGAGAATAGTAGGATGTAAAATTCATTTCATTTCATTTGTTTCTTTGGCCCAATGAGGTATAGAACATGAGGATGCAACAGTAGGATGTCCAATAAGATACAGAATCGAAGGAACAGTAGGATGTCAAACTCATGTTTTTCATTAGTCCAATAAGATACAGAACAGTAGGATATAAAACTCATATTTTTCATTAGTCCAATAAGATACAGAACAATAGGATATAAAACTCATGTCTTTCATTAGTCCAATAAGATACAGAACAGTAGGATGTAAAACTCATGTTTTTCATTAGTCCAATAAGATACAGAACAATAGGATGTCAAACTCATGTTTTTCATTAGTCCAATAAGATACAGAACAGTAGGATATAAAACTCATATTTTTCATTAGTCCAATAAGATACAGAACAGTAGGATATAAAACTCATGTCTTTCATTAGTCCAATAAGATACAGAACAGTAGGATATAAAACTCATATTTTTCATTAGTCCAATAAGATACAGAACAATAGGATGTCAAACTCATGTCTTTCATTAGTCCAATAAGATACAGAACAGTAGGATATAAAACTCATATTTTTCATTAGTCCAATAAGATACAGAACAGTAGGATGTAAAACTCATATTTTTCATTAGTCCAATAAGATACAGAACAATAGGATATAAAACTCATGTCTTTCATTAGTCCAATAAGATACAGAACAATAGGACGTAAAACTCAATATTGTTTCAATAATGGAGAGCAATACAATCTTATATTTTATTCCACTTCATTAGCCTATTTAAGTGTAGAACAGTAGGATGTCAAGCTCTATTTCATATTTTAAGCCCAGTAAAGTTGTAAAAAAAAATTATTCTGAAAAATGGTTCCAGGCAAAATGAAAGCAATATTTAAAGCCAGAGTATATTACTGGTTTGAAGAATCTATAATTTGAAATTCAGATCACAATAGCTAAATTAAGGATGCTGTTTCACAATTATGTCCAATGTTTATGTAAATAGAAAACAGAGATTCTGTAATTAATAGCAAATAAAGGAAAAATGTCAGTTTGTCTGAGGAAGATTTAATAAAGGTGTAATTAACTAATTAAGATGAGAATTTCTAATTACACGGTCACGCAAGATTCTCTATCTCAGAATGCCGGCTTTAAATCTGGTTGTCACTTTCAGTTGATATGCTCAAATGTTGATTTATCAAATGCTGTCTTGATAAATGTCTCTTGTAGGCCATGCTCCTCACCCGAAACTAAGGCTGGCCCTGCTCCCCCACACTCAAAATTTTTATCATTGAGTTATTAATACCTGTTGTCAGCTCTTTTGATAATTCTATGCCACCCAATGATTCACGGACATGGCACTGCATTGTGCTACATCTTTACATAGATTTCAATACCAATGTGATACTACACCTTTAAATAGTCTCATAGGCAGATGTGGTACTGTATTTTGAAACTGTTTGACTTAGATTTCATTATCAATGTGGGACTGCATCTCTAAAGGTCTTTGATGTTGAATTCAGCTTGTCTTTACCAAAGTGTTACTGCATCTTTAAACTGTCTGGAAATAGAGTTCAACATGAAAGTATGAAAGTGGTGCTACCTCTTTTACCAGTCTTGACATATACAAGATTACAGTACCATAGTGGTAAAGCATCTTTAAGTTGATAAGAAAATACAACAATTTGTAGGTAAAACACTATCATGATATCTGAAGAAGTTAGGTAGAATTTGTTGAGTTTCACACATCAACAGTTCTAGTATGCATTATTATAAATAGAATGGTTGTAGATTGCTGGAGGAGGGTACCGATAGTTTTGGTATAGACTAGTATATAGTATGACTAGAGTTGAATTCTGACTAACAAAACTCCAACTTGGATTTCTTATCTTATATAACTATGGCTAACTTGGATTTCTTAACAGAACTCTGACTCTGTTTTACTCTGGAACTCTGGATATCTACCTTGGATCTTGGATTTTATTTTGGTATTATTCAGACAAGCTATGCTTAATTCAGGACATTTTGATTTTTGACTTGATGTAACTTTGGCTTAAAGAACTTTACTTTGAATTTTTGACGATAGTATTAAATTTGGTAAGCAAAACCCTACCTTGGATACTATTTTTCTAACAAACCGAATTCCACCTGGGTTTTTTGGATTTCTGACTGAACTGAATTCAACCTGGTATTTCTGAGTGAACGTTGTTTAATGTAGATTACCCCATGCCTGATAAAACTAGCCACATGGAGAAATCTAGCGGTGGAACCAAGGCTAAAGTGGATAAAATATTTACAAATCTGGTAAAGACCTCTTTCATTCCTTCTTGTTATTTCATTCATTCAATATCTCTATTTTTCCAGATATTGGCTTAGCATTTCATTTAATACCCTTTTATTTATTTCTCTATCCACATTTCAACCATTCCAAATCAATGCTTTCTGTTAATTCGTCCAATGCCTCTTCATTTTTCTGTCCATCCCGTTTTTGACCAATTCCCTTTATTTTTCGGCCCATCTACATCTCTAGATATTGGTTTTTCATCCCCTACCTGTTAATTTGTCTGCACATCTGCATCAAAATGTATTTCTTGATACTGACTTTTGTCATTTTATTCATTCCCCATTTTGTGTGTTTATTTATTCAAAATTCTATCATTCTCTCCATTCATTTGAATAATTTTTAACCAATTTGCTTCAAAGTAATGAATATTCATTCCTTTTTTTTCGTCCTAAATTATTTCTGCATACCTTGCAAAATTTAGTTACTATATATAAGAAGACATGTTAGTAGGCCTAATTGTTTTGTTTATCAGGTATTCAGGTCCCACACAAATATTTCTAGTATTTAGGTTAATTAAGAGAATGCACATGCTTTTAATTAATATATAAATTAGCCTTGTTAATGTTAGTTATAATAGAGTATATTTTGGCTGAAGATTCAAAAAGATTACTATGCTGATTATCTTTTAAAAATCAAAAATTTCATGTACAAAAAAAAAATTCTTGTCGAAAATAAAAAACCCTTTTGCTAACTGCATAGTGAAAAAATAAGGCATACCCTATAGTCCTTAGAGAGTTGTATTTTACTTCGAGGTTTGGAGCCTTACCTTGCAGTTATACAGTGTGCAATCTATTATTGGTGGTAACCTTGAGAAAAAGAAAACCAAATTGAAATGTATGTATAGTAAAAGAGTTTGAGAGTTTTAGATTGACTGATATTACCTGAGTCTCTAATAAAACTATAAAAACCTGTATTTGCCATCATAATTAGAAATTGATGTAAATTTAATGTTTCTATTCTGATTTTATTTCACTATAAACAATTTAAAAAAAACAGGCATTGAAATAAAAATGTTCTGTGACGTAAGATGAGTCGTAAAATGAGTCGTAAAATATGACTTTATTTACGCAAATTTCTGACAAGTCTATTTTTAACTCTTTCTCCGTTACTCATTACACCTACCAGCTTCTAAATATTCTGTAAAATCTTTACAATACCATTCCTACAGGCATTCTACAAACAATTAATGATGTTTAAAACATATTTTTTTTAAACAAAACATAGAATTTGTATTTGATATCATATTTACACAATTTAAGTTAATTATTTTATGATAGTTTCAACTATTTAAGAATTTTTTTCAAGGAAACACTTGAATGTAATATAGATACAATGATGTACTTTATTGATACTACAAGGTCCTGCATGATTTCAGCAAACTAAAGATATAGATGAGTTGGAGCTCAAAAAGCTATTTGCCCATACAACAGTAAATTTCATGACAGCTTTAATCAAATGTTCAAAGGGTTCAAGTTTGAAGTTTGTTAATTTGGTCTTAAAAGCTTCATATGATGGGACCTTTCAGAAACAAGAGGTGTACTTCAAGATTGCAAACAAAAAACCATTCAAATATACCCATTTTGGACAATATTATGAAAACAAAAATATTCATTCAAAAAAATCATAAAAATCAATCCAAGATCTATCTAATTTTTAGTCCTGTATTAGGGACTGTTTATGATTTAAGCATGGTCTCCTAGAATTACCTGTATATGCACCGGTATGATAAATATATAGACAACTTTACAACTTTCTCATATTGAGCTCTTTCAGTTGTTAAAGTAAATATTTAGTCACATATACAGGTTGCTGAAATTGAGCTCTATCAGCTGGTAAAGCAAATATTTAGACAATTATACAGATAGGTGAAATTGAGCTCAGTCAGCTGGTAAAGTAAATGTTTAGACAATTATACAGAGAGGTGAAATTGTTTAGTCAACTATACATATAGCTGAAATTGAGCTCAGTCAGCTGGTAAAGTAAATGTTTAGTCAACTATACAGATAGCTGAAATTGAGCTCAGTCAGCTGGTAAAGTAAATGTTTAGTCAACTATACATATAGCTGAAATTGAGCTCAGTCAGCTGGTAAAGTAATTGTTTAGTCAACTATACATATAGCTGAAATTGAGCTCGGTCAGCTGGTAAAGTAAATGTTTAGCCGACAGCAACCCTTGAAGACTATGTTAATATTAAGTTGTCAAGTGTTAATAGATCTGCTGAGTAGTAGAAGAAGAGGGAATACTTGTTTTCTGTCTGGCAATTTTATATAAACCTCAGACACTACTTCTATTGTGACATTATTTTTGACATCACCTACTGACCCAGTCGACCTTACCTTGATCAAATTAATATTCAAGTATAAATATATAACAAGTACTTTCAATTGGTTAATATAGATTCTCAAAATATAAATCCACATTTTTTGTGAAGTTTAAGGCGAAGAGAGCACAATGCACCTTTCACTCCTAAGCCATCAATATCACATGACCAGTCAAAATGGCGGACTACTACAGTGTCCACCTATGTACATTAAAACAATACAGTGCTTCAGGGACCAGAATAATGGTGTTGCCCTAGGTAAACCTGTGCAGTTTGATAAATCACACCCTTTCCAGTTGGTTTTAGGACTGAAACAATATTTTGAGTGGCACTGTCATGCACACTTCTCTTTGTCTTTAAATTCAGGTGATAGGCATTACTTCACTGGACATTGCTATAATCAAAGGCAAATAACATGCATGTTGTGCCTGTCACTGAGATAGTGGTGGACACAATGAGCTACTGACCACGAGATATTATATTTTTCACACAACGACAAGTACAGCCCACAGATGATGGTGGTTTAGTTGAGCATAAGTAGTGGGTACCTTTAATGATTTTCAAATTGAAAATAAGATCCAATTTCGGCCTTCAACAAGACCTGGAATAAGCTCTACTCCAGGTATAGTCAAACAAAAAATATTAAAATGGTCTGATTCAAAATGTAAATAGATCAATAAAAATACAAGTAATTTGTTGATATTGTTTGTAATTGAAATGGGATCCAAGGACCAATCTTTAGAAGAAACACTGAAATATCTTTGCTAATAGTTCATTTTTATTTCGCATACTAAATTTTTTTTATGATTTTTGGAATTGAAATGGGGTCCACTGGTGAAGGTCCTATTGTCTGTTATATTATAGATATTTATATGTCTGTCTGTTTTTAGAGATGATGATGATACTGACCAGATGTTAGTCAGATGTCAGACAATTACTGACTTGTTGGAATAAAATATCTCTTTATTGTTATAGATCTATTGATAAATAAACAACTATCTTTACTTCATATACTTCATTAATGTCTTACAGCTAAGTAAAGGGACATATTCTTGGAATGAACCTAAGGGCCCAAATATCGTAAGGAGGAAGTGTTCTGAAAAAATCTTATCTTTTACTCTCCAGATCTATTGATATATTAACACCAACTTCATAATATATACCTTTTAATGTATTACTGCTGTTTGAAGGAATATATTCTAAGAATTATTATGGAACTCATATAGGCAAGGGAAGCAGTCAAAAATCAAATAGGACATGCAAAATATTTGTGGAAATGATAACTTCATTATATTCCTTTATACTATATTGTATTTGTTGATACTCCTTAATATGTCTAAACAAAACCAATGTGCAAAATTTCATGTATTTTTGAGGGTATATCATAGGTATTTAGCCCATAATGCTAATTTTGGAAACTAAACCACTATGTCCCAATCAGGATTGTATATCTGAAACAATAGAGATGAGCTCTAGTCAGAGATAATGGTAATGACATGTTCTGTTCATGAAAGAAGATTGCCTGGTCCTTTAGACTAAATAAACTGTGTTATGATTTATAGTAGATCTTCAGTAATTTGTGTAAATCTACCGAGTGACCTGATTAGTATTCTGGTAACCTCTATTAGTATTCGTGTTAAAAGGTTCACAGATAACTCTGTCATCTACTTAGTTTGATTGTTTTCATCTGGTTACCATTCTCCTTTACAGACTGTTATAAACTATAATTTAGTACCTGTTGTCAATTGTACCAAATTTATATCCAAATCTATCATTAAGTCCATCATTACATATAGTGCGTTCAAACAACTAAAATTACGCTGCTTAACTATCAACCTTTCTTCAATTCCATTCTTTTAATGTTTAAGTCTGAATGTGACTGGTTAAGCTGAGATAACTTGCACCTACTTCAGGTGGCTTAAAACCTGGCTTGAATAGTTAAGCCAGCTTAGTTTGGCCGTCTGAAGGCTACTGGCTAGTATCAAGCTGGATATGTCAGTCTCAAGGTCAATCTGAGCCCCGCTTTCAGGCCCTGGATTTTCCTGAAATTAAAGATTTGATATTTTTTATTTTCAGACTAAAAAAGGAAGTTTAATAAGAAGAAACAATTCGAAAGATGCAGAGGAAATCGTCACAGAAGAAAGTAAGTTATTTGATCAATTACCTTGTTCTCCAAACCAGAGCACCGTCCATTTTTTTTTGTCATTTTTCAATCACCATCACTGATCTTGAGAAATTCCACAAAATAATTGTTCCACTTCAGATGCACGTTACCTAGCAAAGTTAATACAATCATTTATAGTTCAACCAACATCAGGATCTTCTTTATAAAGATAACGGGTTTGGTCAACGACCAGATGCATGCGGCCAGTGACAAGCAGATTGTCAGTATTATCAATGACCTTATTTGTAATACTTTTAACATTGATATACTTCCTCTCATGAAAAGCTCAGTAGCTACAACTAATATACTAGTATTGCCAAACTGTTTTTGGATTTTGAGTTTTCAGATCGTTAGTACTTAGTTTGGGTTTTTTTCGTATTATACATGAAAATATGGTTGTTCGCTTCGTTTTTCTTCATCATCAACTCAACATGTATACAATCTGCCAGTATGTCAAATGTCATGGATAATTTTAGAATTAAATTTTAAATTTGGATACAATGTTGACAGATAAAAATGTTGTTTATTTGCGTTGCTCTACTCCACCTTACTAGTTTATTAATGTAGTCTTCATTATCATGTTGGTTAACACCAGATTATCAAGTTTTAGTTAGATTACAACTTACAAGAGCAGATTAAAATGTGCTTTAATTCTTTAATTTAACTGAAAAAAAGTGTTAAAGTTTCACTTCATATACATGTAAAAATAATTGTTAAGTTGTGGTTAAAAAAAAAATGAAATTGAGACACTGTATTGAGAAAGGTTTCAGCAAAATTATTGAAATAAATAAATCAAAAGTTACTCCTGGATATAAATTGAACAACAAAGAAAGATTTTACAATGTTGACAAAAACTGATAAATCAGTGTCCATAAGAAGACAATTAACAATTCTTCCACATACTCCTGATTTTAGAAACATTTTGGCATAAGTTAATTAAGTACTAAGTAATAATTAAGTGTGAAGATTGTTTGGGAAAAATATTTTAAGAATGAATTTCAACTCAACATCACAGTAATTTGCATAAATAGTTGAATAACTTAATAATATAATATAGAGGGAAGTATGAATATTTGTGAAAGATGTTAAAATAAATTTAGACTGGATGTAACTGTAGTTGGAATACGTAGGTAATGAGAACATATTATAATGATTACTATAATTTGATTAGGTATTTAATGGGAATACATTAAAATGTATTTTAAACGAGATCAAACCAATCTACATTCTATTTTTATTCCTCGAACTTAATTAAAACAACATGGCTAATGATATAAACAGCCTAGTCTTAGGTTCACAGAACCTTATGCAGCATTTCTAGCTTCTGAACCGACTTCTCTTAATTGAGTTGCAATATCCCAAGTCATGGTTTAAAAGATATGTAAAAAGCAGACCAGTGATTGCAATACTGGTGTAAGTCATGCTCTGAATGGATAGGTGTATTGCTTAGAATCATTAAGTTTTTGGGGCCAAAATTTCCTGAGAGGGTGGTTAGGCTGGCCCTCCTGGCCCTCTAGCTACAGACCTGATCTGTATGAATATATCTTGTAAATTTTCTGATCAAGATTGGTAATATGAAATGAGGGTAATTTTGCCAGAAAGGTCAACCTTTTCTCAGTATCTTACAGTCTCATTTTATTCTTGCCCAAAAAGATTGTGCGGATGCCACAGACATTATTTCCTTACAAAAGTCCGTCACATGCGTATCCTATGGATAACATTGTATTTGGACCTTGTGTTCAGGTTTGACAAAGTGGCATACACAAAGTTTCTTATGAACAATGTCCATCGTGTGCAGACAAGAAACTGTAGTCTCCATCTGGCTTTAGATGTAATATATAAGTATGCAGGTCATAAAACTGAATATTTAAATCACACCTGTAAGTAAACCAGTTGAACTTGAAGGTTGTTTGATTCACAGATGAAAGAAAAAATTAAAAATTTCATTCATAGTTTATCTTTCAAAATGAAAATAAAAACAGTAGAGGAAAAACAGATAACTTTACTGAGTAAACCATCAGAATACTGTGGATCTTCTGGCTAACGGAAATGCATCAATACACAATGTTATCTTATGTCTTTAAGATCTCAACTTCAAGGTTCTCATGGGTACAAATTACTGATTGTTTTGTACCAAGACAGGATGAAGAAAATCATCATTGAAACTAAAGAAATCTTTTTTGATGCATTTTTGTATTAACTTACATGTTGATGATAAAATTCCTAAAATCTGTGTTTTCATAAAACTGTATTGCATTCCTTTCTTCTCAGTTTTCCATCTAATGCTATTTTGAGGGCCATCCAAATATTATATTTTCGAGCAGCGACCGAAAAAATATCGAGGAAATATTGATAAAAGAACTCTAAAACAAAGAAGAATACAGGCAAAATTGGAAATAAGATTCCAGGCAAACAAATCTGCCCCCCAACAGTCTTTCGTTCCATACGCCTATGATTTAGAGATGGTAAGGGAATGATTTAAGTGAAAATGTATGAATGGAATAAGATTCTGGTAAAGAATGATGAGTATTCACAGGGAACTCATGATGACAAAAATGGAGTTTGAAGGTACATTTCCTGAGAGAGCAGTTAACTGAATAAACCTATGATACTTAAAAAAGTTCCTTGACACAATCATTTCAGATAGGAGCGTCTTTTTTACGTGTAGAAAATGTTGATATTTTGCTCAGCTAAATAAAATTACTTTGTACTAAATAGAGTTTGTCTTGTGCTATTTTACTAAGAGATTCTGTAAGTTTACATCAGCGATGTACTAATTACAGATTAACTAATCAGTTAGAGTAATTAACAATAATCCCTCAGATTATCATGTTTTACGTCACCTAGCTCTACCTGGCACCAAGCTAGATTAAATCTTAAGCTTTTCACGGTAAAATGATAGTTTGTTAACCACTAAAGAATCAGAAATTGATACATGAAGACTATAACATATATTAAAATAGTCTATTGTCCTACTTTTCTGTTCTAGTTTAGGCTATTGAAGACCAACAATATCATGCTGTGTGCAATGAGGAAAATTTTGCAGGGACCACAGAATTATTCTTTGGTTTTTGGATTGAAATGATGTTTTGCATTTTGTCATTGCTAGGATTATATGCTTAAAGACGTGCTTTCATGGAGTATTCTGAAAAGTTCACTTCAAACCAATGAATTTTTATCATATCAATAATTTCATATTTTGTTTGTATTATTTATAAAATCTTGTTCTAAGTGATATATAGCACATCTTGTTGGCAATGTTCAGTGAAGTCTGTAAGTGTAAATTGGCAACTTTTCTCTCATAACTTTTCACAAACTTTCATCTTTCAATTTGTTATCACTATCATATTTTTCTAGTTGAAGACGATATTTTGATAAAAACATTTCATAAAAAAAACAATATATTGGTGCAAACAGCTATACATCATTAGAAATAATATTTCAACAAGAAATTATTTGTGTATGAAAATAAGATTTCACAATAAAATATGGTAGCCCTCACCTTGAGAAATAATGATAGCTCTGACTTTGAGAAATAATGGTAGCTCTCACTATGAGAAAAAATGGTAGATCTCACTTTGAGAAATAATGGTAGATCTCACTTTGAAAAATAATGGTAACTCTCATCTTGACTCTCAACTAGAGAAATATTGGTAGCCCTCACCTTGAGAAATAATGGTAGAAATAATGGTAGCTCTCACCTTGAGAAATAATGGTAGCTCTCACAGTGAGAAATAATGGTAGCTCTCACCTTGAGAAACAATGGTAACCCTCACTTTGAGAAATAATAGTAGCTCTCACCTTGAGAAATAATGGTAGCTCTCACCTTGAGAAATAATATTTCACCAAGAAATAATGGTAGCTCTCACCTTGAGAAATTATGGTAGCTCACACCTTGAGAAAAATTGTTAGCTCCCACCTTCACTCTCAACTAGAGTAATAATGACAGCTCACACCTTGAGAAATAATGGTAGCTCTCACTTTGAGAAATAATGGTACCTCTCACCTTGAGAAATAATGGTAGCCCTCACCTTGAGAAATTATGGTAGCCCTCACCTTGAGAAATTATGGTAGCCCTCACCTTGAGAAATAATGGTAGCTCTCACTTTGAGAAATAATGGTAGCTCTCACCTTGAGAAATAATGGTAGCTCTCACCTTGAGAAATAATGGTAGCTCTCACTTTGAGAAATAATGGTAGCTCTCACCTTGAGAAATAATATTTCACCAAGAAATAATGGTAGCTCTCACCTTGAGAAATTATGGTAGCTCACATCTTCAGAAAAAATGATAGCTCTCACCTTCATTCTCAACTAGAGAAATAATGATAGCTCACACCTTGAGAAATAATGGTAGCTCTCACCTTGAGAAATAATATTTCAGAAAAATCATGGTAGTTCTCACTTTGAATTAATAATGGTAGATCTCACCTAGAAAATATCAACAATTCATTACATAAAAGAAAATATTTAACAATCGAGCCAAAGTGTTTTGACGTCGTGTTAATTTATTGTAAAAAAATACACAAGTTTGAGTAGTAACCTTGGCAACATGCCATATTGTATAATAGGTAAGTAATAAACACGTTAAAACCTTCATTTCACTTAGTTTCCTGGTGGTCTTTTGAAGTTTGGAGTAGATTTTCTAATTTACGAATTTATTGACCCGAATGTTGTTACTCATATTTGCAGATACACCATACAGAAAAGGATATTGAGTGCAGCGTTTAGTACAGCATGAAAACTGAATATCTAACATTTTGTTAGCTATGTACAGTCTCTAAATTTGACATATCAATTTGCAAAGTAGCATCACTTGCTGCAAGTTGTTTAGTAAGGTTGGAAACTGTAGTCAAATGAAATATCAAAACACTTAGTTAGATGCCTGGATACAAAAAAGTGGCATTGAGTGCTGCAAATATAGGTTTTTAAGTGCAGAAAAAATAAGACTAAAATTACATTATGATGCAATGAACACTAATTATTTGCAAACAAGCTAAAATATTTGAATAAGAGAGGTCAAGCAATGTTCATGGTAATGAGAAGAAATTGGAAGCAATGCACATGCCAATAGGAAACAATGAATATGCCAATAGGAAGCAATTTACTTGCCAATTGGAAGCAATGCACATGCCAATAGGAAACAATGCAAATGCCAATTTGAAGCAATCTACATGCCAATGGGAAGCAATGTACATGCCAATGGGACGCAATGTACATGCCAATAGGACGCAATGCCTATGTCTATAGGAAGCAATGCACATTCACATGCCAATAAGATTTTATTTGTATCGTTAAATCTCTGAAAAAAAGCACAGTGGTAAATAATGTGTGAAGTAAAATAGAGGCAAACGTCATGTGATGCACATGTAATGAGTGAACTTTTCGTCAGACTTTGTGATTGCAAGTTGTCTACAAAACCACATTGAGTATAGACAATAACACACTAAGCTCAAGTTTTAAACTGTAGACTCAAAGAGTTTTGTCCTCTATGAGATAAAAATAAAAAAACAGTCTTGCAAACCATTCCACAAAGTTTTTTACTGGTCCAAATTGATCCTCTAAATAATATGGACACCCATAGCACGACATGTGGTTATTCAGAGAAGAAATATACTAGGAAAATTTAAGTATTTCTATTTTTTCTATCAATATTTGTTGTAAATGTATTTGTTATACCCAATGTAAATTTCTATTACAGACTTATGACTAATTTTTATTGTAAGAACTATTTGAAAAACTGGAGCCTGGTATTTACAACTGTTTAAAATCAATCAAAACCAAACCTTTCTGCATGCTTTTAGATAATTCTGTGAAATGTGTTAAAACAGACCTCATATTGTTTTATTCATGGATATTATCAGTAATATATTTCATAGAATGAACAAAGAGTTATCTTCCAGTATACAGAGAGATCATTGAAAGATCCATAGAATACTTTTGATATTGTTAATACATAATACTGAAAATAAACCAATACTGGAGTCCTAACCATTGATCTAATATCAAAGTCAGATGTAATTGGTAAAGAAGTAGCAAAATCAGTACCTGATCGTGAATTTTTTACATCTTTGATATTTCTTTAAAATTGAAAGATAGTTACAAAAGGTGTTCAATATTGACATTATGTTGTTAAGTCTGATCCTACTTACCGGAAGTGACTGTAGATGTGTGTACACCACAATGTCAATCGGTATCTAGGAACGCTAAGAGTTTACTTGACGATGTTTGAGGACATTGTGAAGTCGTATTGACTGGGGAACTTTTATCTGGTTGAATTAAATTGAAATAAATATTTAACAGCAACACAGTAACATATTCTGATCAAAATCAAACATTTCTTTCATTATTATATTGTCCTTAAGTTTAATGAACAGACTCTTAAAAAGGAAACACCAAAGTGACATGGTCCTGTGTAACATTCAGCCCATTTAAAGATTAACTGGAACTCAAAATATCAAAGTTATGATAGCAAGAGAATTTCTTTTAGAATATGAACCGACCATGCTTTGGTTCGTGTAGAAATTCCAGGTAATGAGAGAACATCCTGATTATAAAAACAGACAAGAAAAGGGAGGAAGTCTAGACAATTGGAACTGTATATTACAAATCATCATACCAACTTTTTGAAATTCGTTCCAAACTTATTCACTAGACTTGAAAGGTTTCTTTATGTATTATATTTCAATGGAAAAGAACCAAATGAAAGATTAATCAGATTTTGGCAAGAGATGGTGAAATTGATCAGGTGGATGGAGTAGAAATGATGTCTGTAATATTCTTGTCTGTAGGTTCAATGGGTATAGGTGAGCTAAGATATTTATGAGCAATCAATATGCTTCACACCATAAACACGTCAGGCTATCTACTTTATTTTTATGTAGGATGAATAGTCGTAAACACAATACAAGTATCAAGCTAATTAGTATATTTTAGGTCTTACTTCAAAAAGGAATGAAGAAAGTTTTCAAACAATATTAAAAATTATTAGTCTGTATATGATTGAACATGAAACTTTCTGTCCATCCTCCTTCCCTGACTGTGAAGCCTATGTTTCAATTCCCCCTTCTCTTATTATTGTAGATTTGCTTAATTGTGTATCTGATCTACAAATTAAAAAAGAGTCCCTTTTCCTAACTATGTCCTAAAACCATCTCACCTGACTAATAAACTGTTATGTAAAAATCCTCCTATGACATCTCTCTTTCCTCTCCTTCTTACCCCCAGCTAACCCCATTGTATTCTGTTTGGCAACTGAAGTGATCTCCCCTCCTTGCCTATTCCCAGGTCCAAATCTAAGTTCTTTATTTCATTACGAGCTAATGTCCCATTCCAACCTTCTCTGTAAGTTATACACATGTATCTCACCTATGATTCATTGTAACATTCATAACATCCCCAAAATCCAACCCATTTTATCCCTGACAGTGATACAGGTGAGATGGCTGAAAAAGCTTCTTATTGTTTAGATTGGACAATAAACCTAGACCCCTAGACAATTTGTAGAATGTAAAACTCCACTCCACTTTCATGTTATTAAGACTAACTGCAGTATAACAATTATTAAAACCCGTCCTCCCTTCCCCTGGCCCCACCCCTCCTCGCTTTCTCTCTGTTGTGTTATCATGGTGTACTAACTAACTGCAGTATAACAATTATTAAAACCTGTCATCTCTTCCCCTCGCCCCACCCCTCCTCGCTTTCTGACCGTTGTGTTATCATGGTGTACTAACTAACTGCAGTATAACAATTATTGAAACCTGTCCTCCCTTCCCCTCGTCCCACCCCTTCTCTCTTTCTCTCCGTTGAGTTATCATGATGTACTAACTAACTGCAGTATAACAATCATTGAAACTGGTCCTCCCTTCCCCTCGCCCCACCCCTCCTCTCTTTCTCTCCGTTGTGTTATCATGGTGTATTAACTAACTGCAGTATAACAATTATTGAAACTGGTCCTCCCTTCCCCTCGTCCCACCCCTCCTCACTTTCTGACAGCTGTGTTATATAACGTACTAACTAACTGCAATATTACAATCATTGAAACTGGTCCTCCCTTCCCCTCGTCCCACCCCTTCTCTCTTTCTCTCCGTTGTGTTATCATGGTGTACTAACTAACTGCAGTATAACCAACCTGACTGAGGAAACAATGGAGTCTAATTTCACCGTTTTTACAACCAACATATGGTTTCTATTGGATACATATAAATCATTTGGCTACCAGCCATCATCAAGTTGGCAGTAAAGCATTTGAGTTACATGTACATTATAGTACTCATAAGGGCTGTTGTTTCACTTGATATTGCCAGTCATATCTGAATAAAATAGTAACATGTTAGTACTCATGAGGGCTCTTGATATTGCCAGTTATGTCTGAGTTGAATTGTGACATGATCATTAAAATACTCAAAAGAGCTATTATTTCATTTTTTTTTTTTTTTTTTTTTTTTTTTTCTGAGTAAAATAAAAATCATATTATTTCATTTGATATTGCCAGTCATTTATGACTAGAATTGTAATTATATTTTTATTTCTCTACAAGAAAACTTTATTTCCTATATCAGAACATAGTAAAACCACCATGTTTTCAGGTGATTTGTACATTGGTTAATGTTCTGTGTGACTTAGTGATTAAAACTGATACAAATAATGACCGACTGTAGTACATTTGATCCCAGAGTTTACCTTAATGAGTGAATTAATAACTATTTTTGGTTATATTTCATATAGAAAAGTTTGCAGTAAAGCAGAATTTTTTTCGAACTATTTTTTATGACCTGGACTCACTGCTAAAGGTCTTATGGGGGCAAGTTCATTCGAAGATTATCAGGTTTGATATCAGCTGATATTATAATCCACGTTGTAATCTACAATTTTAGTAACTGAAAAGTGCAGTTCACTAAACTGGTTGGATTCTATTTTTAACTAAATACAGGTGTAGGTTCCCTGTAGATTTCTCCTTCAAATCTACCCAATGTTTAAATCATTGTTTATTGTTTTACCTTATGGTGAAATTGTTTATTTCTCGAGTTACCTTGTTAGTGATCGTCACCACCAGGTGGCACCAGCAGGTGTTTTATAATAATCTTTACTTGGAATAAGTTCCATTTATTTATTTTTTGTTCCGACGCAGAGCAAGACTTTACGATAAACCATGATTTCTTTTGATCAACTTATATCTGTTTTAACACAAAATCTCTTTCATGTTATTTTTTTATTATTTAGAAAGTTTTGTAAAAATTAGAAATCCGTTACGAAATTATTTTTTTAACTGAAATTTTCTTTTGATCATTAGACAATCTGTTGATTCTTTTTTTTAAAATTAATGACTTCTGTTATAGTTTTTTATACGCCCAGGTGAAATATCCCACGATATGTACGTCGGTCCATCCACAATTGCTAGTAAACACTATAGAAGGCTCAATTCTCAACGGATTTTGACGAAACTTTGTATGAATGTTGGTAATCACCCAAGGATGACTCTATTGAAAATCAGAAAAATAAAAAAATATTTATGAGTTATTGCGCATGTTCTTGAAAACGAGTTCATTTTTTAACTCGTCAACACTCTAGAAGGCACAATTCTTGACAGATTTGGATGAAACTTGGCGTGATTGCTTGTAATAACCCAATTGAAAATCAGAAAAATGTTAAGTAAGAGTTATTGCCCTTTTTCTTGAAAAGGACAATTTTTAGCTTGTAAACATTCTAGAAGGTACTATTCTTGACGGATTTTGACGAAACTTGTTGTGGGTGTTGGTTGGTAATCACCCAAGGATGAACTCAAATGATTCAAAAAATATTTAATATTATTATTTATAATCCTTGTTCTTGAAAACGCTTCAATATTTTTAAGACATATACACTCTAGAAAGCACATTTCTTGATGGATTTTGACAAAACTTGTATGTAAACACCCAACGATGAATCCTATTAAAATTCAGGAAAATCGAAAAAATTAAGTGCGAGTTATAGCACACAGATTTTCAAAAAACTTATTTGTTTTGTTCATTATCTCTCATGGATGAACCTTTTAAAAATTAAAAAATTGAGTTACTTTATTTTTAACAAATTCAAAAATCACTCTATTTTACCCCCGGGAGTCTGGTGCCACAACTGGTTCCCATTCTTTTTATGTTTTTCCTTATTGGAAACAAATCACTATATATTATTAAGTGGAAAAAAAAACAAAATATTTTAACAACTTTTCCTATTTTTTTCAGCCAAAGTAGTGGATCCAGTGTACAGTTTATTAAAATGTGCTGCCGACCTGCCCAAATCCTCCTCTAGCAAGTCAAGCATTGCCTCATCAAGTCTCAATCCCTCAGATAAATGTAGTGGACATAGCAGTGGTAGTACTTCAAAAGGTTCCAGCCCCTCTTCGTCAGGTAAGATAATTTGTTAGATAATGTTCTTGATCTTCTGTGAAGGTCACAAGACTACTGACTGTGATTTCTGGGCTAGAGTTACTGTCATTGATCTTGGGTAAATGTAACAAGATGAATTGGCTGGGTGAGAGTTACTGTCCCTGATCTTCAAGTGTTGAAAGGGCTAGAGTTATTGCCCCTGATCTCGGGTGAATAAAACGGGATTACTGATATAGTGTCTTCTGGACAAGAGCTACTGTCCTTGATCTTGGGTGAATATCACTGAACAGCTGCCAGATACAGTATTTTCTGGGCAAGAGATATTGCCCTTGGCCTGAATATTTGGTGGTAATTGCTGGTATAGTGTTTTCTCGGCAAGAGTAAGTGCACTTGATCTTGGGTGAATATTGTCAGACTACCAATTGATACAGTGTTTTTTGGGCTAGAGTTACTGGCCTTGATCTTGGGTGAATATTGTCAGACTACCAACTGATACAGTGTTTTTTGGGCTAGAGTTACTGGCCTTGATCTTGGGTGAATATTGTCAGACTACCAACTGATACAGTGTTTTTTGTGCTAGAGTTATTACCCTTGCTCTTGGGTGAATGTTGCCAAACTACCAACTGATAAAGTGTTTTTTTTTGGCCTAGAGTTATCGCCCTTGATCTCGGGTGAACATACCAGAACTACTGGATGATGTTTTCTGGGCTAGAGTGTGATCTTGGGATGATCGCTGGCAATGCAAGTACAGGACCCCTTTTCACACAAAAAAAGGTATTTCTCAATGTAAACTTTAACTATTAGAACAAATTTTCATCGATTTCCTGAGGAACAATCAGTTATATCTGTCTGAAGCCGTCATTGATTGCATCATGTGTTTTCTTAGACACTAGTCAGTGCCCTTAAAATACTCATGCATATTATGTTGTGTTTTTTTTGTGTGAAGTACGGAATTTTTTTACTAACCTTCCAAACTTGACCGCATTTAGTGATTTGAACCTAGATTTGATATGAATGCATGATGCATGTGTTTGTGTTGTTTTAACCGGATTAATTTCAGCAACAATGTATGCGATATAGAAAGAACAGTTTAATTGATTTTGTTTTAAAAACAAGATGAGATGTCGTTCTGGATAAGAACCTCAATTTGATTTACAGCATGAACGTGTGTGGATTTTTTAATTTAATTGAACTGTTCAGTTTAACAAAACCTTCAAAGATGTCTTACTGGGAGAATCTGGATTTACAACAACTGCTAGTAATTGATCGCACAGACGACTGAAAAATTGTTACTGTCTGTTGCTTATGTTCTATTATGTATATTGAAAATTGAGTCTGAAAGTTGTCCAGAGTGTACAGAATCTACATCTTTACATTTGATAGAAGTCCTGTCTCCCAATAATAAATTAAATTATAAAAGTATTGTAAAGTGAAATTCAGTTTTATACAACTGTCAGAGAGGTATCCTTGTTTTATGAACTTCACTTGGTGATAACTTTTTAAAAAACAAGTCTGATTTTCCAAATATTTCCATGTAACATACAGTTTTAACTCTGCTTTTAGACTTTGATATAGATATATCAAATATACCAAGTAAATCAATACATATATTTAATTAAATTACCATTTGGTATAATTGAATTTGAAACAGTTATACTGTAATACTAATTCAAATAGTAAATAATAATTGATATACTTCTTCATATGAATTGTTCATTGTCTGCTACTGTTGAATTGCCAAACAATTGTTTTTGATTTGAGATTCAGATTGTTTGTTCTTGTTTTTTTATTGAAATATGTGTATATAATATATCTGCACATGTGGTATATCTGAAGAGTTCTGATGGTTTATGAGTGAGTTTCAAGTGTGTGATATAAAACGAATCATTAATCTTAACATGTTCATTATAAATATCTCTTATTTCTAGTACATTTCAAGATGGATTCCCCCTGTTTTTTCCCAATGTTATCTTAATATCTATAACCTTTCAAGATAGGCTCCCAATTTTATTTTATAGTCAATTGCTTTATTCTGAGCCTAATAGGAACAGTATAATAATTGTGATTTAAGATGATATATTCAGAGCTTTCTACATGTTTTCCCTATTTAAAGTGATACTATGTCTTAAAATGAACCTAAAATTTAATTCTCAAGAATGGTCAATATGAGTATATATTCATCAGTGAACTTACCTGGTGTCATAAAGTAACAACAGAATCCCTGTAAAATCTAGAAAATTGGAAAATGCATAACACCAAGTAATTTATCGATCATATAAGGATCCTGTTATGTTATTAATGACACCAGGTATATCTACTGAAGAAAATATGCTCTTATTGGCCAAGTTTAAAGTTTTTAAATTTTATGTTTATTCTAAGACGTCGTATCCCTTTAATGGTAGTGGTCAATACACATATTTTGGGCAAAAAACATTGAAATCATATTTTGAAATTTCTGGGATATGAAGTTAGAGTACAATATACTCTCGCAGTCGCAGCCACTATTATTCATAAAATGTTTTATATTCTAACTAACTTCTTAATCTGAAAACTATGTTTGTGATTGGGAATGTTGCATGAAATAGTCTGCTTAGACATTGTAGATGGAAATGCTGTGTAGACTCCCCAAAACCATTGCTTTATATAATTTCTTTATATATTTCTCACCAAATGAAACAATGTTTGACAATGTAATATTAGTTATAGGAAGACTGTACTAACAACAAATTGGCCCAAAAAAATCAGAGGCAGTGCTAATGGGGGATTTAATATGTATTTGCTCAAAAGTATGCACCATATCAATTCTATTTTTCAAAATTTATCTGAGGAAAAACACACCTTTTTCAGACCAAATCCTCTGTAGATTATGATGCTTCCTTTGTGCTACCTCATTTTAAATCTCATCCCCCATCAGTTGCCCAACTCATTAAGTCGGTCTGCCCCCTTTTTGTACTGTCAGTTTTTTTGCCACTGCCAAAAATCTAACATTGCCTTTTCTTTGCGAAGTATAATTTCTACAACAATGAAATCATTCTTGATACTCTTATTTGTATTTGTAGGAGGGCTAAACGTGGACAAGGTTCCAGGTCTGAGTTCAGATTTTAAGGAATACTACAAACAAACAAGTCCTGGAAAAAAGACAGGATCCTCCCCGTTTGATAATATTAACTTCTGAAACCAAGTTCCCCCATAACTTGTTAATTTGGATGTCAATGCTCACCAGAGCTTCGTTTGCCCACTAACAAATCATGGCTATTTGTTTGGATTGGTTGATTGGATGATCACAGTCACATGATACATTTGTGTATTCTGATTGGTTCATGTGTGAAGAGATGGTTGTCATGTGACCAGAATGCACCAATAAGAATGAGTGTATAAGTTTGAATTAAGATCCATCATGCGTTGGTCAAGGTTACCTGAGGTCCTTTACTTTTATTTTGACCTTTAAATTTTTGTTTGTATTTAGGAGAACTACATCTTCAGTGATTTTTGTGTGTGTAGATTTTAATGAAATTAGTAAGTGATGTTAACCAAATATATAATTTAGTAGCTGACTTATATTTTATTTCAAATTGATATTTTAGCTTTTCCATTTATTAAAATTCATTTAGTATGAAATTTGTGCATTAAAACAATATTTCCTTGATTTATCAACAAAAGTAATGGCCTAAACTTTAATATTTATGTGATTTTTTTTTTCATTTTTGAAATTGTCTTTTCCCTTTAATATTCATAAACACTTATTTATTTTCAATGCTCAAAAAGGTTTTGTATATAATTTCCTCTCATTGGATCATACTTTGTTTACCTAAGACCAAAATATAGAAACCAAAAATCAGTAAAAGGACCCCAAATTTGCCGTTTTTTTCATAACAATCGTTTCAAATTGAATAACAGATCACCAAAAAGTGAGACACAAAGTGATGCAGAATAAAAATATTTTTATTACTTATTCTCTAATCGATAATAGAGCTCATAATATGGGCACATTTCTGATATATAATCTTCTCCAGGACATGTACTTTTGGAAATGAAAACTTAAAGGTATTTTGACCAAAGTCAGTCATTACACATTTCTCCAAGAAAAACCATTTTTTCCAAATAATACTAAAACCATTACAATTTTCTTGTTATTGAGTGTATTTTTAATGTCCCTATTTTTTTGTTCCCATATTTTCAACATTTTAACTGTGATAAAGGTAGATATCCCTTCCTTTTTTCTTATTTTTAAACACCGTTGATAATTTGATTTTAAAAAAGATACCATTTACTATACTTGATCACATTATAAACTAAAAAAACGTTAAAAATTTAAAAATTTAAATTGATAAACTAAAATATATAAGTCTGAGTAAAATGATTTCTGTTAAAGTTAAACTAAAAATTACCATATTTGAACTTTGTGTTGATGGTTTTAGAATTTGACATAACCTTCTGAGGAATATTTTGTATTTATTATTTGTTGTACTTGTCAATATTTTGTATTTAAAGCTGTATTATTTGATGGTCAAGAGCCTTATTCTTCAATTCTTAACCAAGATAAAAATAGTGTTTCATTTTACCCTGGTTATTAATATAGTTATACATATTTGAAGTTACATGTAAAGAAATGTAGTAAGATATTAAAGAAAGTAAACATTTACTTGAGCAATTGATAGAATTTTTAGAACTTTTCACAGTTGAAATTTGGCATAATGTTCCTGTACATTCTAATTGTATTGTAGAACCCAAAAGAAGACTAATCAATCTGATCAAAATGAATCAAATGAATAGATCAATTAATTTGATCGTAAGTGGAAAATTGGAGAATTTGTGAAAAATTTAAATTGAACTTCAATTTTGTTAGTGAAGAGTTTTAGAATAAGGCTCAAGATTTCACTTGAATACTTCCAAAAAATCAAGTTTACACTGAAGAAGGACATTTTGCTTGAATATTCACTGTCCCTATCATATTATGTTAAGAATGTATTTAAAATGTTGTCCACTTCATTTTATTCCCAATTCCTGTTTCTGTCCTTAATTTCATTCTGAAATTTATCATTTTTATACCATTAGAAAATTATTAGCTATGTGAACTCTCCAAAAGAGATGCTGAGATGATCCTCAGACTGCCTTGTAGAAACATCACTAGATGATAGATCCAATTACTCAAAATCTGTATGCACCCCCTGAAAGGGATGTCTTGTTAATATACCCAATCAGAGTTTGGTTTGTGGATTTGTCCACCTTAAATTGATTTAAATCTTAGGACTTAAGGACAGAACAATTCCCTACTTTGTCTCAATATTTTTATTTGATTATTTATTTGTAAATTATTGTATCTATTGTAGATTATTGTATTTATTTTGGAAGGTAATGAGGGTGGTTGGTTTGGCTGTATATACCAGTCATGCCGAACTTGGATTTGACTGACTGTTATTTTGTAATTTTGAGCAAAAAATTATGATTTTGTACACATTTGAGATGAAAATGTATTAAAATATTTGGATAAGAAAAGGAAATGATGTTTAACACCAAAAATTTGTTAGCAATAAAAATTTTAATGAAATTTTATGCTTTTATTTGGGCAAAATAAAAAAATGTTACAGTAAATTAACAGAAAATTTTAAGTTTAAGAAAATGAGATTTAATGAAAAGTAATTGGATTGGTGATATAAAGTTTTGTTTAATTGTATTAGTAGAGTGTATCTCACACTGTCACTCAATGGATATTAGTCTGGTTTTTTGTTGTTGATATATCACATCTTTGTCAAACTATATAAATCAACAATTCAATTTTTCAAAATTTATCTTGGAAGAGAATCTCTTTAGACCTTCCTTAGACTCTCCACCTTGACAATTGTCCCCATGTTTCAGATTTCCCATGAAAGGGCTGTTGATTTATATGTATTTGCCTGTTATGTCTGATTGGAGCTCCAAAATGAGTGACTGCAAATTTCTAATATCTATAGCCCTAAGTTACATCTAAAGGAATATTTTGTATTCAATGTGTGACAGTGTGAATTAATTGTTGTATATATTCACTATTCATGAATTTAATTTTGTTTGTTTGTACATTATTGTGTTTCTATTACATTTGTTGACTTTAATGTTGTTGTTTTGATTTGATCTTATGAATAACTTGGTATATTGAAAGTACCATGCAGAGGTGGGAAAATATGAAAAAAAAACCCAATGGTTAATTAAACAATGCCCAAAGACCTTATTCACTCCTTGTTTTTGAGACACTGTAAGCTAGGTTGATAACACGATGTCATGTGAATGACAAGCCAATTTGACGTTATTATACACTCGCTCAACACCAAGAAAATGGGCTTAAAGGTAAAGGTGAAGGTAAAATTCATGTAAAAGTATCATTAAGTAGTTTAAAAAATTCCAAATTTAATGATGTAAAATATGATTAGTTGTGGGTTATTGAAAAAAAAGCTTTGAAGGTGGTGATTTTATATAGTGACATAATATTACCTTTTTAAGATTTGAGTTATGAGCATCGTTCGATGTAGCCAACCCCTGAATAAGGTGTATAGGACCTGTAGCCTTTAATACAGTACACTTTCTTGTGCACATCACAAAGCTTTGAAGGACAATTCATTGAAGCTACGAGTTGGTCAAAAAGTTATAAGCCCACTAGATAAAACAAATAGCTGTGAAATCTTTGTCTGGTTAGCGACCTTTTTATTATTTAGCGACCCAAAACTGGGTAAGAACTTCCAATAAAAAGTGACATTTTATGTCCAAGCCAAATGATCTTTATTCCTACCAAAGAACAAGTAGGGCCAGATTTGTCGAGGGAGAAAAATGCTGGCCCTGAATGGTCACAAACTTAAATAAGATGGAAACAATACCACTGAATGTTTCTACTTCTTAAAATAAAAGTCATGGAAACTTTTCTTTAACCATAATAATGAAGATTGTAGAGCAGGTGGTTGTCTTTCATGTTAATTTATTTTTATTATTTTATATCTGGTCTCAACCTGATCTGTAGCCTGATAAATCTGGCCCTTTTCGTTCCTCTGACGTCATATACAGATGTGATATTGTCACAGTTAGGTCCAAGCAAAAGGTTTTTTATTTTGTAAAAATTTGGTTATCGATACAAAGCTGATAACCATTAATAAATGCATCAAGACATTTCAGGATGTTCTAAAAGAGTATTAAAACCTCTCAAGGTCATACTATAGAAAATTACACCATTATTATTTTGTTGTGCAATAAACAAGAAATGAAAATAATGTACAATGACGTCAGGCGGTAGATGTAAGTCGCGATGTTTTATAAATTATTATCTTATCATACTTGGCAAGTGGAGAACGTCTTATTTCTAATTGGTTGTTTTTCTGAGTCGTATTTCGGTAATTAAGTTATAAGAATGATGTTTCTACCAGATAGTATTATACACTTGAAACGGTACCAACAATTTACTCGTAATAATCCTGTATCAAATTTGTGACTGAATGAGGCATAAACCCCACTGTAATTATCGCTTCTCAGAACAGTTTTCGGAATGGAACGATGAGTTTTGTGTTAACAGGCAAACATTCTGAAAACTGTTCCAGTTCTGGTCCACACTAAAGAGGTGGTCTCAGAATGGTTCTCTGAACAGATTCCATGTATTTTTCCTATGTAAAAGGTAACTATTTTAAGGACATATTCTGTATCTGAATCCATCTGTGGGTACTTCATCATGGCAGCTTCTACCATAATCATTGGCTTTATCCAATTGGATACTGGAGGCAGCTGAAGGCAACCCCAGTCACGCTTAAACTTCACAAAGTGAACTGTCAATAAGCCCAGATAATTTGATGCTGTCAAAAAATCATTTGACATTCTGTCAAAAGATTAGTCTGTTCAAGCCAGGCTTTCAGATGATATAAAATGATTCAGTTATTTGATTGGTGTGTAAAACGAATTCTAAATTCAGTTTTATTAACTAATAATATTACTACTGTATTTCTTGATATTAACAACGACAAAATATTTTACTGTTAAACTGGATCAATCAATTGTAGAGTGATATAGAAATATTTAAACAAAACTTGAAACATGTGCTATCTTCAGACTACTTTTCATCATAAGTTTTTTTTTTGAACTAAATCAATACAATGTAATAAAATGATCAGTAAGTTTTATCTCTTAAACAAACTAATTATCACTAAGAGTCAAGATTCTTGAGAATTCAACCATGTGTATATTTTCTACAATAACTACTTTTTGCTATAAAATATTGATTGAAATACCTTCTCCTTTCCCCATGATTTACTACTATTTTAAGAATCCTAATCATGCAGAAAATGTAACGTAAAAATTATTCAAGTTGAGATAACGCAGATAACTTTGGATTTTGGCTAAAAAAAAGCAATAAATAGGACATGTAAGTTTTTCTCCTGTCACTAATGTTGGTGATTGACTTACTGTAATACACCTTACAATGTCAAACTATTAAGAATTACATCTTTTACCTTTACTGCATTGCCACCTTCCTTGTATCACGGAATGCATTTGATTTTGTTGGATTGTGCGTTAGCAAATACAGCCAATCAGAGCCTTCGACATATATACTGTAAACATTACAGCTTATTGTTAACAGACTTTCTGTTGAGAGCTCTGAATGGCTGTATTCACTAACATACAATCCAACCAAATTACTGAATTTACAAACTTCTGTGATACAAGAAAGGTAGCTATTGCAGTCAAGGTATAAGACACAATTCTTACTAGCTTGACATTGTGGCGATGATTCAAATGAGACGAGATTATATGCAAAAATACCTCTCAATTGTTTGAAAATGCAAGAGTTACTTTTTGTGGTGGTTTTGAAAATATCATACAGTACAGATGGCCTTCATTTACCAACAACTCGGCACCATAAGTCAACTAGAATAATGAGGAAAGTTGACTCATTTCATTTCTAAATCTCAATTTTATAACATTAAAGAGTATCAAGTGAAGAAAGAAAGATGTAAAACTCAATTTCATTACATTAAAATAGTGCAAATTGAATTTTCAATTTTCCTTCAAAGCTATTAAACTTTCTCCACTCTCACCTATTTTGATATCAATTCAGCAATTATTAGATAATGAAATAAAACAATAAATGAAGTTTGTTGTGAAGTAGAATACCAAATGAAGAATTTTTAATTTATTTTGTTAAATTGGCCCACAAATCAATTTTATTTCTCTAATTTAATTTATTAAATTATCTGGTTCTTGATAAGTTTAATAGAAAATTGATCTAGAATTCTAGACAATAGGTTGCTATGACTTAAGCTTCATGCTTAATTTTCTGAATTAATAATAACCTTATTGAAAAGAGGATAAAAAATTAGAACATAAATAGGCTTACATCAAGATCAGATTCTAAAATACCCACTGATAGGCCTGTTTTTATGTAAACATTGACACATGTAAACATTGAACATTGACGCATGTAAATATTGACACATGTAAACATTATCACATGCAAATATTGACACATGTAAACATTGACACATGTAAACATTGACACATGCGAACATTGACATGTAAACATTGACACATGTAAACATTTACACATGTAAACATTGACACATGCGAACATTGACACGTAAACATTGACACATGTAAACATTGACACATGTAAACATTTACGCATGCAAACATTTACACACGCGAACATTGACACACGCGAACATTGACACATGTGAACATTGACACATGTGAACATTATCACATGCAAATATTGATGCATGTAGACATTTACACATGTAGACATTTACACATGCAAACATTGACACATGTAAACATTGACACATGTAAACATTTACACATGTAAACATTTTCACAAGTAAAAATGAAAATAGTAGCCTATACCATGATTAATTTTAGCATAAAACAAGTGGAGTTCTAAAAATAAAAGACAAAAGAAATGGTTAACAAAAGAAAAAATTTAACATAAAAATACTCAATAACCTTGACTTAATACTAGGAGACTCTGCCAAGAAAATATACAAACTGTTGAAGCTTTGAAAAAAAAAAATTTGTTATATTTCAATTAAAAACATTTCTTAAATAATTTTATTCCATTTCAACTCATTAACCCCTATTAGTCTGGAGTTAATCATGGCCAACATATTTCAACTTATGGTGTGGTTTTCTTTGAATTTTGCCAAAGAAAGTCCACATTTTCTGCATTCATCATTATTTTAGGCAACAATTTTTATCAGGAAGGGGCACCTGCATTTAGGTGAAATATGGGCATCACTGTGCTTTGGGGGCAGAAGGGATATTGTCTGCCCTCTATAAATTTTTTTGTTTTTTTATGTCTATGGATATTTTCAAAGAAAGAATAAGGTATGCTTGTTTCCATGCCATACAATCAGAGTGGTAGAATATTTCATTTAAAGGGCAGAAACTCTAGTCTGATACCCAGACTACAAATAAATTACACTCAGAATTTAACTAAATTTTCTTGAATTTCAAGGGTGTTTTCATTAAGAATTGCTCAATCATGTGACTAACATGACTGACAGCCTGTGTACCAAGTAATTTATATTTATATGTATTTTTCTCTTCCCACATCTTTACCATGATAATTGATATGATTTCACTTAAAAGTGATACTACGTCTTAGAATTAACATCAAATGTAAGAATTTAAAACTTGGCGAATAAGAGCCAGTAGATACACCTGGTGTCATAAATAACATAACAAGATCCTTATATAATCTGATAAATCCAAAAAACTTAGTAAGTATCCATAAATATGCAATTAACTATTGAAAAACATAAACACCAGCAGAAAACTAAATTTTGGGGTCAAATTAATAGGCTTAGTAATAGAAACTATACAGGTTAAACTTTATTTTGATGTAGAATATTTCAAAATCCATGCCACGTATTCTCGAAACGATCTTAGCGCTAGGATGTCCTAGAATCAATGTTAGAAGATAAGGACCTAGGACATTCTTGCGCTTAGATTGTTTCGAGAATACGTGTCCATATCTTTTGGAGTGGGGCTCAATTTCTTATCTATTTATCTATCTAAGTAACAACACAAAATGTAATGGTATATACATACTACCTCTGGGTTTTGTTATTTAAAATGTCTTTGATCACTTAATGTGGATGAATTATTCATACGTATCAACTTATGTAAGTACAGTATATGTTGTGGGAGGAGTCAATATCCACCATTTAATAGTTGCGGTGAGTAAAACTACTAGTACTAAGCTTGATCTACTAATTTTCATTCCTGTCATTCAACAACTAACACTTTTAACTTTACAATAATTAAGTTTTCTTATTATCATAATATATAGTATCATTTTGATTGCCTATATTGATGTCACTAATGCCTGACAAGCTATCTTATAATTATATGATGTTAAAGGATGTTTCAGATACAAAACTTCATCAGGACAACTGCCTAAGAATAGAGATACTATTACATTTGGATTTAGTATTTGCAAAGCAAATAGATCCTAAAAAAATTACAACATTAAATTATTATATTATACAATATATAATAGATTTACCATGTTTTATTTGAGCTAAATCTACTCGCAGAGACCAAGGTAATAGATATTCATGATGTCACGTCATTATGCCTCCAAATAGGCATTTTACTGTAAAAAAATATATCAGTAATGGTAGCCCACTAGCCCATCTGGGATGAAATTGATCAGACTTCGCTGTGTCATAAAAAGTTATTTGGGTATAATCCAATCTTATTGCTGCATTTACAAACTTCCAAATAAGTCAAACTGCAGTCAAAGTATAAGATGAAGTTTGTAGTAGCTTAACATTGTAAAACTGGGATAGGATATAAAGGCAGGACTTTTCATTTTCTAATCAACATAATAACTTACTCCTAATAACCGTAATTTTCTACAACTTTTGTACTTCTGCAGACCTAAAAGAGAAAATGTACCCAAACTATTTGCATCTTAAGGCATCATCTCTAAAGTTATGTCCCTTACTTTGTATATGTTTAAATTCAAGTTGTAGATGTTGCTTTTACTATATAGATTATATTTCTATATGTACTATTTGCTTGATAAAGATTCCTGTATGTGAATTCAAACATTGCTAGAATTAAAGGAAGGAATAGTATTTCTATAGTACATATTCATTGTGTTGAAACATTTTGTACTTTGTTATTAAAGAAGTGTGTTATACCATATTATATTGTGTTTTGTTATATGTGCTCTCAGCATCTTAATATCATTCAAATCTTGTATCTATAATAGTATTATTTTCTCTAATGTTAAGTCTACATCTTAATGTTATTTCAAGATTATAATTAAGATTTTGTTTCTATTTTCCAGCTTCTCACAGTCCAAAAACTCGACGGAAAAAGTTAAATTCTAGGATGAAGAGTTTTTCATTAGACACGCCGGACCCACCTAAACAGCTTCTCGCCATTGATGAAAATACCAAAAAGAAAAGCAGCTCCTTTACCAATAACTGTTTTGGAGGTAAGGTTGAGAACGATGAATTTCTTGTTAACCTCAAAGTTCAAGTATGAAACATGGTTTTGTTTTGCAGGTAATGTGATGTTCCATTGAAAAATCAAATTGTCTGAGAATTTTTAAGATTTCTCAAGTCAATGATACATGTCTCAAATTGAAAAGCAATGACATTTTACACCTATTTTATGTGCCTCATGTGATATTGAAAAGGGTTATTTTCATACAGTGTGAAGTGAAGGAAAATTTCTCATTAATAATGATATATATTGGTTATTGAATTTGTAAGCTACACATCCCTTGTGAATAGTCTGCATATCTTATGTTTATTGTATGCCTGACATACCTTTTGAGAGTCTGCATACTGTTAATTTGGGGTTCGTAATTCCAGATTTCCTTTCAGAGTATTCACATTGCTGATATTTTTGTCTATTTGGTGTTTGGTTTTGTGAATCCAGGCATCGCTTGAGCCGAGTCAAAATGGCTGATTTTCTTTGGAAAAATCAGACAATAATTTTATGTAATTTTTTCAGCATCTGGTTCTTCCGAGTCTTCGTCATCTGCAACGACTCTCCGCCGTAAATTTGGTTTCGGACATCGATCTTGCTCTCTAGAAATAGAGGAGAAAATAAAGGGACATGGAAGTCACAGTCCATCACCGCTACAATCACCTGTTAGCTTTTATTCCAAACGATGGCTTGAGGTATGTTGCTTTAATTCCCAATTTAGTGGAAGACAGTGATACACGTTCAAATGATGCAGCATCAACAATTGGTAAAACTAAAAATTTCTACTGCCTTTGATCGGTTGAATACTAGTTTTTCGTCACAAACTGTCACAAGTTGACTTGTTGTCCATATTATGTTATATATCATAGCAGGGTTGTAGCCACGGTGATCGGCACTGGTCTGCAGTAGCCAGCATTCTGTCTTGAGGTGTGATCTTCACTTGCTTTGCTTTATTCAACCAGCACAACCCTCATGACAACTCCAAATGAGCACCAATCCAGAAAGAGATCATTATAATACCTATTCTGATGTACTAATAAAATTCTATTTTCCAGAAATCCAAGAAGAAAGATAATACAGAGTATATTGTTTTATATCATTTTAAAGGCAAGGAGAAAGATGACCTAGATTTAAGGTAAGAATTAGTTTATAGTTGCTGTATTGTCTTAAAGGCTTTCAACATGTGATTTTCCACCTATTTCTATATGTCTTACAATCAGTGCTTTCAAAAGATTTTTTTAGGACACTCATAGCTTCTTTTTGCAGCATTCTGCTGACATAGAAAAAGCCTCGAAGTTGTTTGTATTGACAATAAGCGAAGACTGTGTAATGCTCCTGTCCTTGCATACAATTTCCTTTTGAAAATGGTTGTGCTCTTCTTGATTAATCCAAGCAAAAGGTGTAAAACTCTGTTTCATTTGAATTTTTCAGAGCTGGATGTAAAGTAACAGTTTTAGATAGTTCTGATCCAGATTGGTGGAAGGTATAACATAGATTTCATTGATTTGATGGCAAAAATGTGTATGATATACGATACCCAATACAACAGTAAAGTTGTGAGGTTCTATAACACAGTCTGTTAGAGAGTCGATTCTTTACATGACATCATTTTTTTTACCATCAACGAAGAGTGGCTGTGGGCTCCAATCTCTATTGACATGTGATAAGTCAACTTCGCTCATAATTCCAGTGGACCCAGATGTAAATGGATTTAGATAATCTAGGAAAGATCAATGAGGTTTGGTCAAGGACAAGCTAAAAGAAAGGATCCTTTATTGTGAGCCTAAGTTTTTATACTTGAAAAATACAGTTGTTTCTTTCTTTTCTTAAAGTAGGATAACTCCTAGCTACACATCTCCACATACTAATTAATATGACCATCTTTTCAGGGCCGATACAACAGTAAAGTAGGATATTTCCCAGCCACCTATCTTCAGAGAATTATTCCAGGACAGAAAGTATTCCAGGTTACCCATACAATGAATCTTAGTGAAGGTTTTAATGGTATGAGGCTTCATAAAGATCAGGTAGGCAAGATTCCACCAACTTCGCCCTCTCCTCTCCCCTCTCCCCATCCTGTGCTCAGTCTCAGTCTCAGTCTCATGCTTCAAATAAAATCATGCAATTCTCTGATTAACCCTGATGATCTGTGTCTTGTTGTCTTGGTAATAAATCATTTTACATAAATTCAAATATGAAAATTGTAAATATAAGATATTTGATGGTAGACCAAACTGTAAAATTTAACAGTTGTCTGTTGATTTATTAACAGAGGAGTGGCATTTTATTTTAATATTTTGTACAGCATTACGCGGGATCGTAATATTGAAAGAGTCAATCATGAGTCTCTTTGTTTTGTTTTTCTCTAAAGTTATATTACATGTTTTATTTTAGATTGTGGTACAATGTGGAGACGAAGAGAATGGAATGGTTCACGTCAGAGCCACCAGCAACAAGGAGGCAGTTTGTCCAAAGAAATTTTTAAATGAGATATCTTCCTGAAGAAGGATTTATTAGCCAATCAGATTGTTTGTTAGATATTGGTTGACCAATCACCGACTTTCAACATCTCAGTATCCAATCAGATTGTTTGTTCAATATTGATGGACCAATCACAGGCCACAGACTTGCAGTCTTATTGCCAATCAGTTAAGGTTTAACTATGTCAATCAAATAGTCAATCAAATACTGGCCGTCATTCTACGTTATCACATATAATAATTTTATTTTCAATTTAATGAAAGGATAAACATACTTTATTTATGAAAATGTTGAAATCAATTCTGATTGGTCAATTGTAGCCTATCAATGATGTGAGAAGAATTATAGCCAATCACAATCAGTGTGATAAAATGATTGGTGAAATCTAACCAATCATAGTACTTGTCATTAAATATTAATCAATCAAAATGATTCCGCTAATATGGTTGTGTACCGTTTTTTTCTTGTGATTTTGATGTTGTATGAAATATTGATTATATCGGTCTATTTTTGTGAAGTTTGTTTTTGCTCAAAAATATTGCGAGCTCTTTAAATGTTGGATTCATTTTGCTCAAATGTCTGTGTTGTTACATTATTTATGGTATCTAGTTTTACCAAGAGAAATGTCAAAGTTTTCAGCCAAAAATTGATATATATGTGTTTAATGTCCCCCACTGTGGAGTTGGGTCACTTTGTATAGAAAGTCACACCCCCAGTATCTATATTGTTTATGCAACCTTTTGAAATTTATTTGTATCAGGTGTAAATTCTTAGATTTCATCAATGTAATTCTACATAACTATTCAGGGTTGTTGCGTACACATTTTTTTCCAGATGTTTCATTTATTTTGATATTCACTCAAAAGTTGTATCATGCATTTTCAATATGATATTGTTATGTATGTATTATTATCTATACATCTGATTGTTGTTGCAAATTTCAATTAATCTAGGCTACAGCTCTAGACAGACATGACTGGAAAATACAGTCAAATTAATAGCCTACTCTTTTAGTAAAGACAAACATTCTTAGACAATTTAGACAAGACTGGCAAACACAACTGCATATTAGAGTTAAGAATTAATATTCCAGAATTATAATTTGTTGCCAAAAAAGGAGATTAAGGGCATTTTATTTTTATTGTAATTATTCAACAATCGTATATTGATTAGTTTAGGTGTGATAACAATGTAAGGTGTTAGTAGGATTTATGGTGTTAGATTATCTATACAATTGAAAATAAAACCCTACTGATCCGTCATCTTCACTATGTCAAGCTATTACGTACTTTGTCTAATACCTTGACTGCAATAGCCACCTTTCTTGTATCACAGAAGTTTGCAAAGATTCCAATCAGAATCCAATCAGAGCCCTCAACATTAAACAATTTTGAAGCACATGTAATCACAACTATGATTGACTGTATTGGCTTGCGTACAATCCAATCAAATAGCTGCATTTACGAACTTCCGTGAAACAAGAGAGGTGTCTAACACAGTCAAGGTATTAGATGCAGTTAGTAATAGCTTGACATTGTGAAGATGTTAGTTTGTATATGATTTATTTCTTCAAGTTTCTAATGTAAATATTTTCATTTATTAGTTTAAAGAGTAAAGTGATTTTGTTGACAATGAATATCATTGTTCTATGATGATTTTTGATATTTTTTGTTAAATTTTAGATGTTTTTATTGTATATATTATTTTGATGTTTGGGTATTTCACTTTCATGTTCATTGTGCACATTACCATGCTATGTAGAAAGAAATAACTGGGTGGACTTGAACACATTTTGAATACCTCATGATGAAGCAAGTAGAAATCATACATTATGATATGATATTATATAGGCACTAAGTACTATATCTTATAAATTTAGTCAAGTTGTTTGAAGAAACCCTTTTGATATTTACTGAAAGGCAATAGAAACATTTTATGCTTGTATCATATTTATGTATCTTTTGTTTTCAAATGCTTATGCATATAAGTAAAGACATTGGAGTAAAGACATTGGAGTAAAGACATTGGAGTAAGTCAGTGATAAATGGATTTAAAGGCAACAAAAAGTGCAGTAGAATGATAGATGATGAGTTTATTAACAGTGAATAAGTAACTGTTAAGTTTTATCAGTATTTTCAGAAGCAATGTTTCTATTGCCTATCAGTATACAATGTAAAGTTAAAAGGTAAACTAAAACAGGGTATTTGAATATGATTTTATCTTAGTGATTATTATTATTATTATTGTTGTTATTTTAAAGGGGCTGTGCCCTGTCACTGATTATTTGTTATAAATTGTATATTTTTGTTGATTCACATACACCCCATTCTTTCATTCTTGTTTTTGTGATAAAGGTTTGTGTCCGTTGCTGGGGCAGATGAGGTTCAGTGGGTCGGAACAATCCTGAATCTGATGGATCAAAATTCCAAAACCTTACTTAAACTTAGGTTTAATTTTTGATGAACCCTAAATCACTATATGTACAATAAAATATCAGACATGCAAAAACTAAATTTCTTCAATGAGCACACAAGCTTATTATTGAAAGTTAGTCTGCATCTTCAAAACTTGCTGTCCTGATATGGATTGTGTATCTGAAACAGGTGTTAGTAGCATGATACGACTTTAAGTTATTTGAATACAGGATTTCAACTGGATAATATCATTGATAACTATCAATTTTTTAGTTTTAGATTTTTTAATGGAATTTCATCGAGCACCCCTTACCCTAGACACCCTTTACCTCAGCAACAGGCCACCAGAACACTGTACATAATCAATCACTTGCATATTGATTACTTAAAGCTGTACTGAAGATAGAAAAACATTTCACTTTGATATTTCTTAAAGCTATACTGAAGATAGAAAACAATTTACTTTGATATTACTTAAAGCTATACTGAAGATAGAAAACAATTTACTTTGATATCACTTAAAGCTATACTGAAGATAGAAAAACATTTCACTTTGATATTACTTCAAGCTGTACTGAAGATAGAAAAACAATTCAATTTGATATTATTTAAAGCTATATTGAAGATAGAAAACAATTTACTTTGATATTACTTAAAGCTATACTGAAGATAGAAAAACATTTCACTTTGATATTACTTCAAGCTGTACTGAAGATAGAAAAACAATTCAATTTGATATTATTTAAAGCTATATTGAAGATAGAAAACAATTCAATTTGATATTACTTAAAGCTGTACTGAAGATAGAAAAACAATTCAATTTGATATTACTTAAAGCGGTATTGAAGATAAAAAACAATTCAATTTGATATTACTTAAAGCGGTATTGAAGATAAAAAACAATTCAATTTGATATTATTTAAAGCTATATTGAAGATAGAAGAACATTTCACTTTGATATTACTTAAAGCTGTACTGAAGATAGAAAACAATTCAATTTGATATTATTTAAAGCTATATTGAAGATAGAAGAAAGAAGAACATTTCACTTTGATATTACTTAAAGCTGTACTGAAGATAGAAAACAATTCAATTTGATATTATTTAAAGCTGTACTGAAGATAGAAAAACATTTCACTTTGATATTATTTAAAGCTGTACTGAAGATAGAAAACAATTCAATTTGATATTACTTAAAGCGGTACTGAAGATAGAAAAACTATTCAATTTGATATTACTTAAAGCTGTACTGAAGATAGAAAACAATTCAATTTGATATTACTTAAAGCGGTACTGAAGATAGAAAAACTATTCAATTTGATATTACTTAAAGCTGTACTGAAGATAGAAAACAATTCAATTTGATATTACTTAAAGCTATACTGAAGATAGAAAACAATTCAATTTGATATTACTTAAAGCTGTACTGAAGGTAGAAAAACAATTCACTTTGATATTACTTAAAGTGGTACTGAAGATAGAAAACAATTCAATTTGATATTATTTAAAGCTATATTGAAGATAGAAAAACATTTCACTTTGATATTACTTAAAGTGGTACTGAAGATAGAAAACAATTCACTTTGATATTATTTAAAGCTGTACTGAAGATAGAAAACAATTCAATTTGATATTACTTAAAGCGGTACTGAAGATAGAAAAACTATTCAATTTGATATTACTTAAAGCGGTACTGAAGATAGAAAACAATTCAATTTGATATTATTTAAAGCTGTACTGAAGATAGAAAACAATTCAATTTGATATTATTTAAAGCTATATTGAAGATAGAAAAACATTTCACTTTGATATTACTTAAAGTGGTACTGAAGATAGAAAACAATTCACTTTGATATTACTTAAAGTGGTACTGAAGATAGAAAACAATTCAATTTGATATTATTTAAAGCTGTACTGAAGATAGAAAACAATTCAATTTGATATTATTTAAAGCTATATTGAAGGTAGAAAAACAATTCACTTTGATATTACTTAAAGTGGTACTGAAGATAGAAAACAATTCAATTTGATATTACTTAAAGCTGTACTGAAGATAGAAAAGAATTCAATTTGATATTATTTAAAGCTATATTGAAGATAGAAAAACATTTCACTTTGATATTACTTAAAGTGGTACTGAAGATAGAAAACAATTCAATTTGATATTACTTAAAGTGGTACTGAAGATAGAAAACAATTCAATTTGATATTATTTAAAGCTACACTGAAGATAGACAAACATTTCACTTTGATATTACTTAAAGCTAAAGTTGAATTTTTATAATCTTTGAAGAATATATGTTTTACTGCAAGATTTGTTTGATACAGGTTTTAGAGCAAAGAATTTGAGCAATCCAGTCAAAAGTGCAAATAATACCGAGATTGAATTAAAACAGAAATTTATTATCATATCTTAAGTTGCGCTTAAAACAGCGCTTAAAACATTAATCCTTCAGAAAAATAGTTGGGTGAATTCTTGACTCAAGAAAAATAAATTCAATGTCTACTTACAGCTATATTAAATCAAGTTTATTAACATGGAAACTCACATAGTTTGGAAAATAAACAAGTTTCCAAAAGACCTAAAATTTACGAGAGTCTCCTTTGTTCTTGTGAAAAATAAAATCTGCCAATTCTCGGATTGCTATTCTTCCATCACACTTCTCCTTGACTCCTCTCACCGAATTATATGGGGGAGGTGGGGTGTCCGGGTAGGGGTCTGAGGAGGCATACTGTCTAACATGGGAGGTTAAATCCTGGCATAGGTCGAGATATACCTTCAAATTTTACAACCCTCTCAATGATATGGGTCGAAGGATATGGAAATAGCTTTCAGTTTTTGGGACAATATACAGAAACCTCACGTGCTACAAGCTTGCACGCTAAAGGTCTCGGTTGAAAATGTCACTGTCCTCGTTGCACACTGCATGGTCTTGCCCGTTTTGCAAGGTACAGGTGCAGAAAAGTAGAAATAGTTGACACAGTCCTTTTTTAGTTGACCCTACTTGCTTAATACCGCAAGCAGCAGCTGTGTAGGCTAAAGCTACGAACTAATGAAGCCATAATAAGCTGGAGAAACTTACCTACAAAGGAGGCATAGCGCAGGTACCGTTGGGGTGCCAGTAAGAACCTTGGTAAAGAAGGGGGGGGGGGGGATTAGTCTACCCGAGAAGCCTCATAAAACAATATATATCCAACCAAATAATTCATTGAATTAGCTTAAATTTTGTCGACAACTCTCACCAAGTGGAACAACCAATCTCTCCAGGCCGATCCAGATCTCCAGACGTGATACTCGTAAGCTTTAACCAGTTTTTCAGATATGATAGTCTTTTGCTCAACTGGTATTTTAGACGAAATATAGACTCTTGCTCTAAACAGTTCCCCAGGCGTGATCTTGTCCCAAAGCGTGATAAAGTCTCTTGTCCTAACCAATTCCCAGACGTGATATTCGGGTGTGATATGTCTTGTCCTAACCAATTCCACAGACGTGATATACGGGTGTGATATGTCTTGTCCTAACCAATCCGTAATTTACGGATGGGTTAAACAAAAACAAGAAACATCTAAGCTGGTAGAGAAAAAGGGGGCAGTGTGGAAATGTAGGGAGATTTCTAGAGTGGAATATGTTTGTTTCAAAAGCAAAAGCACAAAATATAATATTTCATTGGACCCACAGTTATTCTTAGACAAATAGTGTCGAGATGAAAATTTTATTTTGAATATTTGTGACATGACAAAAAATTTAACTCTGAGCTGACAGTGGTCACTCGGTCAGAGAGTAAAAGGACCCCCACCCCTTTCTGTGGCTTAAATTTAATCTAGGTTAGAATTGTAAACAAAATCTTACTCATAGCCATTTAATGCCCGAGATATTGGACGAATAGAAGTGAACAATGGGGAGAATTTGCATCAGAATTAAACTGTTATTGATTTATAAAAGACAGATACGAAACGAGTTAAAATTTTAAACCGTAATTACAAATCGATGGACATCTGGTTTTGTAAAATTTAATATTGTTATTATTGAAGGGAAACATTCACATAATACAATCATTACATCCTGTATATGGGATTAGTGAGCTATTTACACCATCTAGGCTGGCACAAAATATGCTTCCCAGTACCCCCACTGGCGCCGCCACTGGTTTACCTGAAGACTGGCAAGAGTTACAATTGATGTCTACCTATAACATGGTAACGCTTGCATAATTTGTTAAAATCAAAATCAGCATGAAAAAAACATTGCTTGACATGGCTTTAATTCTCGGCTGTGAATTGACATAAAACTGGTCCAGCTTAGCTCTAGCTGTTACACTTTAGTTGAATTGCTCGATAACCTGAAGTATATTTTTGATTGTGAAAGGGGTAGGCCTACAGATAGCAAGCTCCCTATTTGCTCCCTTGACAAAAATTCCTCCTATTGGTCTGCCGATTCCTCCCTTGGGGAGGAATTCCTCCCCTGTTGAGAAGCACTATTTTAGACAACTGTATCCTTGCATTGTTTTACCAGTTCAATTTAGGAATATATTTACATTATGTATATTGGTAATTATTTTTTACTCGAAACAGTTCCTTTGTCTTAAATGCCTATTTCGAAATATAACTATAATTTATTTTCTAAAAGTTACATTTCACCATTTCTGTATTAAGACCCTGTAGCTGCGCAGTTTCTTATGTTAATTTTTGTTGCATATCAAAGGTGGTTTGAGAATCAATTAACATTCTATAAATCCAGTTTTCAAACTGTGGATTAGTCTGTGACACTTTTTGCCAAGAAATTAGGCGAGAAAAAAAGTACTGAGTTTTTCCATAGTCCGACTGTGAAAAAAGTTTAGATTTTGGATTTCGTATGATACATTATTTTGTTTAAAAATTAGGATTTATTTTTGACAATTACCGCTGAAACGATATGATCGGTTTTCCAAATGAAATTTTAATTTTCGAAAATTGTTGATGATGTTATTAATGAACAAAATGTTAGTGATATTTATTGTGTTTTTGTTGACTATAACAGACTGTCAGGCTTCATCTGCTACCGACTGCCTGAAAAACTACGGAAGGAACATTTCTCATTTTGCCGTTCTCCCTGGATTCGGTTGGGATAATCTCCGGAACGTGGAGGTGTCCAGAGTCGTGGAATTTAATTACTCGGAATGTCAGTTGACAAATGATGGATTATACTTTCTTCCTAATGGCATCGACACCATTCCACTCAAACAGAGCACACTGGACCAATCGTCGGAAATATTCCAGACTTTTACGGAATATTCCAGCGCCACAGCTAAATCTGTCAACGAGAATACTGGATTTCATTTTCCCGGACAAAGAATAAGTGGGGCGTTTTCTGACAGTTTCCTAAAGTCTAGGAACATCCAGATAATGGAGAAATCAGTTGTTGTCCGATCACAGATCAGATACGTTAAATATAAGGCTAAGTTACAACCAGATGCGATTTTGAGTCCGGCCTTTAAGTTGGCTTTGTTAAGCATATCTCGTCATGTTCTGTTCAACCGTACCGAGATGGCGCGGTATGAGAGCCAGGTGCTTGTCCGCGATTTCGGTACTCACGTCATCACCAGTCTAGATGCCGGAGCCGCTTTAGTTTTGGAGGACCATCTTAAATCTGAATACTTCAAGGAAGCCAAAAAAGAAAACATTTTATTGGGAGCAGGTGCTAGTTTGAGTGAAGTGACTGGTGTAGGAATGGGTTCCTCTACCAATACGAACCCATCCACTGGCGAGTACAAGACAAACCTGGTACACTCATTCGTCCAGACGTACGGTGGCTCAATGTTCATGACCGGAAACGGAAGCTCATCCTGGTCGACCAATCTTGAAAACCATCTTGTTGCAGTTGATAGAGAAGGAATACCACTTTATAATTTCGTCAATCTTCAAACTCTTCCCTCCATCCCGTCTTCAATCCTATACGACGTAACATCATACATAGAAAACGCAGTGAAAAGCTACTACGTCTACAATTCCTACCCAGGATGCACGAACGCCATCGATTCCAATTTCAATTCGCAAACTAATTTTGACGACGGAAGTTGTAACATTACAGAGGCAGAAGTTTATTTTGGCGGGATTTTTCAAATGTGTGATGTAACATCAGACGAGGCGGGAGACGTCTGCTCCCATCTGAAGCAGCCACACCTAAAATCTCAAGGATTTATCTGTCAAACGGGTTTCCAAGGCAGGCTGATTTACCGATCCCATTACTCCAAAACTTCGTCCAAAAGAGTTTGTAAGAAATGTTACGCCTTTTTCAACTGCTGCGAAGATGAACCTATTTCCTCCAGTGCGGATCTGAAATCCTTCTGGTGTGCGGCTGAAAGTAAGGCCAACACACAACCGTATTATTTCTCTGGAGTATATTCATCCATTTTGGACAACGTTTTCACGAAATCTAAAAGTTGTCCGTTAAATTCGCATTCCAGATTGATCGGCGATGATATCCACATTTGCCTATCGGATGAGGAATCCAGTTCGGCTGTGAAATTTGGAGGAATGTTTAGTTGTTTGGGTGGAAACTCGCTAGCTACAGAATCGGCAAATAATCCTAAAGCATGTCCCAAAGGATTCAGTGCTCGTCTCGCTGGTGTGATTCAAGACTGCGCTATCCATTATTGTGTTCCTCTGGGGTCTCTTCCCATCGAAGATTCCACTGTCACTGTGCGTCGTCCACCGTTCGCCCCCAAAATCAAGCTCTACCCATCTACCGAAGGCGGGGACAATCCGGTTTACGACCCGGAGAAGCAGGAATGGCTGTCGGATCTGGAATCACGTGAGTTGAAAGAGACAGAATCCGTAGTGGAATTGTCTGCAGCAGAAGCAGCAGTAATCGCCATCTTCGTAACTATTATCGTACTTGTATTGTTGGGCTGTATTGTTTATTTCTACCGTAAGAGTCAACGAAGATACCCAACTAACCGCGGGAGCGGGACATCAAATGGAACTGTAGAAGCGAACTTGTGAAATCCAACCCGCCGAAAACCGAAAAAATCCAAAACTCCAGAACTTATCAGCCATGTTCGGAAAGATTCTCAAGGACGCCCATATTATCTTAACGGGGCGTACAGAACTATGGTTTTGTAAGGCAGTCCGTTTAAATAAAACTAGTCTCAAACCTGCAGCTGATGTATATTAGACAGTAGTGAAGTCTAACCTATCTTCACTCTATCCAGGCATTTTGAACTGTGTATAATACCTTGACTACAATAGCCACATTTATTGTATAACGTTTATAAATTTTGTTCCGTTGTATGGAAATTAGAAATCCATTATATTGGCAATGACATTTTTGGAACTTATTTTTCTTCCGGTTTGTCAATTTTATACTACCCTATACTAGGTTTAGGTTTCTTGGTGTGTAAAATCCTAAATATTTATGGAACAAGTTGAATTATGTATTACTAACTATCACTTTTCTTATATTTTTAAACATATTTCATAATTTTTAAATAAGAAAATAACTTACAGATAGATTGAAACATAGACAGGCAGTAATAACTTAACTTTTGATGTGAAATAATCATTGACATTTTTTTTATGATTTCATGACAGCTTTAAATCCCCATATTCTTTTATTTGATGTAGATTTTGAAAAATTTTATTGACATATATGTACTCAAGGATTTAGATTTGGGTTTATTTATCACACACATTTATCGGTTTTCGGTGGTGGACTTTTTACGGACGTGAATTTCGGGTGCATTGTATGAAGCATTCTTACAATTATACATAATAGCGTTTTCATAACATTTTTTCATTTTCATGGTAGTTGTAAAGGCCTGAAGATACAGAGTACGGTTTGCGGTGCGGCGTCCGGTCTACAGTTGTGGTCTTTGGAACTTAAATGCCTATTTTGTTTTCTAATAAGATCCGGCGAAAGAGGCATGGTTTTCTAAAAGGACTAGGCTTGGATTAAGTTTGAATGTTAGAGATGATAATGACTCGACTAGGAACTGGCTGCTGATTGACCCAGACTCATCCGGAGCTTTAGAGGCAGTCACTGCGGCGCGGCGTCGGGTCTCCTCATTTTACGCTGCGGTTACGGGCTGTGTATGAATGGATATATGGAAACCCCTTGAGGCATTCTGTACGGAAAACGCACGCTGGACGCCGCACCAGAAACCGTATTCATTATGCTCAGGCCTTAATTCATTGAACTATTTTTTTTCGTTTTGTTGTGTTTTGATCTATCGCTTCCAGATTTAGATATAAGTGAGTTTTTGCGTTAAAGATACAGTTGAAAAAGAAGAAAACGATTGCACGAGGTTCGGATGCAGACACGATTCTATTCGCTGGTCCTTTTTTTTTACTGCACCCTTATCCCACCATGCACTACACTGGTCAAAGCACCTCATCCAGAGGCTCAAGATGTTTAGGGGCCCGTGGATTTTTGGTCACTCACCCGGAAAATTTCCATGTATTTGGGCCTTCACAGCCAGTCATAGCTGAAATAGGACTTGGTTCAATTAGCGGTAAGACGATCCAATTGTCGGGTTAGAAAATTAAAATTTGCGTTTGGGAAGACTAATGCCCCCTGCATGAACAATATCTTCACTATCGAAGTAGAAAAATTGGACACAAAACATTTCATTGCAATCGTCACATACCTAACACCATTTATTGCATTTATTTTTTACACGATAAACTTTATTCTATTTAGATCAATCATTTCCTTTTTTTGTAAATAAATAACTAAAGTAAATTAGCCGATATGTCGTTGTGTTTGATTAATATGATCGTCTTCCGTACATTAAAGACCTCAATTAAGAGTGGCAAGACAGGAATTAAGGAGAGCTTTTGTTCTGTTGTTCAATATTAAAGTAGAATGTATAAAAAAAAATACACAGTACCTTCACTGTTTAAATTTTATATAGAAGAAAAACAGTATTATGAAAGATAAAATGTAACAGATAACAATAATCTAAGAATAAGACACTCCCATTTGTTTCAAGGCTTGAGACATGATAAACATTATATCCAGCGTATCTTCATGATTCATCCATTTACTCTCCAGTAATCCTGAAACACAAATAGATACGGGCACATAAGCCAATTTGACAGCAAATGGATCCACCAGTGCAAATAATCTGACAAAATATGAAAGATTTCAATACAGAGGATATGATCGTTGCCAATGTACAACCACACAGTCAAATTTTTTTTTTTAGCTATTTCTTATTTGCTGCAATCGGAAGAAAAGAAGCTTCGTAATCCAGAAAAGGGTCAAAGGTCATATCTGTTGACATAAAAGGGAGATAACTCACCTTCTTTTAAGCATTTTCTGACTTCGTTGGCTTCAAAATGGAATCCTTGACTATTTATATAGTTGAGGGTGTATTTTTCTTTGACTGGTATCAGGGGATATTTCTTGTTCTCTCCATTAACTACAACCTCAGTTGGACACCAACATGGATCATTTACCTTGAAAAAAAAAAACATGGTTGTAGGCTAGGTGTTTAGAAGGAAGGGAGTGGAGATGTTTAATTCAACAGCAATAAGCAATATAGACCTTTATTTCATAAATTGAGACATCTTCACAATGTCAAGCTATAAGGAACTTTATTATATACCTTGACGTCATTAGCCACTTTATTTGCAAACAGAATGCAGCAATTTGATTGTAAGCCAGCGAATATATCCAATCAGAAATGAAATAAAATGAATCGAGTTTTATGTCCTACTTTTATACATCTAATTGGGCAAATTATTATAAAATAAAAAAATCTCTTAAACGGACCTGTATTGAGCCCTTTGTTCCCATGATATGGAAGAAATTATAAGAATTGGTGACTTCTGTATTGTAATGTAATGTGGCAATTCGACCATTGGAATATTTTAATATCAAGCTACCACATAAATCTACACCTAAAACATATAATTCACAACACAATGTCACAAATCCCATAATACATCAATACAGAAAGAAACACAATTGAAAAATCAGAAGAGAAAAGGAGAACGTAATTTCTTGTCATTTTATAGAGATAATAACTGAGCACAATAGCTAGCACTTCTAAATTTAGTAATTTACATGAGTGAAAATTTACATGCTACATTTTTTGTAGTAAAGGCTTGTGATGTGATCTTTATTTGACAGAGCATGATAGCTTTAAGTAAGATCAATCTTTTGTTAGTTTTTTATATTTACCTTCTTCACTGAGAAAGCCTTGAGCCGTGATGGATTCTGGTCGTCCTTTAAAAAACATATTGGTTAATAAAATGGGATAAATTCCTACATCTAACATTCCCCCTCCTCCTAATTTTTTGTATTTTATTCTCTCAACGTCCACGCTACAGACATTAAACTGACCAATGACCGACTTGGCTTGACCAATATCTCCACCAGATACCATTGACAATACATCTTGATGTAATGGGAAAAATCGTGACCAGCAAGCCTGAAATAAATATAAAGATAATGACTGACACACAGGTTAGGCCAGTGCTTTTTTGAGAATTTTTTTTTTTTTTGCCAAAAAATAAAATGAAATGACATGCAATCACTGCATTTACAAACTAATGTGATACAAGAAAGGTGGTTATTGCAGTCAAGGTATTAGATGCAGTTCAAAAGTTTTAAATACTGAAGATGAACCGTCCCAGATTTCCTCGAAGTTTGAAAATTTCTAAACAAAGGGAAGTAACTCACCTCTAAATAAAACAGTTTTTTAGTTTTTGCCACTTGAAGAACTTCCTCTGTATCCTGATAGGTGCATGATGAAGGTTTTTCACATACGACATGTTTTCCGTGGTTCAGGAATAGTATAGATAGAGATTTATGGTAGGTGTGGATTGTTCCTATATACACTACCTCTATAACATCAATAAACAAATTTGATTGGTTAATAAGCTAAGGGTAAAGGAATGAAAGTTTACTTCCTGCAAGGGAGTTTTACCTCCTTCTCCTTCTGTGCTTGTTTGGACTATCAAAAACTGAGAATGTCATGCATTATGCAATGAGGGGGAATTTTGTCTTCCTTTTGCACAATTGATTGGACTGTTAAAGAGAGGCTATGTCATGCATTGTTCAATGAGGGAAAATTTTGTCAGTACATACATTGGCATTAGTCTACTTTTTCCGATTTCCTACTGTTTACAAATCTTTAATCTGTACAGTCTGAAGAGATGCATGTGTACAGGTCAACAAAAATCTGGATACAGGCCTTGAAAAATCTGGAGATTGGGGTAAAAAATTTCAAGACTTTTTCAAAGAGTGGTAGCACGAAGGGTCTCAGTTAGTTGTTCCATCTAAACCCTAACTAACCTATGTTTGGATCATTAGCTAATTCTTCATAGCTTCCATATGCAGTTGGAATATCGAAATGATCAGCAAATTGTTTGGCTTTATCTAGATCTCTAGCTGCTACTGCTACAACCTACAATATTATATTGATAATGCGGAAAAATATGACCAAAATATTTGTCATAATGCACAGAACCAATTTCATTTCTTCAAAATATTTTCCTGGGGGAGTACCTCTCATATCCCCCATTGGGGGCTTGCACCTATGACACTTCAGCATTCTAAATATCAACCCGAACAATGGTCCCCCAATTCAATTCAGTCTGCTCCCTATTTGTACCTACAGTCCAAGGCAACTGATGATAATATAAAATTTGATGGGTGTACTAACCTGATGCTCTGTATCAGGAGTTGATTCTAAACAAGCTGTGAAATCATTTGATATTTTACCAGCAGAACAAATTCCCCATTTAGTTGCCATTTTCTTGGTGGCTATATTAAAATAAAAGCTAATAAAATACGGAGCAAAAGTATTGTCTAATTTAAATTAGACTGGATCAAGTTAGAACTTAATTAGATAAATAAAATAGGTATCTAAGATTCATGTAACCAGTACATGGTTTGAGGAATCAGATCTACTAATCACCAAGCAAAAGACAAATCAAATTGTTACTAATACTGTTCCCTATCTCTCACTCAGTGTGTTCACATATTTAACTATGTATCCTATTATGATATTGGAAAATTATTCCAAAAGATTTGAAAGTTTTCTTCTGGATAATATTCTTGTTGTCAATTTCTTGCTCCTCTTCAGTGAATCTTCTCACTTTGCCTCTTTTAATTCCTTTATAAAAACATTAGCCCCCATATCCTGATGAGGATTTTATATCTTAGACTAAAACATGAGTCTGAGGCACAAAAAAGGCCAGTTGTGGCTCCCATGCCACCTCACCCCAAGACCCACAATTTGGGTCTATGTTATGTAATAATATTGAAAGAATACTCTTTCAATCTGCAGAATTTAAGCCCTTTATTTTCAAACAAATTTTCCCCTAATCCACCTTAGAAAATAGTTTTAAAAATAATTTTTGTGGTACCAAGAAGATCTAGTCAAAAAAAGAAAAATATACAACATTCAAATATTACTAACCCTAAGAGATGAAGATACAAATAACAGTATATAAAGTTGTGGACTGTTTTGTGGTAAAGTTTAATCTGAATAATGGATAACCTGAATCCTTGACCAACTACCACAGATAAGAACTGACCATGTATTCAACAAATGAATGCTTTTATCAGAATATCTAAAAATAATTTTTAATTTCTATATCACTTAAAGGGAGAGGTTCACCAGTTGCAGGGGTTGATTCGGGTAATGATATAGTCTTCAGAAGTACTAGAACTTTACAAAAATCACATTATCCTTTCAAATATACTTCAAGCTAGAAATTTCACTCTTTTTTTGTATAGCTGTCTTATCTATATGGCAGTCTCAAGAATAAAACAGTCTTCAAACGTGGATAATCCTGGACACACATGGATTTGAAGACTCCAATTTCAACGGTGATATATGAAGCCTATTACTGATTAGCTTAGGTAAAGAAATCTGGTACGTTCTGTTGAAACGGAGAGCGAATCTATCCCTTTATAAGACTAAAATGTAGTTAATAAGGCGACTTCTCTAACCTGTACCGTATGAAATAACAAACTGACTAACGACATTATCGTTTATAAAGGTAAATACATGTCATGAAACCTGACTCTACAATACGGTACAGGTTATTAGAGATACCTGTGGAATATTGTCATTCCTGAAAGAAAAAGACCAACTCACCTGTTATTAAGGTTGTGGATTAGGTAAATTCTGGGAGAGAACTGTTAGAAAATGATGCAAGGGAGGCCCTTTCCCCCCCCCCCCCCCCCCCTCAAAAAAATTAATAAGAATTTGGTCTTATACATGCAACATTAGCCACCAATTGGCTGACCCCCACCACCCACCCCACCGTGGAAAATTTGGTGGCCCCTGCTGGCCCCCTTAGCTTAATACCTCATTGAAAAGCCGCTGACACGGAGCTCATGAGCCCAATCAATGACTGTGGGTTGTAGGCTAGACTTTTTCAAGCCTTTATCGGGTTAAAATGATGACTTTATAATCATGTACTGATAAAAGATCAGGGACATTATCAATGATCAATTAATTTTATTATCTATTTATATCTACATTATGATTGTGAAATATGAAGAGGTTTTCTAAATTTTATATGTGTATCGGGACATTGATAGCATCGTTTTACATTCTTGTGAAAATGTAGTATTGATATTTATTGTGTCAGTTTTCAAAACTCGATTCTTGGGTAGATGCCACCGTCCCTTAAAGTCTTAGAATGAATATTTAATTTAAGTTTTGGAAAAGGTCAATATTAGTCTATATTCATCAGTTATCTTACCTGGTGTCATAAAGTTACAACAGAATCCCTTGAAATCTGGAAAATTGGAAAATTCATAAAAATAAGTAATTATTGAAAAACTCTTAATCTTGATATTAAGCGTTTTTCAATAGCCTAGTTAATTGCATATTTATGGATACTTACTAAGTTTTTTGGATTTATCAGATTATATAAGGATCCTGTTATGTTATGTATGACACCAGGTATTTCTACTGGCTCTTATTCGCCAAGTTTAAAATTCTTAAATTTTTATGTTAATTCTAAGACGTAGTATAACTTTAAATAAAGAAATATGTACTAATTGCAGACATGTTGAAGAGACAAAGCATGTGCAATGGCTCAACTACCATAAGTAGAGATTGATTGACCCAAGTCCACGGGTAGCCATCCCATAAAGGTCCCCACCCCAGAAAAAAAATTATCAAAATAATGTATCAAAGTAAGTATATAAAAGGTTAATCCAATAAAGTCCGTGAATCATACACTCATCTGCTTGAGCCACTGTGCATATGTAAATTCACAAAAATTGCTTTAGAATATCATGCTGGGCCATTATGGTAGATGCTTTATATATGTACATGTATATGTTTTTCAAGTTATCATTATAAAGTTGTTAATCGAAAAAAAAACCCCTTTTTTAAAAGTATGTTGTGGGTGACTATAAAATATAGTACAAGTAGACAAACAATATAAAATACTATTCAAATTGCCGATATTATAGTGTGTTTTTCTAGTGAATGGCCGAAATTGCCATGGTTATTAAAATTATTATAACGTCATGATTTTAAATGAACCAATGAAAATCGAGTATTAATGACAATAGTATATCATACTATATGGTATTATGATAGAATCTTTATCTTTTTATCAATAAACATGTTTATAGTTAACAACATGTGACAAGATATTGCACGTTCATCTCTCTACACGTCCATTCTTGTAGTAAAATACACCTGTCGTGTTTATGGACTGTGAACTGTAATATATCAATAATCTATAACATACCATATATAGAATATGTTATGAAATGGTCGCTTAGCAACAACCAATCACTAGCCAGTATTCAAATCTAGTGTCGACCAATCAGGATCGAGTATTTTAAAATAACCCCTTCTTCTTTGTTTAAAAAATCAACCAACCGAATTTTACTATCGTCAAATTTACTACTCCATAACTTTTCAAATTACTCAACATGGCTTCCAGAAATTCTCGATGAAAATTTGACAATTGTTGTGAAATTTTAGTGAAAAGTGTTCAGAGGATTGAAGCGGAGTAGAATTCAGGGTGTTGGAACAAAGATTGGTGATTTGGGTGTATATTTGAGTAGTTGTCATTCCGAATTGCAATCAACCGGCCAAATCAGCTGAGATTTTGTGGTTTTGTGTTTCAAGGACATTGTAAAAGATTGCCGAATTTGTAAGGGAATTTCATAATGGAGTACTTCAATAATTTGGAAAATGACAACAACATGTCGTTGATTGATACCATCGACTCAATGACGAGTGAAGAGCGACATGAGTTGGATATATTTTTGAATTCCGACCGACAGGACTGTGCCATGGATATAAATTTAAAAACAGAACCCAATTGTGGGTTACCAGATTTTGACCAGTTAGATTCCAATACAGACTATAGTTCTTTAAATTGGCTTCAACCTAATGGTTTGGGAAATTTTTCAGAGGAAAGCGAGAGTGAAAATACAGACCCTAATTTATTGGTAAACCCACAAACTGTTATTCCAGTGGACATTTTTGTGAATTCATCAAATGGAAGTGGCAATGCAACTCTATCTAGTATCAATTCTTCTATTGCTCAAATTTCTTCTCAAAATAACATTCAGATAGTAACAGTTACTGCCCCTGGCATTGATGTAACGTCTAATTTAATAAATAACAACACAGTTCGATATCAAACTGTTAATTTCACATCGCAAAATAACCAACCACAACTGACAAAAACTATCATGTCTCCCTCCTTAAGCTCTCCAGTATTAGTTGGACATTTACAAAATGGTGTTCCCCAGTCTAGATCTGTGATTAGTTTACCAGCCGTCCAATCTGCCATCGAACAAGGGCAGGAGGAGGAAAAGAAAAAACAGGAAAAAGTGTTTCCGAAACCAGTTTATTCCTATAGTTGTTTGATTGCTCTGGCTCTTAAAAACAGTGACAGTGGCAATCTACCTGTTAGTGATATTTATACCTTTATGATGTACGTCTAGTTTTTATATTGTTCATTTTTTAACCAAATATCAGTATATCAATAGAATTCTATAAAGATGTGTAATAGCAACTGTATTTTTATTTTTTTCATTTCAATTTCCAACATTTTCCAAGTAATTTGATTTTTGTTTTAGATCCACTATTTATTCTTTTATTAGCCAGAAGTTTCTGAGTAAACTTACAAATTTCTGAGGATTTGAAATGGTTCTGATATTTTCATTTTGATATTTTCAGAGATAATTATCCTTATTTTAAAACAGCTCCAGATGGTTGGAAGGTAAGTGTTTAATTTCTCAACCCTGATAATAAATCTCACCCAAACCTGGCAGACCCCCTCCCCCCACCCACAACCATTCAATTAAAAATTCAAATTCAAAAGTCATCTGGGGTTATTTGAAGTGGATTTTGAATTATCTGAAAGTATCCACCTGTTATGAGAAATACTGGACTCTGATTGGTTGATTTAAATCATGTGATAAGAATACACCTGTTGTCCTGTAGCCAGTATCAAATATAATAGTCTTTTATATCTCAATATATTGGATTATAGTCTATACAATTTCAAATGTTTTTAGAAAAAAAATACAATTTGATCATTTACAAAAGAAAATTTTTCAAACATGTTTGTAAGATGAGACATGCAGGATACATGTTTTTCATATACAAAGACTCAGACAAAGGAGTAGATATTTTAAGACAATGGGCCTTAATAAATTTTTGTCAGATACAGAGGGCAATTTTATAGGGCAATATAAATGTATGATATATCTACTATGTATAATGATGAATATGATATCATAACTAGTAATTATATAACCATAACTACCACTTGTTGAATTATTAAATACAATGTGAAACAATGTTTTACTTTGTTCTAGAGATCTGTTGATGAAAAATTCCTTTGTTTGCTATCTCAGTCAACAGTGGGTAGGGTTCAAGGTTTTCTGAAACATTCATTCTGGCCTCAAACTTTTGGTTCAGACTGTTCAACAATCATTTGATAATACAAAGAATTGTGCATAAGACCTCATTCTAAATTTCATGTTTTAAACAATTTTTTGTCATTAATGATTTTATTGAAAAATTCTAAAAACAATAATGCTCACAACCCAAATTTTCAGTCAAATTCAAATTAACAAAATTGCATATTTTTGATATTTGAGGATAAACAGACATTTCTAATTTATTTAAAAAAGGAACAATTTTTGTGACTTATGCATTTTTTCCAAAATTGAATTATGTCTCTGTTCTGTTTATCCAAAAGCTTTGATCATCCAATTTCATCTCTAAAACAAATGAGCAATTGTTAATTGTTTAATTAATTATAATGATAGACACAAGGTAATCTTCCCTGTCATCTATAAAATTGCATTGATCATCCGATATAATGGTTAGGTAATATTTGATACAATAGTACCTCCAGTCCCCACTCCGTTTTTCTATAATAAGGCCTTAATTATGATAATAATTATATCCCTTATATGAAATGTCTAGAAAGATTTGCAGCCTTTTAGATTTTTCCCATTATTAGAAAGCAATATCATAAAATGTTAACAATGAAAAAAATAAATCAACAAAACATAGCCACCAGTTATGGATTTAGTCCACACCACAGGCTGGATTTGACATCACTGCTAATTGGTTTTAATCATTGAAAGGTTTTAACACCCAATTTTAATCTTTTAAAATAAATCTGTTTCTTAATTAGACTACTAGATTGTTAGTACCTCTTGAATGTTTCATCACCTTTATAAAATTATTTTATCACCTGGTTATTTCACATTAATTCTCTTTAATACCTTACCAATCCCAACTTTACTAATAGTCTTGGGATGACATGTCCTCAAATCTCACAATCAAGATAAGGCATTCCCACCTTTCTAATTTCTACAGGTTGATTTACTACTTACTAATTGACCTTCATGTTTGGTGACATTTGACTGTTCATTTCCTGCAGCAGTAGTTAATCTCTCTCCTAAATTGCCCTGAAAGTCTTTCTGTCAAAAAATTTTTACTCTAAAAACCTAATCTTTACAGACTGGCTGAAAATTTTACCTTTATAGATCTTTTTTAATATCAAATTTTTTACTCCAAATACTATTTTAATATAGTTTGTACTATTATATTGCAAATATGCCAATGATGTAAATGATTTGTGTTTTTGAGTCAATCTCTCAAGAATTGGGGAATTGAATAGTATACAGTCTATTATGTCTCCCTTGTACATAAACTGAAAAAATCTTTATTTGGGATTAAGATTAACTTATAATCCAAATTAATGTGATTAACATATTAAGTGTGATAATCTCCATCCCTCATCTATTCTGTTTACTCAGGCTACAATATTTTATCACCTGGTCACTTCTGAGCTCTTTCTTATATATCCTAAGGTATTAGGGGTTGAAACCTGTTGACTCTCAGAAACACTGCTATGGGCATAGAACATTTCTTATCTTGAGGAAGATTCTATATACTTAAGATTAAGTCCTTTGTCCTTCTACTATTTTGCACTATGGTTTTCGAAATGACAAACCAATTTTATCATGATTATTATTCTTTTTTTTTTTAACTTTCTCAATTGATTAAAATACCAATACAATATTGAGATCTCTCTGAGTTGATGTGTACCCAAGATGTAAACTTAGCTTCTAATTTATATTTCATAGATGTAATAGGTCCACTTCATTTATTTCAATATATCATTATTTTCATTTGAATTTCAGAATTCTGTAAGACACAACTTGTCTCTAAATAAATGTTTCCAAAAAGCTGACATCCAGAAGAATGCCAATAATGCTAAGAAAGGATGTTTATGGGCGTTAAACCCAGCCAAAGTTGAGAAAATGGAGGAAGAAATTGTGAAATGGAGGCAAAAAGATCCACAGACATTACATCACAGTATGGCTCATCCAGGTTTGTTACTTTAAATCATATTCATCAGGTAAACTGCGTGCATGAGCTTCATACAAACAGAATTATAACCATGTCCTGTCTCTCGATGGCAAATAATGATAAGTATAAGCTATATTAAAAACTAGATACAAAGACAGGTTAGGGCATTATTTCTGTAGATTTAATCTAAAGATTTTAACAAATTTCAAAGAAGTTACTGATAATAAATAAAGGAAGGTTATGAATTTATGGAAAGATTCCCTTACCATTGTTTCCCCTAGGATCTCTATTTAAAGCTACAAATTTATTACAATAACTGAAAATAAAAACAAACTCCTTGACTTTCTTCAAAAACAAAGTTATTACCCTGGACGATAAAGACACATCACTTCAAAATAAAGGAATAAACCCTTAAAATAATTAAACAATGAAATTAAGCCCCTGATACAACTCAAATTCAATAGGGTCAAATGTCTTACAATAATATTGAAGGGTGTCAATTGTTGTATTGACAAATAAGGAGAAATTTTAACTTTTTGAATGTCCAGCCCCGATAATATAACCTTGGGGGTAAGGGTTATTATAATTAGCCATAACACCTGTTTTCTGGGGGTAAGAATAATATAAAATCAGACCCCTGATCTTTAAAGGGCCGTTTATACCTGATTACCTTTAATTATAGGACAGGTGTCTAGCTGGACAATGGTTTGAGGGGTGAACTGGACAAATGTTTGGGTTTAACTGTACAAAGACCTGGGGTTTCTCGATAATGCTTTTGGAGTTTTCGAAAACTGTCAAAAGGAAATCTTTGTATAAGTGTGCAAAGATTTGGTGTGATAATATTGTATTTGAACTTGACAAAGGATTGGAAATTTTTGGTGCCAGTCGACAAAAAAAAAAAAAGCACATGAATATAGAGATTTGTGTTGTGGGGTTTGTTGAAATGGGCATGTTTTATATCAAATTGGGCAATCTACTTCCCTAAAATGAGGGATCAGAAAAGTATAATAGTCTTAAATCTGATAACAAATTAAATCCCCTTCCCTCTCCCCCCTTAAAGTAAAGTTATGACGGTCAGGTAGATTGCTGTACAAACTTGATATTAAAATGACTAATCCTCTCCTCCCTTGTTATAATGCTGTAGGATAACTTGCTGCATGACCCTGATATTAAAAAGACTAATCCCCCTGTGGTCACTGCCCTTACAATAGACCTGTTGCCTTTCTTTATTCTAGTCACACGTCACTGATTAGAGGGTTACAACCTCGCCTCCTGTCCCCCGTTTTAATTTAAAATAACTTTATTCACCTGGATGGGTTGTATCAATGGGGGAGCTGAAGTTAAGATGCACAGGTGCTTTTTAAATTGGTCACTTTGTATTTGTGGCTTTGCAAGATGATTTTATAACTATAGATTATTTTAATGAGGAAAAATTAAAATTATTATAAGATGTCTTCAGTGTTCTGAAAATAAATGTAAATGTTTTCTATGTTTTTTTTTTGCAATGAGTAATTTTGTTTTTAAAGAAATCTAAAAATTTTCTTAAATATTGTTAAGTTTGATGTATATTTTGGAGCAAAATATTTGAACGATTTAAAGTAAAAAACTGGTTAGTTAATAATTAATACCTGAAGAAATTAGATAGGGATGTCCTGAATTAATTTACATAAATGTCACAATTAACATATATATTAGTATAATAGTAATTAGCAATGATGTAATACAAAGAAAAGTTATTTGCTAATTAGAATAATTACAATATTTAATGATAGTTACATCTATTGATTGTTCTCCAAGAGATGTTTCAGTTTCAAATTATGATCACACATGAACACTTTTATCAGTAACATGTACAAATATTAAAACAGAACCTGAAATATATATTTATGTTCTGTTTAAAGGGGTCATTCCGCTTTTTTTGTAAAAAGATTTTCATGGTCCAAAAGGCATAAATTATACATGAAAATATTTATATCTATGTATCTTCTGGAACAAACTGAAATTGTTTTAAAAGGGTTAATTAAAAACGAGAGTACTAATTGTTAAGTAAGCAGTTAAAACTAGTTTGAGTATAAAGGCTAGATAATTTTAGTTCAAACCTTATCCAGAATAAGTAGGAACATTTATTTTTCTACGATTAAGCATTTATTTTGATAAAATCTGTGCACTCAGTTTCCAACACCAACCAAAAAACAATTTTGGGGATTTTTGAAAGAATTATACTCATTCCACTGTAACACAAAATTAAGCAGGATTTCATTTAAAGATACAACTACAAAGTATTTAATAACAGTTTGAAAATAAACAATTTCTGCAACAGAACAGAATCAAATTTTATACAAAATTGTCAAAAACAAAAATGATTTCACTTTAAAGATATAAATATTTGGATAACAGTTTGTTAGACATTAAAGAAAATTTGGTTTGTTTGTAACATTGTAAAATTTACACATCAAATATTATCTCAAGTTTTATTTTTGTCTTTTGTTGACAACCTAACAGTTTTCTGTAATTAGATTAAGATCATTTGTAATTAACAAATTGGTCTTTGTTATGTATTATCTGTAGGTAAACATCAAAGGTAAAATGCCCTACATGGGGTCTACATCTTGCTTGGGGGTTCAACTAATTATTTTAAGGTTTTTAACAGTTTTTCAAGAAGGGATTGTTTTAGAAGGAAAGGTACATCTTTGTGTTTGAGTTGTTCATTGTTGAAATAAATAATGAAAGAATTAACTGTGGTCTTAATTACGAGTGATGTAATTAGTAATTAGTATTTCATTATATTTGCCCCTGGCAAAAATCTCTTCTAATCATTCAGATGGCAAAAAAAAATAATTTATATTTTCATACAATTTTCCACTAATAATCAGTAGGATGTAAAACTTCACTCATTTCAATTTCCCACTAATAAACTTATTAAAATGCAAATTGGATGTTTTGTTTTCTCTAAGTGATTGATTCCATTTGCAATATGTAGTAACCTTCAGATAAAACATGAAATAACACATTCAGATATAGAAATACAATACATTAATGCAGGGTATAATTTCTAACAACTATTTAATTTAATTTTGATTTTTTGATTGTCAGAAATTCTGCATGAAAAATAATTGGTTATGATAAATATAATATTTTAAACAATGGTTTTAATTGATTCTTGTAATTTCAGAGAGATTAGAACTGATCGAAAGTGGAAAAGCAGGAATTGGAACATCAAAATCCAGCAGCAACGCATCTTCAAGTAGCATCCATACACCAATCACAGTTTCTATACCAGATACAACCGTCCATTCCTTGACAATACAACATCCCTCAACTCCCAAACGACACCCGGGTACACCCACTCGGTTACCATCTACCCCAACCCATCATCAATTAACACCCACCCGCCATCCGTCTACACCCACACACCATCCCTCTACCCCAACACATCACCCGTCAACCCCAACCCACCACCATTCTTCACACAGCCACCAGCATTCAGATGTTTTTATGACAGACCTACATGACATCAATCTAAATTCTCAGTTTGGAGATCCAGCTCTATCAGAGTTAGCTGTAAGTTTTATTTTGTTCAATTTAAAGATGTTTTTATTCAATGTGGGCATAAAAGGCTTTGAAACTTTTGGACTTTTAGAATCTTAAAACCAGAATTTTAAGAAAAGGGAAATATAAAGAATTGTGGTGTTGCATTGAACATTTAAACAAAAACATTAGACTCATTGCACTGATTGATATATCTGACAGGGTGTCAAAGTGAGTTATCTGGCAAAGCTAGAATCTATACTATATACCGGTATTAAAATAAATCTTAAATACTCAACATCAGATGAATGGGTTAAATATGAAACTAATAACTAGAGAGATAAGCTATTGACATTATATTCATTTTGATATTTTTGTTTTACAGAGTGGATTATGGGATGATGATATAAATTGTGACCTTGGCCTTGAGCTGACCAATCCTCCATTGTGTATAGCCACAGTATCGTCACCGATGGGTTCGTGTAATTCACCGATACCTCACCAACCTTCTACGCCATCAGGTAGCCTGTTAATATAGGTAGATAATTTACCTCGAATCGGGGGTAAAATATTATACTTTATCAGCCATCGTATTCTGATCAAAACTTTTGATAAAATACTGGAAAATGAATCAAAATTTATCAAAATATAAAAATAATAACTTAATGGATGTAAACTAATTTATAGATGCCGATATTATTTGTATCATGACATTATTGGTTGTAACTGAAGCTAAGAAACTGAATGGCAGCCTAAGCTCTACTAGTTTTATTTCATAACCTAGGCCAGTGCTCTCACCACGTAACACCAGGTGGTAAAGTACAGGTTCCCCACAGGTTCAAATGAATGTGATGAATAGGCCTATATTATAATTTAGAAACATAAGACATTAAGAAAATAGTTGTCGTTCAAAAACTTTTGACAGAATAAAATTGTGGCTGATACAAATTTAAAAAAAAACATATTTACTTTCATGTGAGGTGATTTCTCAATCTAAAATTTTTGTCCAAAATCTTTAATGATTTTTTTCTCAGTTTTTTAGTGAAATATTTATTTAAAGGAAGGAATCTTTTTTCAGAATCCAGTTTAATTTTGATTGAGTTTAACAATATGTTTTTTATATTTTTCAGCGGGATATTTTGATGACCGTACAAGTTATCATGGTACTTGTTTTTACACTAGTCCAGTACAACTCGGTTCCCCGTCCAACATTCCAAACACCTTCCTGTACGCTACACCCTCCCCTCGAACATTGTTTGCTTGAGGATCATGAGGCTTGAAAGGTACCGCACTTGCACTGATTTTGCTACTGCTCTAAGAACATGGCAGAACTGATTTTTATGGAGATCCGTGAAAGATGTTCTCATGAACCACTTGCTGCTGCACTGGTTTTCTGCTGCTCTGAGTACATCAATTTCTGAGGGATCACATGGCAGAGACGCTGTACTGATGGAGATTTGTGAAAGTTGTTCGATTGAAGCTCCTGAAAATGGTATCGCCTGTACTGATTTGAGGGAGCTTCTATAAAATAAAGGATCATATGGTATAGAGGGAGCTACAAAGTATCACTTCATCCATTTACAGAACAACAGGGTGATTATAAGGGTGCTATTCTGAATCAGCAAAAATATTATTCGCTTGAATGAATGAACGAAGAATGTTGCTTTTATAAAAATGAGGAATAGAAAAATTTGTGATTATTTATCAAAATGATGTGACCACAACTTGAAATACAACTATGCCTGTTGATGTTTTCTATACAGTACAGATATGCCAGTATATAAGTATTGAAATGAAGTGAAAACAACATCTCATTGTAATTAGAGAATAGAGCGTCCAAAATTTAAATTTGCTCAAAAGTGAGGTTGTAAAAGAGAAGAATGACTTATCTATTTGAAAATCTTTATAATGGTCCAGCTATTGCAAACATTGTCTTATATCTTGAGTACAATAGCCACCTTTCTTCATAAAATGCAATGATTTGGTTGGAATTTACATTAACAAATAAATAGCCACTATGTTTATAGTCTGTCAAGGGCTCTGATTGGCTTATTAGAAGGCAAACAATCCAATCAAATCCCTGCATTCCGTTATACAAGAAGGTAGCTATTGCAGTCAAGTTATAAGACGAAGTTAGCAATAGCTTGACATTGTGAAGATGCTATATGATGTGTGAATATAAATATATAACTCTGATGTAAATACACAATCTAACACTGTACATATTATAGACGATTGTGATCACAAATTGAAAATTCAATTACAGAAGGGTCCTGGGTCATCCTTACAAAATCTGACTTAACAACTTGAAAATCAGCCTAAAACATAACTCAAAGGATTGTCAGATTTTGGGGAAAAAAATATAAAATGATGGCCCTAAGATACCAATGTAAAATATATAAAATTTGTAATTTTCCAATATTGAAAGGGATTCAAAAGAGGTTTAAAGACTTTGGTCGCCTTGTATATGAGAGATGCTTATAGCTTCACCATTCATCACAAATAGTATTTGCAATGGTTACATTATAATCAGTGGAATGACAGGAACCACAAAATTTAGACTGGAAACGAGAATTGTACAAAATAAAGCTATAAATGTTAAGATATACAAAGACCAACTTCTTTTGAATCAATTAAAATACCCAGTAATTCCGAATATCTTGATCAATTCTGTGATTTGGCTTACGAGCAGGGCTACTGTTCTAAACAAAATTACAAATATGACACACTAGGACAAAAAACAGTAAAATTATTGGAGAAACTTGATTCAGGGTCTTGAATTTCATTCCTAGATTGTAGAAATGACTCCAGGGTCATTCACAAGTTGAAAATTACAAATTTTATTGTACAAATTATGCATTTATAGTGCTGCCTTTATTTATTATTGTCGTGTTCAAATTAAAATTAAGATGTAAAAATGAAATCTGGATGAGATTGTAACTGGTGTATATTAACAACTAAGTTTGTAAAGTTTTTGAAGATTTTTAAAAAAAATCTTGGGAGTTGTATCCTTGGCCTATTGCTGAGTTATTTGTACAAAGAATAAAAGTTTTGAAAATTAAAGAAAATCATTGGTGATTGAATGTTCAGTATTTTTTTTAAGTTATAGGAATTATAATCTGACTACATGTATTATTTTAGCATCTCTTACAGCTCAATATGATGGACTAAGAATTTTAGCCTGTGACATTGCAGTTAAGTAATGTTACAAAAGCACAGGCACAGGCATGCAGGCTTAACCTCTAGTGAGAGAGTTGTTTGTGCAGTTAGTTAAGGTTAAAGTTGAGGGTTAGGGTTAGAGTTTTAATCTTACAAGTGATTTTGATAGAGCTTAAACTGTACCAACAGCTGATATCAAGCTCGATCAGCTGGTCAAGTTATTATTTAGGTAACTATACAGATAGCTGATATTGAGCTCTATCAGCTGGTAAAGTAATTATTTAGATAAATATATAGACAGCTGACATTGAACTTTATCAGCTGGTAAAGTTATTATTTAAATAACTATAAAGATAGCTGATATTGAGCTCTATCAGCTGGTAAAGTAATTATTTAGATAAATATATAGACAGCTGACATTGAACTTTATCAGCTGGTAAAGTTATTATTTAAATAACTATAAAGATAGCTGATATTGAGCTTATCAGCTGGTAAAGTAAATATTTAGATGACTATAAAGATAGCTGATATTGAGCTCTATCAGCTGGTAAAGTAAATATTATTTAGATAAATATACAGATAAATGATATTGAATATGATCATCTAAATTTTTACCTCAACTGAAGCTAAAGCACAATAGTATATTTTTAGATATACTTTAATAATTAAGCACAAGTTAAAGGTTATCAAATGAAATGAAGAGTGGGCTATACCAGTAATAATGGCAAATGATATATGCCTTGGATTCTTTCTTTCTGTAAGTATCACTACAAACACTGTTATTTGAATCTGAAAGTAAAACTGATATTTATAATCAATATTTGGAGAGTTTAATTTATTTTTCTTTTCAATTAAACCACATTTGTTAATAACAATTTAAAATATTTCATTGCGTCATATCAGAATTATATTACAAAAAATGTATTTTGATTGGCTAATTTGAATTAAAAAAATTTAAATCTAACCAATCAGAAATCAGTATTTAATATATGTTGCCATGAACATTTCAACTTCAACATTCCCAGAAAGGAGTAGTATATAATAAAATTGTGTTCTGTTTATATTGGAAGTATGTGCCGATTTTCTTGATATACACTAAAACTGTATAATAGTCTACATGCAGAGTTAGAGTAAACAAATAACTACAAAAAAAAACATTTTAATTTTCAATCAGACCTCTATGGATCCTTCAATTCCACTAAAACTAAGTGTTAGATGACATCACTAATGACCAGGGGCCTTTTTCATGATTTGCCATCAAACACTGAGTTTTAATTAAATTGCTGAAAGCACAAAGGTCTTAAAATTAGAATGGTGCAAATTGAAGCTATCTCTGGTACACATGAAAAATTTAGAAAACCTCTTTACAATCCCATTAATAAATAAAAACTTTGATATCTGTGTACCAAAAAGAGACATGATTTTAAACAGTTTAATTCTTATTTTGAATCTGGCACATATTCCCTCTCAAAAAAAATGTGCCAAAATGCCAAAGATTTTTTTAATTTAAAGTATTAAGAATACTTAGTATAAAGATTGAAGTGCACAAATCAACTTATTTGAAATTTATATAGTATTTTCCCATCTTGCTGTCAAGGGTAGTATAGATGTAGAAAAGTAAGATGTAAAACTCCATTCATTTCCCCACAGTGGAATAAACTGTCAGCAATATACATTTTTTTTTAAGAATTTTTTTTATTTCTCTATTGAGAAATTTTTCTACCAACACTGCCTTCATTTACTTGTGCCTTGTAATGCATTATTTCCCATTTTTTTTTTACACATTTACTACTAATCTGACTTATTTAGTGTTAGTTAATGTCTGTTTTTTATATTAATGGCATCTAAATTTCAGTGATGCCACATTTTCATGTTTCAATAATTCAAATGTATTTCTCTTCTGTGAATATTTGATATCAGTTACATTTTGTTTGAAAGCTGAATTTTATTAGAAACTTGTAATTCAAGGTATGTAGTAATCTGTTTGTTATACTAGGTGAAAAACCTCAATCTATAAGCTTCCTGTATCAGTTTTGGTACAACTTCTGGACACTTTACACTGCCATTGTTATTAATAGGATGTACACTGCAATTGTTATTAATATGATGAACACTGCCGTTTTTATTAATGACATACACTGCCATTTGTTATTTATATGATGTAGACTGCAATTTATGTACAATGTCATTGTTATTAATAGGATGCACACTGTCTTTGTTATTAATAGGATGCACACTGTCTTTATTATTAATCTGATGTACACGGTCATTGTTATTAATGACATACACTGCCATTTGTTATTTATATGATGTAGACTGCAATTTATGAACAGTGTCATTGTTATTAATATGATGCACACTGTCATTTGTTATTAATATGAAAACTGCCATTGTTATTAATCTGATGAACACTGCCATTGTTATTAATCTGATGTACACGGTCATTGCTATTAATATGATACACACTGTCATTTGTTGTTGATATGATACACACTGTCATTTGTTATTGATATGATGTACACTTAATTATTGTCATTTGTTATCTTTGTTTGTTAACTGAAAGATCTCATATCTATTATATTCTCACAATTTAATTGAGTTCACACTTTGAGAATGTTATTTATATCAAAGAAGTAAATTGTTGCCTGTATTTAATATGGTAACACAATACTATCCTATATTACTTCTGCCTTTTATTGTACACAAAGTTTCAACAATTTACATTGTCAATCGGGTCAATGTTACTGTTAGGATGTTTGGTACAATAAAACCCAGGAGAAGAATACTGTAATATTGAGTTCCATTTTTTAATGTGATCTCTATCCCTTAATGTTGCATGTAGATTATGTACCTGTTGAGCATGGCAAAAATGTTGAGATATTTGTTTATAGACGAACACGTGTGTTGTAAAAAACTGACCCATGTGGGAAAGGTCACAAATATGAAGATCAGTTTATTTTTAAGTCATTAAGATTTCTATACTGTGTATCTGTGTATTAATAACTTGTTGGAATATTTGTGTGTTATATTGCCAAATTTGAATATATTGTATGTAATATGGCCCTATGTGAAAATATTTGTGTGTGTATATACAAGATGAAAATGATATTTAATTAATGTGCTGTAAAAATTATTATACTTATTGGAGAAAAATCACAATAAAAATATCAAATTAGAAAATTGGGTATATTTTTGGGAATTTTTCAATCTGTTCCGTCATTTAAAAGCAATTAACCAACATGAGCGAGTGCCAACTATGTTTCAAAAAGTTGAACCGTCTGAATGACCTTGTATAGTATATTGAAAGTCACATCAAAATTTCGAATAAAGGTTACTATATTTATATTATTATGTCATAACCCTCCTACAACAGAACTGACTGGTCATATGGCCCAAAACACCTTACAACACAAACAATCTTGGTCACCAATTTTTGTCACCGACTTGAATCTTCAGTAAAATGTCATCAATCCCTTTAAAACATGATAAAAACATAAGTCTAGCTATGGAGAAAATTAACTTATTTACAACCCAAGGAAATGAATAACTGGTTTTGCTTTGACAATTTTATTTCAAAGATATGCATTTTTTCTTCATGATAAAAAAGAGACAAAACTTAAAAAATATAAATACTGAGAGATTCTGAAAAAAAATGAGCATGTTAAATAATAAGACCAATATTAATACTGTGTTTTGTGTCAAAAACAAGGAATTTTGTAACGGCTGTTTATTTTTTAAGTAATCCTTGCCGGAAACATCAGAGCTAAGCTATAGACTAACTTCAAAATGTCAAGCATCCAATACCTTGACTGCAATAACTGAGCGTGTAATTAGGGGCTCTGATTAGCATACAATACAATCAAATCCCTGTGGCTTACTGGAGTATATGTATTAGAAGCAGTTGATAATTGCTTGATATTTTGAAGATAAACTATAGCCGCGATATTTAAGGATATCTGTGTATGAATCAAAACATAGACTGGCATAGTCAGAAAAATGAACAGCTCTGCTCAAAAACAATTTTTGTTTGTAAAACAGAAATAAATAATGTTGATATAATGATATCAAAACAAATAAAGACTTAAAAACCTAGGAATTTGTGTACAGTAAAAAATAATAAAACAATACTAAGTTTGTGTTTAAAAACAGCATTAAGTAAAATTGATGTTACCACATCTAAAACAAGACAGTAAATACACCTCTAGATTAAACTAAAAGCAATTTTAATCCTATTCTCCGACTAGCAAAATAATCATTCTTTTATGAAATACCCAAAAAACCTACCCAGAAACTATAAATAAATTGGTTCCAATGAATCCATATGTTGATAATATTTTTAGATATTTAGTCAGATATGGCTGGCAAAAACACCTCTAGTCAATATTATGTTATATAACGGCGGTAGACAATAAATAGGACCCATATTTACATGTTGAATTAAAAAATTACAAGAAAGGTTTTAAGAAAAAACATTGTAACCAGGTAAAATAACTGGCCGTTCCTGGAAACTAATAACTTAACAAAAAAAACAACATAAAACATGGTTAAATATCACCACAAAATTCTAAAACTATCACTTTTTTTAAAATAACATACAAATAATCTACAGCTATCACAATTTATAAATAACATACAATCATATAACAATCTTAAAAACATACCATTTACCAATAAACCCAGACAATTTTATACTAAAAATTTGAGGGAATATTTAATTCCATGACAATTATTAAATAAAATAAGCGGTCAGTTTCTCAAAAAGTTCACAAATTGAATCAAGATCTAGGAAATACAATAGTATGATCTAAAATCAATTTTAATGGTTGATTTTTCAAATATACCATTTTTATATGACTCTAGAATAAACCTTTACATCGAAATAAAATTTTTACATTTTTAATCTTGTATTTATTTGTAAAGCCATCAAGAATAAAAATTAAAAAAGCATATTTTCCAATTAGTCTATAAATCTATTTTGACTTATTTCAATATGATTCAATAATATAATCTTTTATTGTATATTGTAAGGATTTAAAATTGTTTGGATTTCTAACTTGCTGCATTCATACATGGATCACTTGTAAAAGCGTTAAAGATTTCTCATTTATCCAATCATTTTAAGAGTTATTGCTAGTTTCAACATTACGGTGTCGGACTGTTGTATCGTGTTGGGTGTCTTCTTCAGGTAACAATTCCTCACTTCCATCAGCCCCTGTTTCATCCCGCTCCGATTCTGGTGCCACAGAATTGTCTTTTTCTCCAGCACACGATTCCGTCGAGTCTGATTCAGTCATTTTGATTTGGGAATCGTGCTGTCCGATATTTTCCACCTCTGATGACAATGATTGGGAAATATCATCCTCTGTATTATTAGATTGATCACTGGTAGCATTGCTGTCTTTTTTCCCCACAATTTCAAAACTGTCCATATCTGGACTGGAGTCGGTTGATTTTCCACTTTTTTCACCCTAAAATAGATACAATCGAAATAAATACCAAAATAAACGATGTTAGCTATAGGTAATAGGGATACAAGTTGCATCAGGTCTAATGGAAGAATATGTATTTTTAAGTATTTTTAAGTATTTCTAATAAAAGCATGTTATGTATAATCAAGTTCCTGATAAAAAAAGGAATTATGGGATACAGAAACCTAAAGCAGGGCAATATGTCAGCCTTTTTGGGTTTCCCTATACCACAATTCGTTATATCAAGAAATGGGTTTGGACGACTTGCTTTGATAGGTTAAAAATACTACTTTGACATGGACGTTTCTGTAGAAAACTTGTAAGAATACAATGAAGACTAAATGTATCGGAAATCAAAAAAGATAAGAAATTGTAATCTAATTTTGAGTAGAATGTACTGATATCTGCTGCAACAGAACCCAAATTCAAATTTTATATCTTAAATCAAGAACTTCAAATAATACATTTTATGTAGCATAAGTTGTATGTATATCAACTTTACAGATCAGTCCATATCATCAGATTTACAATGTTCTCATTCTTTTTACTCTGCATTGTGTTGTTAAAATGTATCTGAACCTCTGAGGTAGGGAAAGCTTACCCTTCCAGAACATATGGTTGTACTTGAAAATCAGGATCTGAACAAAACTATAAAACTCTGAATCCCTTCAATGCCAACAGGTTTCAAAATTTGACATGACTTACCTCTTGATTATCTTCAGAAGCTTTTTCGTCATTAGATGGTGATGATGGTGTACCACCAGCAGATTTCAGGACATCTTGGACGTCTGGATTAGCTGATGCTACATCTTCTACTTTGTGAGATACAGCTTGCATAGCTTGTAATATCTGGGTCATTTGAGCTTCTGTTTCCTCCAACCTTTTCTGTAAGGCTCGCATTTCTCCACTGCCTGTAATAGATAAAACACAACTTGAGCTCAGGTAGATCTCACATCTGGTCAAATCCTAGAGCACCTGTATTTTAGTGGCATCTAAAAGAATCTAATCAGTTGTGGAATTAAGTTCTATCATGTGATATGCATACAAATACTGACACCTTCATAGCTGAACTCAGATTGAAAATTTATCTAATGTACCAGTTAACAAAATATTCAAACTTACTGATATTTTTATCATCAGCTTTAATCAAAAGTTTTTCTAGTTCGTTAGTTTTTTGTTGTTTTAAAAACTCCTCCATCTTAGCCTCTGTATCCAAAGGGCCAGTATCGTAGACTGAAGCTGGATCTTTATTTAAATACTCTGTTAAATCATCCTGTCTCTCCTCCCCACTATTTTTATTAAATACCTGAGGAACGAAATGGATTCATTAATGTATCATGTTTGAATAAAATTCTTATTAAATTGAATAGTAGTCAGCAATAGTGCTGGGAATTACTAATCATGTCACGATCCATTATATACCCAATACAAGAACTATGATATGTATCTTATAATAGTTTGTGGTTAGAATAATTAATAATTGACAATATAAGCTCAGAAGGGAGTATAATTTCTATTTATTTTAATCAATTATTCATTAAACCTTTTAAACTAATTTGTATGGGAAATTACATCAAGTTCAACATAAAGCTATCACGAACAAAAAAACAGTAACACATAATATTCCATTTCAAAATTTTTCTTTTCTCAAGTTTGATTGGTTAAGTAGGGTTACTTAAAGCTGTCATGATCATTAACAGAACAGGTGGTAACATATTTTCCTCTGAAAATATTGTCATTTAGGATGGAACTTACTTTAACCAGAGTGTATATCAGATATAAAACTATTCCTACAGCATACATGGGTAATACAACCCCCATCATACCTCTACCACCACCCTGTTGGGCACGTTCCCGCTCCATTTCTGCTGCAGCTCGTAATCCAGGTGGGGGACCAGGCTTTAAAATAAAAATATTTTGCAGTCTTTCACAGAAAATAAGTAAGTTTATAATCTAGGCATAGTAACTCTTGAAATTATCTTACTTCATTTATGAGTCTGAATCTAACAATATTGTAATCCTTGGCTAGACGTTTCCAGATACAGAGATGTTTCTTTAACTCAATTTTCAAACTTACCCTCATGTGTGGTCTCATATCTGGTCGAGAGCCAGCCATTTTGGGGTCACTACTCTTATGAGGTGGACTAACTGAAATGATAAAAAAGCTTTATCTGAAAAGAGGAATAGAAACATGTGGCTCTACATTCTGATATGATCCTTTTATGAGTTCATGGTAGCTTTAATATTTAATTATTTGACATCTATGTCCTATATTTTGATTACATCTAAGAAAAACACTACTTACAAGGCGCTTCATTCGCATTTGATTCTTTCTTGTGAAGGCCAAATATCCTTAAAGTAATCGGATGAAGAAATCTTGGATATAGAACGGCAAAACAGCCGACAATTATAGCCAATGTTCCTGCAGTTTTTAATGTCAACATCTTCAATCAATGGCGGCTTGGTGGAATCTCGCTCAAGTCACGTGACCAGTAATAAATAAGTCTAAAACAGTAGTTAATGGGTTCTCAATGTCAACAAAGTTAATGGAAGTAATTCTGTTGTATATTTGTCATCATACACTGTAAACATGGCCTTTAGAATTCACAATCAAACCAGTAATAAGCCGACAAAGTTTTCCATACAGACGCCATCTCGCGAGAAACCAAACATGGCGCTCCCCGTAAAAGAACTTGCTTCTCTGCTGAGGTTATATATTTTGCAAATTTATTGGCTATTTTTCGAAAAAAATTGTTGTTGATGTCGTTGATGAAGAAAAAACGCATACTCTCACTGTCTAGCCAAACTTTTGCTTTGCAACACTGGTTGTTCTATAATAAACACCTTAGTGTGGGTAGGGAAAAAGATTGGGGGGGGGGGGGGAGTCTACAATGTTCACATAATTTCCACAGTTATTCTGCATTTTGGGGCACATCAGTAGGCCACAAAATCTATTTCTACATCTTCTTCATGGTCCAGGCTGATTTGAATGGATAATTCAATGCAGATTTTCCTACATTTGATCAATTAGTCTTATACATTGATAAACACAAATTTTTACTGGGACCATATTGATCAAAGATTTAGTTGAAATCATGCTAATTTTTGGGTCCATTTTCACTTAAGATTTTGAAACTATTTTCACTTTGGGCCATTATGGTTAAGTGCCAAGTTGACTATAACCCTTTTGCTGTACATCTTTATGGTACCAATAACATGATTTGTAATTTCAGTGTACTATCAGAAGATGCCACTCAAACTCAAACATTCGAAGCTCTATCCACCAGTTTTCATCATTATTTTAGCAAACAAGATCATTTTAAAGTTGGTTCAGCCATAGTAAGTAGTTTTATAATTTTATTTAATAAGATTTATGAAGATAAATAGTGTATTGGTATCCTGAAAAGGTCTATTTTACTTAACTAAGCTTATTTTAAGTAAGCTGAAACTGTGTCATTCAGTACCTTTTTCTAGGTCAGGATAATTTTAAGTGTGCAAGATGTGATGAGTGATCATGAATTTGATGAAATAAATATGATTATTTTAGAATGTGATGTTTAAGGTGCTGATATTATGTTTGTGATTAATTTTGAATTTATTATCTGTTTTTACTTCTTATGAAGCATGTAGAAGGTGTAATAGAAACTGTAATTGTAATCTTTACATTCAAAATTAACTTGAGTTTGACTTTGGATTCATAAAAAGAGTTAAAATTTTCTTTATTTAATATTTTTCAGGTGCTACTCCTCCAGAATCGAGATTTACTGCCCCACCCCACCCAGAAATTAGCAGCTATCTATCTACTGTATGATATGTATAAAACAGATAATGTTTCTGTCAATCCATTTGCTCCTGTTTTTATACATTTATTGGTAAGTTCAGCTGTATGCAACTGGTATTGAATAATCATTTGAATTAGTCCTACCCTGAAAACAGTAATTTGAAGTTTTTGGGGGGTAATGAGTCTGTCTGTAGTAAAAAGATTGCTGGGAAAGCTTAAGAGAAAATCACGGAATACTAAGGATTTATAGGGGGAAGTGGGGTAATGCCATTGTCTTAATGGAATGGTCTATCCATTTCTGTCATTATGAGAATCTGTTGAGATTTAACTTTTAAATCTTGGCCTTGTTTCATAAAAACATTACATAGATCATTTTGATTGGCTGATCACAAAAATTGATCATGTATTTAACCAATTAAATTACCGTATTCAATAAATCTGTATGTTTATTATTTGTGAAACAGGGCCTTGGTCAATTTGCTTTCTATATTTTTAGAATCCACCAACTGAAAAGAGTGAATCAGGACAATATGATCTCCACTGGGCTATCAGTCCTATTTCTCAATCAGAACGTGTATTTCTATCACAACTTATTACCAGTCCTACTAAAGATGTAAGATCTCTTTATCTCGATAAGCATTACCATAAAGAAAAAACTTAATTTAGGTTTAGAAATCAATTTGTCTGTAGCGTATGGAATGGATTTATAAGTTTTTAATAACACATAATAAGATGTTAATTTCAAACTTCATGTGGAAAACATGCTGAACATGAGCAACGGCATAGATTCTTGCCTGTCTTTCAATTTAGACAACTAAGACTATATTCTTTTTCAGATGCATAAGAAAAATCCAACCCAAGTTTTACAAATGGAGGTGACATCACAACCGGTTAGTAAGATTATCAGAATTATTTTAATATTGATTGATAAAACATTCATTTTCAGTCTGTAAGAGATTGACCCCATGTTAGTGATACAGGTGAGAGGAGCTATAACTGTCAATATGAAAATGTATAAAGCTGAAATGGGACTCTATAAGCTTGTCAAGTAAATGTTTAGATGACTGTACAGATAGTGTAAATTGAGCTAGTGAAGAAAATATTTTGAAAACTCTTCTCAAATCCGTGTAAAAAGTTGTTGGTATAAATTTCAGTGTGATATTTCTGGTCTACAAGTTAACCTGGTAGAGAAACAGTCTGAGTTACCTCATCTTTCTAAATCTGCTATACCTTGTGTAGTACCTGATCCTGATAATAAACCTACTAGGTAAGTTCGGGTCAGGGCAATATTTGCCAGACATGTCTGTTGTCTGTCCAAAATGTCCTCTAGCCTCTTTTGGACATTAGGTACAGAACATAGCATTTTGTTCATCAAGAGAGCAGAGCAGTAGGACATAAAACTCTCATAGACAAATAAGGTGCAGAACAGTAGGATGTAAAATCAAGAAATGAAATTAAATGAATGGAGTTTTATGTCCTACTTTTTTGCACCATTTAATTTCACTCCCTTAGATTAGTATAGTCTATTATATATTTGTAGCTTTGAACAGTTCAACAAACCTGGTATGATCAACCCTGATGTACAGAGACAAACTCTGGAGAAATTATTAACTGGAACCAAACCTCCAGTAGAGAACGCTATGAAACCAGAGTTTATACGATTGGCTCCACCTTTACATTATGCTGAAGATGAGGTAGGAGAGATTACTAATATAAAATTGTGATCCGTCAGTATGCCACTGTCCATAATGTGCACCCTTCGACAAGCATTATATATGAAAAAAAGCGTGAAGAGTTCAAGGTCACAGAAATAAAATTGTGGTCAGTCAGGAGAGATTGTGGAACTTATAACAGTTAACAATGTACACCCATCAATTTGGCAATTTGACTAAAAATACAAAATAATATGTTGTAATATTTCTGTATTTTACAGTTAGTATGGATGAATCCATGTATGGGCGAAGTAGATGTAATATGGGATGCCACGATGGGATTATCCAGTTCTACAGGATCAAAAGTTCGGAGATTAATGGTAGAAGCATTCCGAACCCAACTCCAGCCATCACAACAACAATTTATACTAGATGAACTGGAGAAAGATCCCAAACTTGTTTATCAAATAGGTCTCACTCCTGCTAAGGTACAGTTGTCTAAGCAACTTCAATGTTAATTTTGGTAGATTAAATCGAGCTCCATTTAATGCATGGAGCCTAGTAAGCTCAGCGAATGAGAGACTTTCTCACTAACATGAAGTTCTGGGGTTTGATCACTTCATTGAGCAATCAAGAGCAATACCTTGATTGTTCAACCTGGTTTGCCCTTGATACAGGTAGGGAAGGGGCTGACATAGGAGATGCATCTAGTTTGTATAGAAGTCAACATTTGAAAATGTAATTAAATATCGAGGGAAAACTTTCCATATTGTCCACTTCATGGGTTACGTCTCAATACTTTCATGTATTTAAGTTTTGTTTCATATTTTACAGCTACCAGATCTGGTGGAAAGACATCCACTGATTGCAATAGAAGCTTTATTAAAACTGATGGTTTCCTCTCAAATCACAGAGTAAGTTATTAAAGAAGACCAACCCTTTTTTAAGGGATGGGAATTATATCTGAGTTTTTTTTAGAAGTGTTAGATAATTTTTATATGTCAGCCTAATCTTTTGGGAAAATCTGCATTTTTTTCATCATGATTATTTTTATTTCATCATGAGTTTTTGTGCTTATATTTGTATGCTGATTAAAAAAAGTTTTATTTTTTATTCACCCTCAATATTTTTTATTTGTAGTTACTTTTCTGTGCTAGTGAATATGGAGATGTCACTACATTCTATGGAGGTCGTCAACAGATTGACAACTGTAAGTTTAGTAGTTACCCTATATTTAGTGCGCAGTCTTTTACCCATAAAAGAAAAATTGAGTTGTGCATTATAATGAAATTAAACACAAATTGATTTGTAAAAAGTGTTGTCAAAACCTAAGCTTCGTAATCTTAAAACCTGGTTTTGAAATAGCCCAAAAAACCTAGGTTTTCGAGTTGGGGGAAATCTGAGGTAGACTCCTTAATCAGCAGTCTCCAAATTTGATTATATATTTCCAGCAAGTGGAGCTACCCCCTGAGTTTATACACCTGTATATTTCTAACTGTATATCAACGTGTGAAACTATACAAGATAAATATATGCAGAACAGATTAGTGCGATTAGTCTGTGTTTTTCTACAATCTTTAATAAGAAACAGAACAATAGATGTCAGGGTATGTACTCTTAAATATCTTTTAGAATATTTTCTCATGAATTGAAATATCTTTAACATAGTTTAAGCTCTGTGGAAGGTGATATATATGTTTTGCATAGTTAAGCGAAGCAAAGATTTTTGTCAATTTCCACTTTTTAAATCATAAACACAATAATTTTCATACTTTAGAGGTATGTTCCAAAAAGAAACGCATAGATTCTTGAAAGCAGTAAAGAATTGAAAAAATTAGATGTGTACATTTTACTTTCTCTTTCCAGGATATATTTATAGAAGTTCAAGCGTTCTGTATTGAGTTCAGTCGAATACGAGAAGCTGCTGCTTTATTTCGTCTGTTAAAATCTCTAGATAGTAACGACCCTCCACAACCCAACTCTAATTCACGATAGAATTATTTTACTAGAGCCAATTAGTGTTAAGGACTCATCAAAAAGTTTGTTTTGAGATTGGAAGATTTTTAAGTGTATTGGACCCAAAAACTGGTCCCTAAATAAAAACAAGAATATTTAGTTATTCACATGGACTAATGCTGGCTATGAAAAGCAATGCTACAGTCATGCTTGACTATCATATATCAATCAAACGATGACCAATCATATACATAGTTCATTATACCTTGACATTGTGAAGATAATGAAAATCAATCAGGTGGGATGATCTATGGATCTATAGTGACATGTAAATACGGAACCAATGATGTATGTGCTTGAATATAATAATAATGGAACAAATTTTCAATGTGAATTGTCCAGTAAATAACTCGTAAATTCATAAACTTTGTCTGTTTTCATCAACGAGTCATATTCATATTCAGTTCCATTTAGATGATATACAAGAAAATGTCAAATTTGTCTGACTATAAGAGAATTTTCTGTGTTTGTCAGAAGTATGTAAAATAAATCAATGTAACTACCACAATTATAGTTTTTGTGATTATCAGGGTAGACTAGCTGATTAAAACACAGAGCTAAATATTATCACCCTATTTGTCATATCAGGAACAAGCCAAATTACAAAATTGAAAGGAGGGATATATAAATCTGCCTTTATGTATGTTTTGAATTATCCTCAGGTAAGACTTTTAAGTTTTTACCTCCAAAACTACTCCTAATTAGGCTAATGAAGATTAGCAACGTCATGCAGTGGGCAATTTTTGCCAGGACAGCAACATAAGTCTACCCTTTTCTCGATTTCGAACTATCGATGGATCTTGAAAATGCACAGCCTGTAGCAAATGAGACCTAGGTTCATAGTTCCATCTGAACGACCAGCTGGTTCTCCGAGCTGGATCTAGACCTATGTCGAGATCTAACCCTGCACCTTCAGTCTTACAAGTTAGTATCTAACTCACTGAGCCACGACAGCTTCCCTTACTTTACACCTTGCCGAATTATCTCTAAAGAATTCTGAACACACTGATCTACATAAACAAGTTCTCCACTTTAATTTCTTTTTTATTTTATTTTCTGTCTTAGAAATAAAATCATTGATCACAACAGGTTCGTTTTTAACAACAAATCTCTAGATACAACAAAATAGACAATCAGTAGGTTCATCATCTTCTCAATATCAAGCTCTTATGAACTGGGTCCTATACCTTGACTAAAATAGCCGCCTTTCTTGTATCACAGAGGTTTGTAAAGGAAGAGAATACGAATGGATTGTATAATTGCAACTACAGCCAATCAGAGTCCTTGACAGAAGTCTGTAGGCATTAAGCTATTTTTACAGTCTTTTCGTCAAGGCCACATTTCTTTCTTTACAAACTTCAGTGATACCAGAAAAGTGGTTTTGTAGTCTAGCTATATGACACAATTTGTAATAGCTTGACATTGGGAAGGTTTTAGGTTCATATATTCCTTGCCATGCTTATAGGAAGAACAAAATATTATATAAATATATAATCTGTTAGTCCATTAACAATACAGAACAAAGTTTCTCCCTAATCAATTAATCAGAAGTGAGAAAATCGGCAAGTTGAAAGTCCCAATCATTTAGACAAAGCTATCTTTGTCAAATTCGTATCTTACTCTACTATTACTTTTAATAGCACCCAAAGAGATGATTCATCTGGTCAATTTGATTCCATGATTTCATTAAATAAAAACAAACATCCTCAAAACTGATGTTAAAATAGAAACTTACAATGTTGATTGCTTACGTTGATTATAGTTCCATGAATTAATTCCACAAAAACAAAACAAATATCACAATAATCTCAATTGATTTGAATTCCTCATGTTCATTTTAAATAAAGGCACCAGTTCAATTGTTTAATCATTTGATTAATAACAAAGTCATCTTGATTGGCATCACAATTTATCATCCAATTGGTATTTCAAAATCAGTCAAATTCTGGCCAAATATTCAATGCTTTTGAACTTGAGTTCTTTTACTTTTGCTGGATACATGTGCAGTGATTGCAAAGAAGTATGTTCTTCTGAGAGCTGTTCTAGCTATCAAATACACTTCAATTTGTCTTCAGTCAACATTGTCAGTCTATTTGCTGTCTATTCTTTCCAAACTTTGGCTGCATTTTCAAACAAATTTTCCATGTACCGCTACCGGTAATTTCCAAAATTATTTTCTTTCTGGACACGCTATCAGGCTAGCACTATGTATGCTGCTTACTGACTTCTACATTCTTAACCAAACCATGGATTCCATCTGAAAGCTGATTCCATGTCATTTACATCTGATGTCATTTGTTGCTTTCTGGACAGACACTGAATCCCTGGCTTCCATCTGGAAGCAAATATCACATGCAATTTCTGATTCCATTCATTTGCTACTTTCTGGACAGACTTCCCAACCTGGTTTCATTCTAGCACTTATATTCAACATGAAAATTACACTCGCACTCTTGAGTAACGGCCACGCCTGGACCTCATTCTAAATCTTGTAGATTAATAGTGGTACCAGTAAAATCTGATTTATTACAGCTGGCCGCCGGGGGTGAGGAGAGATTATTCAATACCTCATCACTCGACTCCATCAAATCTTCAGGGTAAATCTCGGGGTGAGGGGGATCATCCTGGAAAATAATACACAGAATTCAGTCAATTACAGGGATACATCTTAACCAGCCTAAGGACTAGAGTAGATGAGGTATGGTGCACAGTGCAGGATCATTGATACAGTTGAAAATAGAAGACAGTTAGACACAAGGTATGGGTCTGGAAACAGTCCTGACACAATATGCTTCTACTATTTTCTATTTCCACCTTTGGCCACATATTTTCTGGAATTAAGAATTCTTTGGCAGAATTCAATTAAATAAAGTGTCCTACTTTTCTGTCCTCCATTGACCATGCACTGTCCAATGAATCAATAAGCTTATATATTGTTCTGTGACCTAGGTCACATCTCAACTCTATAAACCCGTGCATCAAACACGGGGGAAACTGGGTTGAAAAAATCAGGTATCATCTTAACCTATGGTGAGATTGAAGTCACAGACGCTTCCACTAATCAATTTGAGAAAAACAATAACCAATAGTATTAAACACTCCCTACCTGTAAAAGTTGAGTCTGTACGTAAGTTATTCCAGTCTCAGGATCACGGAACATCAAACCTTGTGTATTTGAAATGTCGGTTGAGGTAAAATCTGTATTGAACGCTGGTAAAACTAGACTATTGATCTTCTCGTTGGATTCTACAATTATACAAAATCACCCAGGTTAAAAGGTTTTTTTATTTGTGTATTTGGAATACTGATATCATCGATTTGCACCACTCCCATTTCCAGGCAAAATGCAGCCATTTGATAGCAGTTTTGCGAGTGAATACAGCCAAAGGCCTTGACAGACAGTATGGCTTTTTGTTTAAAGACTTTCTGTTTGGCTGTATTTGCTAACATGCAATCAAACCAAATAGCTGCATTTACAAACTTCCATGATAAAAGAAAGGTGGCTATTGTAAGTTTGTAATAGCTTGGTAATGTGAAGAAAATGTTCAAGAAGTTGTGATGAGAATATTCACTGCAACCTTACCTCTACGAAGATTTTCCATGTCCTCTGAATCTGTATTTAAAGCTCGTAGTGAATGCCAGCGTTTACGAGCCCTGTCACTCAATATATGGTTACTACGGTAATCTGTTCTAGCTGAACCACTGGTATTTTCTAACGCCACGCGACTTATTACTGTTGGTACTGAAAGACACAAAATTGTAGAAAATGAAACCATTTACAGAGGAAACAGATGAAAAGCTGACGAGTATGAAACTGTCTGCTGGACAGATTTCCTTTGTTTTCAAATATAATTAAGATTATTCCTAGGTGGGCGTATCACTGAATATACCAGTATAAAGTACTTACAGTCAGGAGATACAGTATTGGTAGATGTAGGTTTAGGTGTATGAACTGTTTTGCCAGTTAACAGTGATACAGCTGTACCTGTATTGCCCTGTTGTACTGGTATTATGGTTCCTATATTACTAGCGTCTGCTGTCAACATCACAGTTTCATTTACATTTCCTGAAATTTCAGATTAGATCTTGACTCTTACTTCTAGAAACAAATTTTCTGCATGTAAAATTCATAGCACAAGGTTTTTTTTTGATAAGTTACTTTAGACCAAATCTTAAATAACTGTCCCAGGGAAGTAGTTTTGTGTTATGGATTGAAAATCATATCATCCTAAACCAGGTTTTTATATAAAAAATGTGCCTCATCCAAAGAAATAAACTCTTAATAATAAGCAATAGCTGATAGACAATCAAAATTTTGCGGGAATTTTCGTAGGAATATATGTGCATACCAAATTTCAACTAAAAACCGCACATACTTGATGTTTTGAATAAAGAGATGAATAAATATTTTGATTTTATACATCAATAGATGAACATTTCAAGTGTCTTTGCATAGATAATTTCATATCTAAACCATTTTTAACAGAATAAATGAATAACCTTACCAGTATTGATAAATTCTGCAGTGTTAATCACACTGTTATTATTACTATTATTATTACCACTAGCTGGGGTGTCTGTCAACAGTTGAGGTATTGATACATCTACAAAATAACAAATAATCAAATGAATTTGTCAAACAATGGAATATGACAACTTCATTCAAACCAAGTGTACGATTTTCATACAATTTTCACTCATAGTGATAATCTGATCAAGTTTTTTGGATGAAGCAGTCGGTATATCCAGTATTTTTGCTATTAATGAATTGCATATGTTTTGTGTTCCTTGAACTTCCTATGTACAATTCGTCTTAGAGAAACATCACTGAAAGTACTTACTGATAGTACTGGGTGTTGGAGTCTCAGAAGATGAGGTTATCAAGTTGTCTATAGTCGTATCTGATATCTCATCCCCTGTTAACAACGGTACAAGATCTAAATTACTACCTTCACTACCTGTAAATATATACAAGAAAAAATATAAAAAGCAATAAGCAAATATGAATAAATTAACTATCAAATAAATAAACATAAAATAAATAACCCATGAAAAAAATATATGGCCCATGAAATAAACAAATCAAGAAATAAATGATCATAAAATATATAAATCATAAAAAATATAGAAATACCACTGTTAAAATAGTGCTCAATACATCAATTGTAGAGCTATATAGAATTACCACTGTTAAAATAGTGCTCAATACAACAATTGTAGAGTGATATAGAAATACCACTGTTAAAATAGTGCTCAATACATCAATTGTAGAGTGATATAGAAATACCACTGTTAAAATAGTGCTCAATACATCAATTGTAGAGTGATATAGAAATACCACTGTTAAAATAGTGTTCAATACATCAATTGTAGAGCTATATAGAAATACCACTGTTAAAATAGTGCTCGATACATCAATTGTAGAGTGATATAGAAATACCACTGTTAAAATAGTGCTCAATACATCAATTGTAGAGTGATATAGAAATACCACTGTTAAAATAGTGCTCAATACATCAATTGTAGAGTGATATAGAAATAGCACTGTTAAAATAGTGCTCAATACATCAATTATAGAGCGATATAGAAATATCACTGTTAAAATAATGCTCAATACATCAATTATAGAGCTATATAGAAATACCACTGTTAAAATAGTGCTCAATACATCAATTGTAGAGCTATATAGAAATTCCACTATCAAAATAGTGCTCAATACATTAATTGTAGAGCTATATAGAAATACCACTATCAAAATAGTGCTCAATACATCAATTGTAGAGTGATATAGAAATATCACTGTTAAAATAGTGCTCAATACAACAATTGTAGAGTGATATAGAAATACAATTATTAAAATAGTGCTCAATACAACAATTGTAGAGTGATATAGAAATACCACTATCAAAATAGTGCTCAATACAACAATTGTAGAGTGATATAGAAATACCACTATCAAAATAGTGCTCAATACAACAATTGTAGAGTGATATAGAAATATTAAAATAGAATGAAAAAACACTATGAGTAACAACAACACATTATTCTGAATTATTCTGAAATATAAATAGGATATTTACATTGGTTTATCTTTTGTGATAAAATACGCCAAAATGTTATATTTTTTAATTGTAAAAATACCGTAAGTAAAAAACTTGGGTCAATCATTGTTTTCGTTTTCGATGTATTCATATGCCTTATTGTTACGTGACAAACTACAATTATTGGAAAATAAACGCCGGTTTGGCTAACCGGTTTATTGAAGGGAGTGATTGTAGAAATGTAAATATTACATCTTAAATTACTAACCTGGAGTGATGTTGAGATAATGTTTGAGAATATGGTTACGTAGATTAGATTTGCTGGCATAGTGACTAAGACAGCCCTCTATAGGACAATGGTATGTTATTTTTTTATCTGTTGACTCATGTTTCCTTAAATGAACATTCAGACTTCCCTTGGCTGAAAACTTGGCCATACAATCTGAAAATAAAGTTGGATAACCTCTTCATCAGTTTTTGGAACATTTTGAAATTGATCTGACAACTATGTTGCAACCTTTCAGAAATTATTGATCAATAAGCAGGAAAGGATACAGTTGAAAAAATGAGTTTTTTTTTATTATATGTCTCTATCTATAAGGTTATTCTTCACTTCTTTTTGGCTATTGTACAGAAGAAAGTTGCACAAACAACATCATAAAATCTGCCAGGTGCTTTTTTATATTGAGAAATATCAGATGACAGATGTTTATTTTACTATTTTTTGAGAAACAGTTCTGATAAATTATCTGAGACTGGATAAAAAAGAAAATCTTACTTCCTACAGGACAGTTGAATGGTTTATCACCAAAATGAGTGATCATGTGACCTTTCAAATGTTCGGACCTCATGAAACCTTTTAAACAGATGTTACAAGTCCAGCGCCTCAACCCAGTGTGTTTCGCAGAATGTCGTTTTAATTTACTAGCTGTAGCAAACGCCCAAGTACATCCCTAAAACAATAAAATCCACTATAAATTTCACATCAGACTGTTTGGAGCAATATACTTAAGTATAGAGTATAACAAGCTATGTGGAAATCTTGCCTTAAGTAAAATCTGAGTTTCCATTACAGGGGATCTCTCATCTTGAAGTCCCTTTTTTCATTGTCAATTCCTGCTTCTCGAGGCACTGCAAGGGGGGAAACCAGGTTGTAATATCTAAACGAAAATATCTGAATCTAGCTTATTACTCAACTAAGTTAAAACCTTTCCCATGGAATTTTCAAACTGAGCAAATGAGTTAACAAACTAATATAAATTCTTACCTCATATGTACAAACGTATGGTCTCTCTCCAGTGTGCTGTCGTGTATGTTGTTTTAAACGACACATTTTATCAAACACTTTCCCACACCCTTCAAATTTACATTGTAGATCTTCTTTCTCTATAAGATGTACTCTAGCATGGGAGCCCATACAATTCCTTGAGAAAAATACCTTATCACATCCTTCATGGGGACATCTGAAAAAAAAAACATCCATATTTCTTTTAGATCCACAATAAACCTCAAACTCAAATTCTTTCAAACTGATCATAGCCTGCTCCTATATCATATTTGACTCAAACAATTGGGCTCTGTAGGGAGAGGTTTCAGTCTGTTATGGCATTTTTGCCAATTAGTAATCAAAACTCAACCCCAAAATGAAACTACAAGTTTGTGGAACGAGTCTGAGAGAAGATGACTTATACAAAGTCATTGGACTTTCACCTGTGGACCAAGATTAGAACCCATGACCACAATTTGTCTGATGTAACCATGCAAATGATGTCACGTACAAAACCAACGGTATACAGAACTTCAACATTAATGATTATATAAAATTCTTACTTGTAGTTTTTCTCCATGCCAGCATGAGATCTCATGTGAAGATCTAATTGACGTTTGTTGGTGAACTGTTGACGACATGACTGTTTAGGACAGATCTCCGTAAACGGACGTTCGTGAAGTTTCTTGTGGGAGTTTAGATTATAAATTGTAGTAAATTTTCTTCCACATCCTTCAAATGTACACTGAAATAAGAAAGTTGATCAATGCTTCATTCCAATTACCAAAAACCAATGATACCCAAAGATATCGTATGTAAGATTTTTCCGTTATCGTTTTGCATGACAAAAAATAAACTTACATGAAAATCTTTCCTCCCTCCGTGAGCCTCAGCATGTCGTTTTAATTTATAAGCTGTGGTAAAAGCCCAGTCACACCCTGGTGATGAACACTATAATAACAAACAAGATTTTATTTTAATCTATGATTACATTTTCTGACTGGAGTAAAAGGGTAACAAAATTTATCAAAACTCACATATAAAAAATAATTATTCAATTATTTCAAGATTTCCTGATATTTGACTTTTTGGAAAATGCATCCAACACAGAACACAATTTAATAATTCAAAATAGATCTTACATAAATTGTTGTGTACAATTAAACCTAAAAGTAGTATACCATAAAATCATACCATTATTTAATGTGATCTCTACCCCTAAATGTCACAAAAGGAATTATGTAAGACTCAATCTACCTTATGTGGTCGTTCACCGGTATGTCTCATCTGATGCACTTTTAACTTGGATAATTTTCTAAAAACTTTATTACAGCCTTCTTCTTGACAGATCCAAATCTTCTTACTCGGACTGCCCTGTGAATAAAAATGTGAAACTTTTTAGACTTCTGATTTGGTCTATGAAGTAGTATGAGAAGAACCACATTTCAGAATTTCTTTTAGAAAAAGGCGAAAATTGAGCTCTATCGTATCTGCTTGTAGATCAATTATATAGACAGGCCTTATAAATCAAAGTAGTTTCACATTTTTTCTGCCTTATTACAACCTCTTTAATATCCCTTATTTGGCTGATGAAATAAAATGGAGACCTATCTAAAATAAAAACTTACATCAGTGGTTGGTGGTACAGACAGAATCATACTCTGACCGCTATTAGATTCTGAATTTATCGGTAATAATAAATAACCTGAATCATATCAAAAAAAAGAACTGCAAACATTGAGGCTAAACAAAAAAAAAAATAGCATTAGTTTGATAAATAATAGTTAATCTGATTAAAATGAAGATATTTTGTCTTGTGTTTTTGATACCCTTCATGATCCGACAAGTTTTTCATTGAATTGTGTTGAGTAGAATTTTGACCTGACAGCATCAACAAATCAGCTTCAGGAGAATACATTTAGAATGACAGTCATTCATATAAAAGATCAAGAGAGTTTCTGCAAAATAAGTTTAAATTTACCTGTGCCTTGAACTTGAAGAGGAGAGACTGCAGTCATTACAGGTGAAGGCTGAGTTGGTGTTACTACAGTTGGAGTGACAGGACTAGTAACAGCTGGTGTCGAGGCTTCCTGAGGTTGAGCTAAAGGTTGCAACGCATTCGTCGCTTGGGTCAAGTCTGCTGTATTTATTAAATAGAGTTGTTGCCCTTGATTAGTATTCACAAGAATTTGAGTTGAATTGGCAACTTTGTCTGTAGAGATTGAAATTGTTGCTAGGGTGAGATTTGGTTGTGAGGGATTCTCCGTCTCTGGTTGGCCGGGAGTTGGTTGAGCAACGACATACGTTCCAGTACTTGAAGGTATAATAGTCTGCGAAGGGTTTAAAATGTTAATTTTTTTGGTGAGTTCCAATTCTGTTCTATTTTGATCAACATTATTTAAAGACTGGACTATATTTCCCGATTGTGTAGTCTCTAATATCACAGAAGAAGTATTAGCACTATTAGATGACACTGTTTCAGGATTAGATTTTATAGGAGTTATGGCCCCTTCTGAGTTTAAAACACCAGTCTCCAACACAAAACCTTGTCTTTGTAGAGATTCTATTTGTTCTGGGGAAAGAAGAATTGTTTTTGGACTTGATTTGTCTGTTGACGCTGGAAGTAGATTATCCAGTCCTCCAAGTGTTCTACAAGTCTACTGGAATCGATCAGCCCTGATTGTGGTGCTATATGAATAACGTCCGGATTAACATTCAATGTGGATGTCGTAAGAACTCCAGTATCATTACAAATACTTATCACTGTACTGTCATCTACTTCCTCAACTTCTGGAGAAAAGAAAAATTTGAAATGATACAATTATGATAGTAATAGTTTGATTTATAGCACAAATTCCACATTAGTTCTAGATTATGCTTTACAAAAGATGTGACAATAATACGAGAGCTTATCTTACAGCTATAGTTTGTATTTCAAGGTTTTTCATACTAATCATAAAATCAGATCTACTATGCACAAAATTTGCACATGATACATAGTCTTGAAACAGTTAATAGATTTCCGGTAGGATTTCAAAGGTTTGGCAGTTGGCAGGACGTTCAGACATAATTACCATGTTAGCCTGATAATTGTGGTATTATAAGAAACAGTTTCAGTTCCAGTAAAGTTCCATATTTCATATATACAGTGTGATAAATGACACAGGTACCTCTTATAATGACCCAAGCCATTTGATCTAAAAGCAATGATCTTCATCTTCATGCAAGGTCATTGGCAGTGATTAATCAGCAGAATTGATATTTTTGTTTTGATTTTATGTTGGATTATCAATAATATAAGAGATTATCTAATAAGTGATATGATTAAGATGACGGATTGTACAGATTTTTCTGAATGATTGGACCACTGATTTGTGTTGTCACTCAATTATAGGCCTACACAAAATGTCTGAGCACTAAGAAGTTTTTTTTAAAATGACATAAGAAAGAGATAATAAATATGTCTGTTTACAGAAAATGTCTGATATCACAGAATACACTGTACTGTACACTGTGTTACCGTTGCAAATACAGTTTTTGATTTTGTTTTTATCTTTAGTAATTAACCAAGATTAACCCGGGAACAAAAGGTTATTGCCAAAAATTAGTGTCAAAATCATTAACTGTTTCAACACTAATAATGATACAGTAGCCTAAATACAAAAAATATAATAAATATCATACTGCAGTTCTCAATAAGAATTAATTTTCAAAGCTCAGCTATAGTGCAAACTCTGCCACTAGCAACACAGTGTAGGCCATTAACTAAAAATCATGTAGCCTTTTCCAAAACTTCATCAAGTGACAGTCCACATGTGTTGTTGTTTACATCATGACGTCATTATTAACAATCAACCAATAAAATCTGCGAATTTTTACCTTCTGGAGAAATGGTCTCCATTTCCTCGAACAATTCGATTCCTTTTTCATCTTTTACTCCTAAATCCAGCAGATCATTTCCACTCGTCGCCATCCCAAAATCTACACCTTCTAGACTCCGACATCTCGACTTCAACCATTCGGTATTATTTTCAATGACAGCTCGATCGTAGCTGTCCAAATCTTCACTAGATGACAATAAAGCCATTGTTTCTTCAGTTGTCTGAGCTCCGCCATTTTCTAAACCAATGGAAGAAACGGCTACTGTTTCGTTGACAGACTTCTGTAAGAAATCACCGTCTAAAATTCGACTATTTTCAATATTTTCATCAACTGAAGTGTTTTCATGTGTTGTTTGGTGGACGCCGCCATCTTTCAGCCTATTTTCCACCCCTGTTAAAGACATAATAAACCCCGGTTAGATTTTCTCTCTGGGGTTCGCCATTATACATTTTATGGTCACGTGATGACAGGTACCCTTACGTCATCATCTTCTAACGACCTGCCTTCTTTTTCGGGTACATGTTAAAATCCAAATGGGTTTGGGAGTTGGCTAAGTCAAGTCGGGGGAAGATGGGAGTGTACTGAAAACAAACTGCGGGGGTGAGAATACAGTACATTCCCTCGGATCGACTCTTCATTTTGTTGGGAGACCTGACATAAATCTTTAACAGGAACGGGTCCTTTTTTACCCATTTCTAATTTTGAAGTCCCATGGACTTCAGTGTGAAGATTCTTAAAATTCAGTACTACGTACAATGTGCCTATATAAGAAAAGGGAAATTTAATTTGAATATCACGTTTCAAAGACTAAAGAATGTTCGCTTTCCGCAATGGTCTATGGGAGATAACTCCATTTATAATATAAATTGAGACAACAACTAAACAATAAAGACAGTTTTCAGGAGAACAGGATTCTAATTTAGTTACCTAATTTAGGTAAAGATCATCTCCATCGGGGAGCAAAGAGATATTAGGATTATGCTTTTGATTGACTTTTGGAGTGCTGGGGTGCAGCCAACAAAATGATGCGGATAAAGAAAAAAAATTGTTTTTTTTTTATGAAGCTTGCACATACTCCGTTTTATTTCTGGTACCTGCATTGAAAGTAGTAGCTCTTTATATAAGGAAGTATATCAATCATAAGTTAGTATTTCAAAATGAACAGTATTTATACACCTCTATATCATTTCATTTTCAAGTCAAGTTGCTGTAATAATGATCTAAAGCAATCCAGTCTTTGTTTCTCGGTGTCTTCTAAAGTCTTTACCAATTCCTTTAGGGTTGGTTCCATTTCTAGTAATAGCCTGGGAATATATTCAATATGAACCCCACACAATATCGCCCGACCCTGGCCAACTCGAGATTTTATGATTGCTGGTGGCGTTCCAGGAATTTCACAATATCGGCTTAGAATTTCCAGTTCTGATACACCAGAAGTAGGACCGGTGTTTCTTTCTTGGGGATCACTAAGTATGTCATGATTTAGGTTTAGAGCCATTGGTTCAGACCGTTCGCCTGAAGCTTGGCCTAATCCAGATTTTTGATTCTTATCCTCTGTCGTCGTGGTGCAATTTGAGTTGCCTTCCGTTACTGATACTCTTTTATAGTCGTCATTGTTTTTCGGATAATTTTGACCCGTTTTCGTGGCAAGATCTGAGTCCCTAAGAGAGCCTGTGATTCCACCATTGTCAAAAGTTCTGTCATAAATTTGACAAACTGTTCGAGGTCTCAAATGATTACTACCAAAGCCTTTGTCATGGAAATGTTTATAGTCTTCGAGAGATGGTTTAAAATTGTTGCGTATCGGATCTAACCGTTCATTCCAGTCAGCAGTCCGTGTCAGTTGAATATGCCTTGATTCGTTCAGTAGAAAGCATCCTCCTCCGTGAAAATATGTAAAGATTATCTCTCTTGTAGTTCCAGACGTTTGGAAATCGATCGGAGCAGCCATAGATCCTTTCAAGTCGTCATATTTGAATCCTGGATACACCGGACCTCGTCCGCACCCAGGGAAAAATTTGAGATGTCGCTCCCCACACACTTCCAGTTGCCCACCTTTATCAAATTCAATATAATCACAACCAAAATACCCCCCTGCACAAATACCCAAATATTTCCCCCCGTTCAAAACATAGGATCGGATCTTCGCTACCCCTACTGAGCCTAAAGTCCGGATAAATCCTTTATCGAACCCACCACCGAACGCCATTACTGCTGCATCTCTAGTCCATGTTCCCTTCAAGATTTCGTCTGGTGAAATGAACTGGACATTATACCTGGTGGAAAGATTTTCTACTAAGGAATGCTTGAGATGAAGCTTGGATACTTCACTGGCGCCTTCGCCGTCATAAATATACACACAGTTTTTGGTTGACATGTTTCTAACCGCTCTACAAACGTTTGTTACTTTTTGGAGAAACCAAAGATTGGTCATATCATCGGAGGATTTGGAAGCACGCCACTTTTATACAGTCGTAGATATCCGAACACTCTTCTGAATACATTCTAGGTTACCATCTACAAAATACAGATAAATATACCAACGTTTAGTCGCCATGAAGATCAATCCAAAGCAAAGCACAATGCGTTTCCTGTGATTAAAATGAGATTGATGTATACATAAGAAGTCCAAAAGGATATAAGATTGCTTCGTAGTTAAATTCTGTGGTCAGAGCGACATTTGAGCTTATCAAGCTATTGTTTCTAACCAGATATCAGATTGCTTGATAGATTGTGGTCGAAGTGAGACTATCTTTAAATGGTATTCATGCCGATGCTCCGATTGGCTGTATTTTCCAGCGTACAATTCAATCAAACCGCAGCGGTCTGCGTTGCTGTCGGTTTATTAGATTGGATTTCACAATTGCTAGACATAGCTAAGGAGTGCGACTGGATTTTTGGATGGGTAATGAGGCGCATATTTTTTTGGACAAATATAATTTAAGTAGCTCTATTCAGTAAGGAATCATATACAAGACTCTTTCCGAAAGTGTAGTCATAAAGCTCTCATTAGTCTTACACCTTTGAAATCATCCTGTAACAGATGCCAGCGTAAAGGCGAATAAATGAGGTACGGCAATATCCATACAATGGTGTGTTCACTCCTATTTTCGTTTGTATTGATTATTCAGCACCTAACCTCGTATATTCGCGGCTTCATAAGTTTTTCGCCTATTCCACAAGCCAAGATAATTGTACACCTCGATAGTGACTATTCAAGGATTCAGTAATATCCTTAATTGAAATTATATTAAAAGATGCGTGTTTGGATCAACCCCAAGACTCTTAGAGAATAGAGACTAATGATTCATAGAGTCAGCAAGGTACCCCCCACAGTATTTCAAAGAAATGACACAAATTTAAGATTATTTTAATGTTTTTTAGAATTTGATGAATTCTTTTCGACTTCCAGCAGCCTTCATGACCTTCAAGACGTTAAATCTGACAGTTTTACTGAGAGGTCGACATTCACCAACTGTAACAGTATCACCGATCTTTACATCCCTGCAATAAATACACAAAATTATACAAAATGTGTCATAATTGCACACTTCCAGTTTGTCAATTGTTCAAAGCTGTGCAGTATACAAACAATATAAAATAATTTGGGCAAGAAATAATATTCTTCTGTCTCCAACGAGATTTTGTGATGTGACAGTTTATCAACTGAATACACCTTTCATTCATGTTACAAAATCCCAGCATAGAAAAAAAAAGAAATTGGATTGGCTGGGAGTGTCATCAAACAGATGAATGTTCAAGAGGTCCTTCTAGACACTAGAGTTTATCTTATTTGAAAAACGAGTCCTTAAATCTTGCTTAAAAAAGTTTCACCCTTTTACAGTTTGATTGCAATTAGCATTTTGAAACATTATGACAACCCTGGATGGATGAAAATTATATTTCAGAATCATGGTTTGTCCTCAGGGTTTTAGGAAGACCGTCATGATATATTCATCATAAATAAATTGGACAATTCAAATTACAGATCAGTAAAGCTAAACAGAAAAAAATCCTGGTACAGAAAATATTTCAGAATCATGTTTTGTCCTCAGAATTTTAGGAAGACCGTCATGATATATTCATCATTAATATTTCTTGCAGCCCTTAATGGGCTTTGTAATTTCTTCATGTGTAGTGGAGACTTAATAGCATTGATTAGGACCAATTCCATTTATTAGCAATACATCTGCAAGTCTAACAATTCCACTGATACAAAGCAGCTATCACTAAGGCACTAAGATATCATGAGCCACTTTTACAAAAGTAACATTATAATTTATTGAGTATTGGTGAAATAGTAAGAACCACAGACATCTGACTGAAAATTGGAATGGTGAAAATAGATTCTATCAAGAGAGGCACTCTTCCAAAAGACCAGACTCCACACTGTAATTAGGTAGTACATCCTGTCCGAAAGAGAAGCCTACAAAGTTATAATTTTATTTGGTATTGGGGTTTGTCAACTTGACATTCCTCTATTGTTTATTTAGTTTTTTAATGAAATATAGGTACTAACCTAAAACAAGGACTCAGATGTACGGAGATGTTTTTGTGCCGTCGTTCAAATCGTTTATATTTAGTAACATAGTGAATGTAATCTCGTCGTACCACTATTGTTCTCTGCATCTTCATCTTCTGTACAACTCCCATTAAAATACGTCCTCGAATATTCACGTTTCCAGTGAATGGACATTTTTTGTCGATATATGTTCCCTCAATAGCCTGAAAAGACATGAAATTAATGTAGTATTCAAGAGTATAAATATCAAATTGTGAAGGAAATTTGACCATTTTGTTTTTAAGCCATATTTGACTGGATTTCTATTTTATTCAGCGTAGAAAATCTACAAAATACTTCAGAATCATGGTTTGTCCTCAGGGTTATAGGAAGACCGTCATGATATATTCATCATTAATAAAATGGATTTCCTTGGTTGGATTCTTTCTGAAACTTAAGATACTGTTGCAAAGAGAGCGCTTATCAATCAGCATTGTTTCCTCAAGTCTAGTACAGAGAGTTCCTTTACTTGATTCATATGTCTTATAATGGAATTGAACTTTTCGAACCAGCTGTCTGAAAGTTACGAGATTTGGAATCCATTGGACCAATCATACCTTAAGTCTCAGAAGCAGGATTCTTTCCAGCTAGTGTTCACAGATCACTATCTAAATTTGAGCCTTTGAATCCATGTGTCCAGAAATTTTGAGACAACTTATATAGAGACACATATAGAAATAGAAAGTGACATTTCTAGTTATCAATATATTTGAAGGCACAATGCCATTTTCTATTTCTAGTACTTCTGAAGACTATTTATGGAAGCTTATATTCAAGACCCAAATCAAAATGGTGAACAATGGTTAATGAAGGATAGATTCTAAAAACTTGTATATGATATATCTTGAAAACAAAATATTTCAGAATCATGGTTTGTCCTCAGGATTTTAGGAAGACCGTCATGATATATTCATCATAAATAAATTGAACATTTCAAATCAGAAATCAATTCGGCTAAATATCCAATAAAGGTTATAAAATGGTTAAAAAGACATTTCAGAATCATGTTTTGTCCTCAGAGTTTTAGGAAGACCGTCATGATATATTCATCATAAATAAATTGGACAATTCAAATCAAAGATAAGTAAGGCTCACCATCCCATATAACAGGAAAAAATCCTGGTACAGAAATATTTCAGAATCATGGTTTGTCCTCAGAATTTTAGGAAGACCGTCATGATATATTCATCATTAATATTTTTTCGGTTTTAAACTGTTTAACTTGCCATTTGAGTTTAGATAAACATTTTACTAAAGATTCCTAACCAGCTTAGATGCACATTAAAGCAAATTAAAGGATAAATTCACTAGATTCCCGAGCTAAAAATCAATGGATTAATGGTAACTTTAGTCTTGATCTGATTACTTCCATTTTGGAATTTTGACTTTCCACCATTGCTTTCAAAGAACAGGTCAATTAGCGGTGAGGAAAAAATCTAACATGTTTCCTGAAGTTATGGTTTGGAATTTGGCTTTAAAAACCAATACTCACTTCTTTAGGGGTTCTAAATCCAAGACCAACTTTTTTCACATAGCGAAGATTTTTACCCTTGCCAGCATACAAGGCAAGTTTCTTGTAACCAAAAACATGGTTTTGCTTCTGAAAAGCTTTCTGATTCTGTAATAAACAAAGACACAATAAATACAACATACACACATAGACATGAACACCAATTTGTGTTAAATGCATTAGTTAGTTTCAAAAAGGCCAACAGCAACAGTCAAATCTTTCCAAGGGGGCAAATTATTAGCCATGGGCAAGTTCTGCACAACACAGATGGAATACACGACAGACTACTACAGCCAGGGATTTCAATAATAACTAGACTAAAACTTATCAATAATTGAGAAAGGTAGGCTTGGAACTTTGTGATGAAATTTGCACCAATCTACATTACAGAGAATAATGATTACTTATCTATTCAAGATCTGTTTGGTAAGAAATATTTGCATTACAATTCGCGAGTGTCCTCTACTAAAAAATAATCCGGCAAGTAATATCGAATAAGGGGGGATGGGGACTTCGAATGTTTACCCACGTGTTTTTATTACGTGATCAAACTCCAAAATTTGAGAGACAATTGTCGCAAAAATACTGCAGGGACATTTATAATAGGTTGGGCCTCGACATCGGTGGTAATATATAAGTAGTCAGTCAATGAGCGGGACGAAAAATGAATTCTTTTGAAGGAAAACACGGACCTGTTCAGCCATGGTGGTCTCAGACAGGAAAAGGACGACGTGGGTTTCAACTTCCGGTACGCGGAGTTCTGTGTTCTCGAGCGTCAATCGTGTCGTTACGGGTCAGAGATGTTGTCATGAATTTATCATGAAAAACGAGGCAAAGGTTGTTTTCAAGATATATATTATATAAATTTTGAGATATTTTGAATATTAAAGATCCGACATAATACACCAGGCGGAATCCTCCTAACTAGTGTCACACGGAACAGAAGCACAGTGCCTCTAGTGGTGACTTCTACTCAAAACAAAATGTTGTCCCTTCGCTTCGGCTCACGAGGAATACTTATTTCGGTAAAACTTTTATGATATTGTTGCTCCAGATGAGAGATTCAGTATATTTCATTATATTCATTCACAACAGTTCCACATATTTGGCAATATAAGCAATTATCCATAGGAAAAAAGTGAAACAAGTTTTAGTACAGGGTAGACAATTCTTATTCGTTGGCATACAGACTACAACTAAAGAATTATATGTTTTGTACTTTAATTTTTAGGGAAAGAGACTCCTGTCTATGACTCCATCAAGGTTGACTGAATCTAGTTCATCAGAGCCACCACAGGAACCAAAGAAAAAAGGTGAGTTCAGAATTTTTTCCCCGTTATTATTAAGTTTATTCAGATACGTTTCCAAATACCAAAATAATATTAGTTGGCATTTTTATCAAGCCAAAGACTCCTCTGAGTACTATTTTGAAGTCAAAATTTCAGTTCAAGAAATTGTGTCAACCAATACTTGAACACTTTAATCAGTATTTCGGCATTTCATCTGAATCATAACTTATCATCCAAGCTCTGTCTGATTCTAATCAGACTATAACACATTTATGCAGCATTTTGATGCAGTTTTACCAGTGATCAATGTAGAGCTTTTTTTAAATGAAGGCCAAAAACTGTAATAAATCTTTAACACATTTATGTAGCAGAAACTACGACATCTTAGAAACAAACAGCCAAAATCTAATTCTTACTATAAATATAATAAAATTGTATATTTCAGCTGCTAAAAGTGAACCAGCACCTGTCACTCCATCAAAACCAAACTGGGACAACTCCAAATATCAAGTATCTGAATATTACCAACATAATCCTATGTCATTTTTTGATTTAGATGTAGAAATGGCATCTCAAAGACTTCCACAACCTTCAAGTTTAAAACAGTGATTTAGTTCTCATATAGTTTGTAAATATTTATGAAATAAATTCAATCTTTTGAAACAATTATCTGGTTGATTTGGTAAACATCTGTTGATGTGGATATTTTTCTGCTGTAAACATTAACTAACTGCAGCCTATCCTGTAAACAGGGCTTGTAATATCTCCAGACATGGTCCAGACATGAACTTTTTTTTATTATGGATTCACAGTGCAGCATTAGTCCGTAATGGATACCAGTTGGTGTGACAGTTCATGACAGCCAAAGCGCTGATGACCTGAGACAGCCAATCAAATCGCTAATGGCCTCCAGGAAAATGGCAGAGAAAAATTTCATAATTTTCACTACCCTCTGAGTAAGTTCATGTTTGTGATAAACTAAACTTGGTGTTGACAATAATTGACTCTATTATTCTATGCATGAATTTGGTCGATTTTATTGCACAGTAAGTTCAGAATTTGACCATCAATCTTGTCAACACAGTGTAGACAGACCTGCTACAGACACATCGTTAGACTCCAAGTTGACAGTCGAGTACTGTGTCCTACTGTCAATGTATTTGACTACTTGTTACAGATTGATGATAAACGGGAGTTGCAGTTGCAATATTTTCAGCAACCCCCATATCAGGTGTTTTTATTAATACATTGAACATATCTTATATAAAACTTTCATAAAAATATAAAAATTTTATTAACAATATTTTTTAGATCATTTCTGATACACACAGTAAATTGACACACAAGTTGATATGAATATCAATGCAGGGTCGTATTTCAGATTCTAAAAAGGATTGTCCCCAATCTGTATCTTGTAGAGTAATAGCACTAGGACTACACCATTCTTGAACTTCAAGTGTGGACTTCAATATCAAATTTCTTCCAGTCCTGCAATTTCTTAACACATAAGCATTGATCACTTTTTCTAAATGTCCTTTATTTCTGGTTCCAAAACTGTTTTGTTTTGTGGTTTTGGAAATTTGTTTTTAGGTTCTTTATTCCAAATTGACAAAACTTTGCCCTTGCCTTAACCTTCATTCTGTATCTTGTAGAGTAAAATCGTAAGATTGAAACAATGTTTTAAAATCTAATGTCTGTTCAGTTTCTTCTTCACGACTAATTTTACAATTCTTCCAATCTGCTCGTTCTGGCATGTTTAAAATTCCTGATTCAGCCAAAACCTCTCTACAATATACAAAAAAATTTGTTAATTTTCTTGAAACAAAATTAATTACAAGTTCTCTGCAGTATTTTACACAAGTCGCTTCCCTTGACACACTAAAGGGAGACAATCTACATAAATAATATCTTGGTGGTGCTTGATTGGTGTGTTCGGAGTAATTTCTGTTTGTTCAAATTCTGGCCTGAATCAAATGGCACAGAACCAGTTCATGTCACATTCAAAATTTTCCTTTCTATTCATTTCTAAATCTTTTTTTAAAACTCAAGTGAAATGCGTTCTGAACTCTGTTCCAACTTGTTTTATGTTTATGAATACTGAATGTGCAGAACTCACCATTCTTGATGTGCAGGGAACTGAAATTTACATAATGACAAATCTCCATAGAAACAACAAACCTTGTTGGAATGTTATAAGTAATTTCCCATCTTTTTGAAGTGTTTTGTTATTTTCTACTGAAGTGGTCAGATCACATCATGGGTGACAAATGGGAAGTAGAAACATTTTGTTATTTTTTTCAAACAGACAATCAAACACAAGGCTGGTTTGGTTGTAAAATTTCAATATTGACATTCTAGGAAGAAATAAAGTGAAGTAAAACAAACCTTCCAAATTGAAGAGGAAAGTTTTTGGAGATTCTGTGTAAAAGTTTGTCACCAAGTGGAAGTTCAGCATAAAAATATGGCACACCAACTGGAATAATCTACAACAAAAATTATAAATTGATACCATGATCTATCTATGTTAAGATATAAAATGGAGAACAAATACAGCACAATGACTTGATTAATCCAATTCGATTTAAAATTTCTCCACTCAATTATACAAATTTTGCTACACAACCATTACCTTGTACTTAAGACTTGTTTTTGTCCATGTCTTAGGGATTATAAGAAGGGGGATGCTATCTAATGCTTGTGTATCATATTCAAAATTATATAAATTGGTAATGAAGTCAAACAAAATATAGGTGACCTTGATAGATTGCTGGTGGTTGATTGATTGATTGGTGAATCAGGTTCCAATTCTAGCCTCAATCGAACTGTACAGAACCAAAATTTTCCCTTCTATTCCATTTGAATTCTGTTTGCACCTACTATTTCTTCAGCATATGAGGAGAGCGTTTTTTTTTTTTTTTTTTTTTTTTTTTATGTACGGTTGATTCCATGAATTCTAAATGTGCAGAGCTCACCAACTTGCTCGATTTGCCCTATTGTAACAAACCTGTTTAAGATCGGAATGTTTGGGTATCTCGTCTAACTGTAAACTTTCATTGTCAGCACATTCCATAAATACATCCTTCACTTCCTGTATGGCCTCACTTTTTACTGGTACAACCTATAAATAGTAACATTGTATAAATACATCTATAACTGGTGCAACCTATAAATTTGCCAGTACCTTTCTTCTGAGAAGTAGAAATTGTCAGAGAATAGTGTCAAAAAAAAAAAAAGAATCTGTCTTACTTACTTGTATCTGAAGATGCTGAGTTCTAAAATTTCTTTCAAAAAACACCACTCCATTACCCTGGTCTTTAAAACATTTTTTTAAACATGTTTTATATCAGGAATAGAGTTAAGGATATAACATAAAATAAAATACACTTTGTTGATCCAGTCTAGGCTACTAGTTGAACATTCTTATGGAAGTTGGAACAGAGAGCAGACACTTGGAAGGAGATCAAAAGCACTAGACTGGGCACACAAAATTTAGGCATCTTCTTACCCAGCAAATGTCTAAGTTACCCCATTGATCTTGCACAGGGTTTTTTGGGTAAATGAGCTGAAGGATTTTCATAACTTATTTTTTGAAGTCTGTCTTGTTCCAGTATTCTAGTTGTAATGCTCTATTAAGGCGCACAAGTCACAAGTTGAGAAACCCTGCTCTACTGAGTTACAATCCAACTTCTCTACACACCAATCTATCATGATTAGAGTAAATGATAAAGGATACTGCTCTATCTCATTACGAACATCTTGTGGAGCTGAAACTGTGGACTGATGATGTCCTATGGGTAGGATTAAAACATGATCTGGTACTAAACCACCTTTAGCCAGTGCTACATAACACTACAAATAAAATAATAGACATATAACCAAAAGTTATAATTCAAAGTCAGGGGCAAGAAAAGCATAAGAGTTATCTTTATAATACTTACCAAATAAATATTAAACCATAATTACCTTTCTTGCCATAAGTGAAATTGCCGCCAACTATTATTTCGTTCTGATTTTAAAAGAAAGTATTTACCTCTGTTCCAACACTGACTACCAGATGTTTCTCCACTTCTGGACTTCCCAAACAAAACCAACATGGTCCAGTTGGTTGAGCTGAAATTAAAATTGGTACAAGTCTTTTACAGCTGTCCTGTTTTAATGATTGTATCTTTAACCAATCAAATTTCCCGACAGTGACAAATTTGTGATAGTGAATCCCAAAGAAAATGTCATATTGCGTTAATTCTAGCTTGGCTTTTTTTAAACAGAGACTAAGGTAGAAAACTTGTTAGATTACAATGTAGATGAAAATACAGACAAAAAGAATCGAAATTGTAATCTAATCTAATTCTAATTAAAATTAAATCCCCGAAATATTCTTTTCAATAACCCCCAAGCTGATATTTTTACTTATTAAATTCACACCAAAAAGTGTCTTATTAAGATATTTGAATATATAAAGGGAAAGAGGAGAAAAAATAGTTAAAATAGAAACATACGATGATGTTTTTTCTTCTGTTTATGATCTGAGTTGTCGCCCTTCCGTTTGACTCCCTGATTATCTTTCTGTTTTAAATTATAAAAAAACTGTGAATCTGAATCATCCGTCTGAAAATTGATAAAAATAGAAGATAGTGTATACAAGAAACAAAATATTTCTACTGATCAAATAGTGCACTATGCATTAATTGCAGAGCCATTTAGAAATAGATAGAAATATTCAAATAAAACATGTTCATTTTTTATTTTCACACAAACTAAGATTCAATCAAAATTTAAAGAATAATTTTGAATTGAAATCAACCTCGTGGGTTGACTTCTGATGGATTCTGTAGTACCCATGTGGCTGTGTTTTGCCAATTATATCTAAATAAAGGTTCAGTGTGCCTAATAGTGATTAAAAAAATTTAACGTTAATAAAATCTACACGTGACAATTAATAGTATTATCCCTGATTAAAAATAATACGAAAAATACCTTATTGGATGACCAATATCGAGATATAGGATAGGGACATTCTGTACAATCTTCAGGTTGTTTGACCAGTTCTACACTGGGCATTGTACTCATGGGTTCAATATTAAATGCATATAAAAACTGAAAAAACAACATAAATTATAATATAAACCAAGTGCTGTATATTGTGCTGTTAACTCCGGAATGTTGATATTGCGTAGAGATTCACACTAAAATTCAGTATGTACAAAATGCGTTTTGTAGCAGAAATATACTTTATTTACATAATGTTATGTCACAATTGAATCTGACCTTACAAACTGGGTAATTAAAAACTAAATGTATGGAAATGTAGATTACAGTGATGTAGTAAGAAATATTGTAATTTCCATTTAACTAAGGATAAAATTGTTCACCAAAGCATAATGATCAATAAAACATTAACCTTCTTCTTTTCTTTATTGCCAACTTTAGCAAGTCCAATAAACCTTGTTGTGTGTCTGGCACTTTCTATCAAAACTTGATGGTTCCTGGAATAAAAAATTGCAATTTTTTAAAAATCTTTTAAAAAAATTTTATGTTGGATTTAATACAATTTCAAAGTGGTAAAGCCAAAAGTCAAAATTCACTAGTCAAAAGCACAAGTCAGTACGGCTTCCTGATTCACTAGTCATTGAGTCAATGCCTTGTACACGATCTGCTTTGAAAAAAACATTCAGATTCAAGTAAGTCTATTTACAATTACAATTTGTTCTTCTGTTCAGACAGTTCAGTGGATCTACATGTAAAATGATTCGCCATTTCCAACCACTTGTTCTGAAATGGATTTTGTATTTAAAACACATACTAAAAGCAAAGCTTTCATTAATAGATAAACATATAAAAGAATTTACCTATATGGTTGTCTTTCATAGAAAACTCCCTCCAATCCAGCAAAATGATATCTTGGTCGTAGAATTCTGGCTATCTCAGATACACCTTCTGATCCGACTAGCTTTCCCTCTTCTAAACCTTCCTGTACAATACAATAGAAAATAGATTCATTTACATAGTAGTGTCCTACAGGCTAAAATTATAACCAGACATCTTACAGCTCTATTCAGACTACTTTTACTTTTCTTCTCCTGACTTAACTAAAACATTGTGCAATGATAATTATTTTGCAAGATCAGCTGTATAAGCCTACTCCTTTTTTATTTCCTGTTGTAGTGGGATCTTTAATATGCGCAGTCTGTGGAACGTTTTGGCCGAAGGATTTTGTCTTTTCTGAATGTCAATATACATGAGCACAGCAGAAAAACATGTGATAAGGTAACAAAAAACATTTGACCATAAAACATAGCAGAAAAAGGTATATGAAGAAGAATCAAATATTTAAACAACTTACTGCTTGTGAAGCATATTTCTGGACCCCTCTGGGCCACTGTGAAGTTATCAAAATATCGATCCCAATGTAATTAGGGTCAGATATCACTGGTAAAACTAGACTACATGTATCTTTGTGAGTAAAATGGGATTTATCACCCTCTTCCGTAGAACTCTCTAATCCACTGAGATAGGCAATCTGTAAACCTGAACTTGTAGTGTATCTTCCTCGCTTTCCTAAAAATAAAAAAAAAATCAACTTTGTGTTTAAACACCAAATATTCTGAGTTTGTGTTTAAACACCAAATATTCTGAGTTAATTAGTTATTTTCTTAAATGAGATGACATGATACATCTAGCTTCAAACTCGTAGTCCCATTCATTTTATTGGACAAAAAAAAAAGGGGCATGTTTTATGAAAATTTAACATAGGATGATTTTAGTATCTCTATCATTTGATTGGTCTATTCCTCAAATTGATTTTAAATTCAGTTTTATTAACCAATCAGATTGCTATTTTTCTTACAGTCTTGCTTGTATCTTAGCTATAGGTCTGAATATCACTGGAGATCCAATTAATATTCAGATAATAAACAGAAAAAACATGAATTTAACTCTCACCTAAATAAGTGATGTTATCACACATTTCCTGGCCATCAATAATATTCAGCTTGAAACGGGTGGGTTGGACCTAGTATTAATGTTGTTATAGGCACTGAAATTATTAATATATTCTGAATTGAAGTAAACAGTGTTTGAAATTTGAGATGTCTTTGCAATAAACCATGGCATAAAATGAAAAAAGAATTAATGAAACAATTCAAATTGCAAATACAAATCAATTCATTACCATTACCAAGTTTATATTCGATAGCTTAAAATTTCTAACCTTTCTTGGTTAGAAGGGTAATTTGAAAAACTAAATGAATATTGAGTGCCAAGAAATTCTTATTGCACAAACCTTTAATTTTGCCTGATTTATAATCTTCCCATTCAGCAGAATCATTACCGAAAAAATCTCCCACACACAATAATACCTAGAATATATAAATATACCACTGATAAGACCAATAATATAACCAGAAAAATAAAACCTAAGAAAAATAAAATAAAAATCGCGGTGTAATATTTCAGACAATGTAGATTATGCCTTAATAAACCAAGTAACCCTTAAACTTAACGTTCAGGGAGAATAGCCTCATTAGATACTCTTAGATAATAACTGTTGGAACATTTCACTTTTCTACAGCGCTTTTCCAAATATGAATCTGACATGACATTAAACAGATAGATACAAACCTTAAGATGTACTGGTAATATGATTTTTGCTACAGAGGATTTATTTTAGATTCAGAAGAAAGTTCTAACTTACATCAAAATTTCCACCTTTTTTCTGAATAGCTGAAACTCTGTTATATAACTGATTAAATTTACCACAAACATCTCCACAAGCTAGTCTAAAAACAAAATTTAGACCAGATAAATAGATTTGTCATCTTTACTTTAATAAACATTAATTCACTTCAAATGTCCAAATAAACAAAAGTTTGGTTCTGTTTTTTTTTTTATTATTAGCTTTTATTCTTAATATAGCCACTTCAGTTAGGTCTAACAACAGCCCTTTTGAACATTTGTCAAATAAACCTTTTGACCTCACAAGATGACGTCTGCTTTAACCAATCAAAATATTACCCTCTCTACTTCCAGTACTGGTATTTTGTGACACATTAGGTAAGGTCAAAAAGGTAAAGATGACTAATATTCAACAGGGTTATCGCAAGACCATAACTGAAGTGGCTATTTTAAAAATAAAAGCTAATAAAAAAACGAATGAACATTTGGTCTCATTTCAATTAGACTAAAAATAAATGACTACTTCTATGTTATATAAATATTAATAATATATTTTGTACCTGACCCTTTTCCAGCTGACAACTGTCACAATAGCTATCAGAGGCTGGAGTACAGGCAGAGGTTTAGTACTAATGCCAAGGATGAGGGTTGGTGAATTCGGGGTAAATAAATTAATATGTCTAAGAAATTCTGCACCTTCTGAGGAGTGGAATAAATTCATCAAATAGAGCCTTGATTTTCTGGCATTACTACAGCCCAAAACTTTTACAATATATTATCAGAGGCTGGAATAAAGGCAGATGTTTCGGATTATGCTCATGGCCGAGGATCTTGGCGCACTCTTTGAAGTATTTTGCATTGACATGGACGAAGATATATTATTGAATTAAATAAATGATGAAGATTGATCAACATACACTTTTAATGTTTTTCCTGTCATTTCGAAGTTAGGACAACTGTAAAATCGTGTCAACTCTTAATAATTAGTTGCACAGTAACTTAACAGTAAAAATAATGTTTATATCGATGGGCGCTGACATTTTGTCATTTCCGCAGAAGTACTTAAAAAAAAAAATTTAAATCTAAAAGGAAAAAAAAATCTCTAGAAAATCTCTGAAAACAGTTTTTTTTCATTGAGTAACAACACGAAATACTATTTTTTGGGGAGATATTTTCAGGTATTTTTCAAAAATTGTTGATTTTTTAGTCTATGGGAGATAACTCTTGTTAGATATTATTATTACCAGACTACACATGTTTAATTAACTACTAGGGCGCAATGTTTGCTATCAGACTGATAACATAAACTTTTAATTTTAAAAGCAATTGTTGAGAGAAAAAATTAATGCTGTGCTGTGTTGCTGTAGGCTGTTCAAACAGAATGTGTGTGTACCACCAGAAGAACATAGGAAAATAGGATCTCTCCAAATAATGAAACCATTTAGAATATTTACAAAAGTTTAATAACTATCTTCATAGTATTAACAATTTTAAAAAAGAATTAAGGAGGTAGTACTTTATTTTCTTGCTATAGTAATGAATGGAGAATGATATCCTGGACAGATTGGACTTTTAAAAATGAACTGAGGTTTAATCTAACTAGTACCCATCTCACTGACAGGATGTGTAAGGGTTTTTGATTCGGCTGCATTTACCGTCATGTCTTACTTGAGCTCTAAATGTATTGGTCATTTTTGGTAACAGACATAACAAATGCATTTTTTTTTTGAAAATCCCTACCTCCCTCCAATAAATGTTAAATTCTGTTACCTTAAAATTGCCACAGAACCCAGACAAAGGGGTAAAGATGAATCCAGAATTTATTTCACCTATAATTTAGATCTCCCTTTATACATGTCTACAACTGATGCATGAATAGCCTCATGATACAAGTCTAACTTCATATTTTGGAAACTTTGACGATTGTGTTTAAATTTAGTAACGATTGCCAGCATAATTTTTTCTGATTCTATTTGCAGTTCTGATTTGTCAAATATAAAATCTATGAGTCTGTCTTTCAACGCGTCTGGAGCTGTGAATCTTTTCCCATAAATTAACAATTCATTTTGTACTGGGCCCCGAGGTATCTTGTGTCTGAAAAGCAAAAGATTTCTTTAGGAAACTGGGTTCTTATTCTTGACAACTTGAATCAAGATGATTTAAATGTTCCAGTCATCTTATTGGTCAATCACTAAAATAGATTTTGAATTTAGCTTTATTATCCAATCAGATAATTACTGTATTTCTTAAAATCTTGATTTGATCTGGACAGAAGAATGGTGATGGATTCAGATTCTCTGTAGAGGGATTATTAACATGTACATCCTGTAGCACACAAGGCTTCCTACCTGCTTCACTGTTGAAAGATCTGGAGAGGCAATTTAGATCTATTCTTATTGAGTCTACCTACTTGCGCTTTTATTTGATCAAAAATGATGTGACTTGTAGATCAAAAATAAAAAATCTTACATTATAACTTCCATGAAGAATTGACTGAGTCGAAGATCAATAAAAACTTCGTTCATCGATAACCAGCCTCGTTCCGTCCTCATACTTCGATAGTCGTGACATAACGCTAGTAAATATCCACCAGCAAAACTGTGTCCTAGAATTACATAAGTTACTTTATCACATTGTATATATATAATTCAAAACATAAACTTGAGCTGTCAACACAGGACTTTCTTCTTGCCAATTGGACATTTTTCAACAAACTTGTGAAATCTGAGCTAATTTTTCACAAGAGATGGTCATGATGTTTGCCAAAATGATGTCAACTGTGTCATATAACCAGCTGTTTTTACTAAATTCCTCAATATATTTATTCTGCCAGAGTACCAGTATCAAAATTAATTTTGTAGTAGCTGACAGTCAACAGTATTTTTGGCCAAATATAATTTCTGATAAAACCAGTCATAGACTGGTGCATCAGGTGTTCCAAAGGGCAAGCATCCCCAGAAAATATACCTTTACCGAGATGATTCGAAATTCAAAGCAGAAAGGACGAAGGGAAACTTTGTCTACTAGAAGAGTCAGGCCTTTTGTATATACTGTACACCTACCCATCAAACAGCTTTGTGGAGATCCCTGTACCACAGCCCACAGTGGCTTGAAGAAGCGCACTAAAGGCAAAAGCCTGTTCCCCCAATCCAATTGTGTAAATCAATATTGTTCTTACAAAAAAGGGGCTTAAGGAATGACCTCTGGCGCAAAGTCATGCTTTGAAAAAATATTTTGATTCTGATATTCACCCACCATTTAAAGCTGCTAACGTGGGAATGGGAAATGTGAGAATACGTGTCAAGAATTGTTTTATAGTATTTAAATATTCTTCTCGGTTATTCCCTGATCGTAAATATTGTAAGTCTAAACCATTACTGAAAAACTTTCCACTTGCTGTTGATATGACAGCTTTACACTCTGTATTCCTACAAATATAGAAACGAAAGATTATGACAGGCTGACACTGAGAGCACTCCATTATCCTAAACGTTATAATAAACATTTTTTACTGGTTTAACAAAATTGACAAAATACATGATAGCTCCAGAGTTTCAAGAAATTTTACTGTAATTCAAGAAGAGAACCCAGGGGGCTGATAATATTAATTCTCTCAACTCCACAATAGAACTGTAATGGATATTATAGTTTTATACCTTTCTACTTCATCTAATGCTTCACTGTAGCATCGTACAAAATCTAAACTCAGTCGTTTTTCACCTTCACCAAAGTTTATGATGCCAATGCCATTTCTGAACGAAACACTCACACAGTGATTTTTCGATGACATTTTAGATTTTGATCTACTTTTTATGATTTACATTTCGTCTTACACAGTCCGAAACAAAGTCCACAAAGATATAAATATGTCAAGATTACCCAGACAAAATTTGGTGTAGACTTTATGCAAGTAAAAACGACTGATAAGTTGAGACTACCGACAAAAATCCCGACCTTGACCTCCAAGGTATTTTGTGCGGACCTGTTTTGTTTACAACATGGCCGTCGTTGCTGAGAAAAAAGTCTAAGATCAAGTGTTTTATTTCAGTCTTGTTCGTCTGGAGATAGAATAAGAAAATGGCTGATGGGTTTGGTAGTATCACTTGGTGGGGATTTTCCCCTGCTTTAGATTTACAAGAAAATGGTAAGATCATTTTGTTATCACATAAAATAATGTTTTAGAACAGGGTCGTCCCAGTCGGCTGGTCTATCTTATTTACAGTCAAGTAACCTAATTTCGTGGAAACCTATTATTCGTGGATTTCCGGAAAGGATTAATAATTTACATGAGCGACCTTGCGCGACCTCCGCATTAGTTTGTTTTGATAATCATGGGTTTTCTCTACAATATCAGCTAGTAGAATGAATCCAGTAGTTTCAAGCAAGGTAAAATGTATTAATGTATACTTTGACAAATACAAAATGGCGGATTTCAGTTATTACCAAACATCACCATTTTTTATCGGCCGAATTTCCTTATAATCCCAAGCGGTAATCGGAATTCCAAGTGTCGTCTGCTAGAATGTAGTCCAACGAATGAAGTCACGTGATCAACTAGCGGATTCCGTGTCAGCAGAAAATTTCTATAGAACACAAAGTGGACCATATTCTTATGTTATTTCAGTGACTTTTAGCAATAAATCACGCTACGTATCTTATTTTGTCAGTCACTATTTTATTTTAAAATCGTGGTTCTTTGAAGGAATTGTCACTAGTTATAATGAATTGATATTAAAGATAAATACTAAGAGAAGTTAATTATACCACCCGGTATCCATACAACGTGTTTTTATAGACTTATTTATAGATCAAACATTGTACACGAAAATAGGTGACGCATTCTGCCGCCGTTACCGAGTTGGTTGCTCATGAAATATGGGTCAAAGTGAAGGATGAATAAAGAAAATCGAAACAAACCAATTTTTATTATTTTGTAGAATATCTGAGGAAACATCTAAGACATAAAAAATTTTTTTCGTTTTTTTAACTTTGACGAAATTCGGTGTTGAATCCTTATATCCACGAAAATAGGTTACACCACTGTATTACATAACCGGTATCCTAAATAATAGTGCAAACGTGTCTGTGTGTAAAATCTAACTCTTTTACAGGAATTGATGAAATGTTGAAAAAATTGAAAATAAAACATGATTCAGGTGAAGGTAAGTTGGCATTTATATTTAATTTGGTCTGTAACTATTCAATTTCAGTTCCCCCATTATATTGTCAGTTAGACTTCTACAGATATACAGGATAATAGGAACTTTTAAAACTATTGTCTGAGCAAAGTAGAAGGTTTTTTGAATTTAATCCATTATTTTTATGAGAATTGGAATAACAGCACCAAAATTATTGTTAGTATTAGAATGTCTTTGTGTTGATAAAAATTAAATTTTTTGTAAGTTTACATTGAAATGAAACACATTTCCCTCCTAGTCCTAGAAATTTCAACCTGAAAAAGTCACTAATTTTGAATGAAAATAGGCCTCTGTAAAAACAAATTTTGGAGTTTATATTTTTATCAACGCAAGGACATTCCATTTTGAGGCTGCTATTCTAATTCCCATGAAAATAATAAAAAAAATTCTGAAACATAATTTGTGTAGGGATATAGAATAATCCATTCAGAAATATCTCCTAGTTTGGTTTATTAGGACTCCTGTACACTTTTATCCCTATCTATGTATTTTCTCTCAAACAGGAAATTTTTCTCTACCCTTGTTCCTGATAATAAACTTTTTTTTTTTTTTAGAGGAATTGGATTTTGTAAAGAGTTTGAACTTTCCACTCAGAAACAACTTCTAGGTTTTTTTATTGTGACATCTGTACACTCATCTCTTTCTATGTATAACTCTTTCATATAGTGACCATTTGTCTTTCAAACTGTAATTTTGACATGTGTCCAATTCTTCATTTTTTTTTCTATTTGACTCCATTGTTTTATTTTGATATTACAGAAGAGTTGAATATTTTATTGGTTGGGGCTGGAGATATTAGACATATTTTAACAACTATAGCCAGATCCTGGAGACATTCCCCTCATAAACTCCATGTAAATATACAAAACTTTGATTACTTGTTTAATCATTAATATTCTTGCTTATAAGTTATTGAGAATATGCTCCACAATTTGGTGTGATAAGTGGAGGATCCATGCTGATTCTGAAAAACTTACAGTAATTCTAGTTATGTAATTAATTAATTATAACTTTGGAGTTTGCACTCATCAAATTATTTGGTAAATATTTGTGTGAAACAATTTTAAATGTTTTGTGATAGGGGATTGAAATTTGGCACAGGGCTGTCTGATTGTTGTTCGTTACTTTATAAGAATTCGAATCCACTGCTTGCTATCTTTTTGCAGATGATAATCCAACTTGCTACCAATTGAGCTATTCCACTGCCAGTCCTCTTCAGAAATATTTTATTTTGTTATTCTAGTTTTATGTGTTGGAAACATCATTAGAACTGTATGCTAGAGATATGTTATTATTAAACATTGCCCTGGAACCTCAGAATAGAATGGGTTTACAAGGTCAGTACTGAATCATTCAAGTTTTTGGCATCTGGGTGGACTATCCAATCAGACAAACACAGTCACAGGGTAGCAGATGCTCTTTAAGGATATGCATACTCTGTTTCGTTAATTTTATGCATCAATTTATAGTAAAAATAGATTTGAACTTAATTTTTTAGCCTAAAGCTAATAGCTTGAAGAACGAACTCATGGAAAATCTTGTCTGTAGAATGATCGGCTTATTGGTGTGTAATGAATATACCAAATATTCATTATTAGCTATGTGGACTCTCTGAAAGGGATGCTGAGTTGACAAACCCACAAACCAAATAAACTTTTCTAGTTACTGTGGACTCTTTGGTAAAATTTCTGTTTTACTTTATTTTTTTAAAGAGAAAACTGAGCTATTTTTAGAAGTTTATAGTAATACGTTTATAAGACAACAAACCTGTGAAAATATTCAGTCTCTGTCTACAGAATTTATCAAGTATGTTTCCCTCTTTCTTTTACATTTATATACCGTCAGACTCTTATACCACTATCTTTACTCAATGGAAGAATCCAATGTGGTGCATATTAAAGATCTTTGATAAAATTTGATCATTAGAGAAGGATAAGATAATTTGCAACTGGTATCTCACTGTCTTCATCAATTCAAACTGGAGCAGAAAACTATGATGGATCAGATTAGTTGAGATCACTTTCTAGCTTATATGGAGGAAAGTTATTGAAATATTGATTTTTTTTCTTTGTCAGAATGGTGACAGATTTTGATTATTTAGAGAAAAAACTTCCAGTGTTTGATCTGTCACAGTTAAAGGTATAAATTTTATCTTTTTTTTTATCAATGTCTTGAGCTTTTATTCCTAACATCACTTGCTCTAATTCTATATATCATATCTTCCTTGATATACTTCCAATGTAAAAAGTGTCAGTTCTTAACCTTAGGTTGGTATTTTTTACAATACAACAGTTCAGGGCTTGTCGGAAACATTTCTAAAAAAAGCTGTATTCTTTCAAATGCATGGTATAACTTCAAGTGTCCAATACTAAAAACTAAGTGAGGATTAACCAATCCATGTTCTAGAAATAAACTAGATTGAGAATCTTTGAGGTATGATTCTTTCAATCTATTTATGTTTTTTAGTTTAAAGAAAGGGATTTTCTGGAAGGAATTTTTAAATTTTGGAGAAATCCTGATAAAGCTGTTTTTGATGTGGAGAAATGTTGGTAAGTGAATATTTTACATTGATATTGTAATATCTTAAACACCAACATTAAGATTTATCAATATAGACAATACAATTAATAGAATTCTTTTTTTTCCATTTTTGATAAACTCTGACTATACCACACTATTTGATCTTATTATATTATATTATAGTATATAAATTCAACATAAATCCTTCACATAAAAAAAGCACAAGATATGGGGATATACTATTGTATTTCTGACACTTCAACATTTAAAACACTAAAAAAACAGCTTTAATGAAATGATGGGTTAATTGTCAGAAAAAGTATATCTGTATATCTTCTTTTCTTATGATGTGTCTTATGAACAGTGATTTTAGGAAGATCTAAACAATGACCAGTTATATTCTATGGAAATTGTTTTTGTTATTTTCAAGGATCTGAGTCAAGGAATAAAAAAGGAGAAAACTTAGTCTTTTGATGTTGTTTTCGATATTTTCAGGGATCTGAGAGAAAGAAAGAGACTAGGTGTAAGATATGATTCCAAGAAAAATGTATATGACTGGGATTATCATATGAAACTTATTGATACTGGGGTGTGTATAAAATGAGATCTCACATAGGGTACAAGCTCTGATATTATACCCTGTTATCTCTTCACTGATGCAGGTCAGAGGGGCTGACAAAAAAAAAAGGTTTTAGTTGTTTAGTTGGGACAATAAACCTAGACAATTCCAATTGAGTTGTAGGATATGTACAGATTGTGAGCTGGTGTTTTTATCCTTTCTTAATTGCACTTCCTCCTGGGCTTCAACAATTAAGCAAGTGTCATTAGATGTATCTTCACCTTCTGATACAAGTTGTGATTATTTCAGGCTGACATTATACATAAAGTAGAATACAATAACTGGAGAGAGAGTGGTATAGCATTTACAATCCGAGATGGAACGTATGATATACCGAATAAAACTCTGGCGTCTGGTATGGTCTTTACTCAGGTTTGTTTCTCTTTTTTTCTGATCCTGGTTTTGATTTTTAATGGATGATGGACCATGAGACACAGTGCATAAGAATGTGGCATCAGAATGAGAGGACTTGTTAGTTGTTATAAAATCATTAAATATGTATTCCAATACCGGAAAGTAAAACTGGACATTTACAAGAATAATAAGAACACAGTTAAATAATTACTACTACATAGCTTTCGGCTCACAACCATCAACCATCTTAAGATATAGCTCAAAACAAGTTTATATGTTATATAGACACAGCTTTATGGAACAACAATCACTGGTTAAAGTTTTATGCAACGTTTCGACGTGTTTCCCCCGTCGTCCTCA